>NC_065597.1:47456421-47767359 GCF_024542745.1 Macaca thibetana thibetana | reverse complement strand
ATTCTTTGGAGTTTCTGATTAGCGTTTCCAGAGGATGCAATCAGATATCCATCTATGTCAGCCAGCAAAGGGGTGACTTTGAATAGAATGGGAGGCAGGTTGGCCCTAAGCAGTTCCCAGCTTGACTTTTACCTTTAGGGTAGTGATTTGGGGGCCCCAAGATTTATTTTCCTTTCACAAAAGCCATGGAGTGGATACAGGAGACCCTCCTCTATTGTAGGCTTGTTGGAGCTTGAAATCCTTGGAGCTTCTAGATGGCGGAAGCAGCCAGGAGAGTAGGGTAAGGTTGAGAAGGTCAGAGGGTCCTCTCTTCTAGGAGTTTCTCCCATGTGCTGTGCAGGACGCCTCCCGACCGCCGGTCTCCCTCTAGCTGCAGCCAGGCTCTCGGCTCCCCTCAGGTCCTGCCCCTACGCGGATGGCCCAAGACTCCTCCGCTCAAAACCAGCTCATCCCTTTGTTACCCCAACCTGCTTCCCCTGGGATCTTTATGTCAGTAAATGTCGCCAGCTCTCCCACCAGACCTCCGTCTCACACTTCCTGATGGCCTACTCTGTGCTCCACCTGACTTCATACATGTCCTGTGTACTGGAGTCAGAGTAATCTCCAAGGCGTCTTTTAGCTCTTAGTGGGCTCTTCAGTTGAATCTAGGCCTAGATTGAGAATCATCTGTAATCCTATCTACTGGGAGGTCGAGGCACAAGCATCTCTTGAGTCCAAGAGAATGAGATCCGCCTGCTCAACTTAGGAGACCCTGTCTCAAAAATAAATAAGAAAAAAGGAAAGAATACAAATTGTATCTGTTTTACATGTACTCAGGGATCTTCACAAGACAGAGCAGTCAGAAAAAATGGCTGAAGCCAAGTTTTGCTTTTATATTTCTTTTTTTTTCTTTCTTTTTTTTTTTCAGAGACAAGTGAACATTTATTTTTATGGCTTTCTTCCTATGTGTATTTCAAGTCTTTTTCAAAACAAGGCCCCAGGACTCTCCAGATTCAGTTATGTCCTTGGGCTTGGTCGGCTGCTGCAGGAGCCTTAAGGAGCCTTTTACAAATGCTAGAGTTACTCATTTATCAACATTAAACCCTAGGATAGATGCAACAGAGCAAGACTCCTTCCTCCATGGAATGTGCTGATTTCAGATGACGTGGCACCCAATGTAGAAAATGCTGGAAGTTTTCCTTGGAACTGCACTGTGATGAGAAGTGCTTGCCATGAACATAAGCTACTGTCTTTTCTTTTCTTTTTTTGAGACGGAGTTTTGCTCTCGTTGCCCAGGCTGGAGCGCAATGGTGTGATCTCTGCTCACCACAACCTCCGCCTCCTAGGTTCCAGCGGTTCTCCCACCGTAGCCTCCCGAGTAGCTGGGATTACAGGCATGCGCCACCACGCCCAGCTAATTTTTATATTTTTACTAAAGACGGCATTTCTCCATGTTGGTCAGGCTGGTCTCAAACTCCTGACCTCAGGTGATACGCCCGCCTCAGCCTCCCAAAGTGTTGGGATTATAGGCTTGAGCCATCGCGCCTGGCCAGCTACTGTCTTTTCTTTTCAGTTTTTGAAGATAAAGCAGGAAATAATCTCTGAAGTACTTGATAAAAATTCCCAAAACAACAAAAACACATGCTTCCACTTCATTGATAAAAATTTATCGCAGTTTGGCACCTGAGTCTAGTTCAGCTGACAGATGAGCTGATTGATGCATTCACCCTGATAACCAGGTGTGCCCATCTCCTTGAGGAAGCCCACTCTATTTTTGGTAGCATCTTGGGCCACTGAGAGGTGGAAAGGACGCAAGAACCATGAGAGCTCCTGGAAATGCTTCCCTGGGAAGGCAATTTAATGAATGAGGTCTTCCAAGCAAATGACACCAAACTTCCCCAGGTCCTCCTCAATCACTGTGTTGTCTGTCAGAGGCATGGTCTTCCTCTTCTTTTTTTTTTTTTTTTTTTTTGAGACAGAGTTTTACTCTGTCGCCCAGGCTAGAGTGCAGTGGCGTGATCTCGGCTCACTGCAAGCTCTGCCTCCCGGGTTCACGCCATTCTCCTGCCTCAGCCTCCCGAGTAGCTGGGACTACAGGTGTCCGCCAACATGCCTGGCTAATTTTTTGTATTTTTAGTAGAGATGGGGTTTCACCGTGTTAGCCAGCATGGTCTCGATCTCCTGACCTCGTGATTCACCCGCCTCGGCCTCCCAAGGTGCTGGGATTACAGGCATGTGCCACCACACCTGGCCGATGGTCTTATTCTTGACCTTGGCTGGTCCATGTTTCAAAATGAGTTCCCAGACAGACTTCAGATTTGGAAATCCTCAGGTCACATAAGGTTCCACTATACGTAGCGTTTTTAGGTTCTAGGGGGTGACTTTTTACAAAGACACCACTAAAAATTTTCTTTAGGCGAAGTCTTGCAATGGTTCTCTGCACCAGTAAACTCACACCATCAATCCTTTTGATGCATACAACAAAGGCCAAGGAATGTTTATCTGGCAATTCCAAGGCATGAGGTTTCGCTTCTAGTCGTCTGAGATGCACCTTGTCACGTTTCTCCTGCCAGGAATCATGTAGGAATGATTCCAGTCGCTTAAACCTGAGCCCTTTTCCTTTCCTCTGCTCCTTCTTTGCCAAAAGTGCCTGCTTTGCCTGGGTGGCTTTGAGGGCTTGATAAGACCTCCTATTTTTCAGGAGATTTTCTGGAACCAAAAGGATTTTTCTTTGCTCTTGCTCCGCCATCTTTCTAGTGGTGCAGCTACTGATCATTTTCTTTCTTTTGTTTCTTTCTTTCTTTCTCTTTCTTTCTTTCTTTCTTTTCTTTTCTTTTCTTTCTTTTTCTTTTTTTTTGACGAAGGCTCGCTTTGTCGCCCACGCCACTGCGCCCGGCTTATATTTCTTAAAGAACTATAATTTTTATTTATTTTTATTTTTTTGAGATGGAGTTTCGCTCTTGTTGCCCAGGCTGGAGTGCACTGGCGCGATCTCGGCTTACTGCAACCTCTGCCTCCCGGGTTCAAAGGATTCTCCTGCCTCAGCACCCTGGATAGTTGAGACTACAGGCATGCACCACCACACCCAGCTAATTTTGTATTTTTAGTAGAGACGGGGTTTCACCATGTTGGTCAGGCTGGTCTTGAACTCCTGACCTCAGGCAATCCACCCACCTTGGCCTCCCAGAGTGCTGGGATTACAGGTGTGAGCCACTGCGCCCGGCCAAGGACAATAAATTTTAAAAGAAATGACAGGACAAAGAAAATCTGGCTGGGGCAGTAAAATTTTCAAGGGGAGATCTATGTTGGGGAGAGGGTGTGAAACAGGTGGAAGATATGGATTACTTTGTTAAGTGTGTTTATTCTGGTCCCTTGTGGACTCTAAGGGCTATTTTCTCACCCTGGGGAGCAGAGGCAAAAAGTTTGGGAGGGGCATAAGGATTCAGTGTTGCCCAGGGGGTGTGGTCCCAGCCCTAGGTCTCCCAGGCTCTCAGGCCTCTGAAGGACACAAGAGAAAACTGAAAACTTCCCTTAAGAGCAATGACATTTCTTCTCTTACAGTGCCCACCCCTCAGCGTGGTGCCTATCACCCACAGTCTGGAAGAGCTCTGGGAGGTGCTGGAAGCTCCCGTGGGGGTCTGGACCCTCCTGGGAAAGAACCAGGGGCAGAGTTCACAATCCTGGAGGTCAGCCTCTGAGGCCCATGTCACCAGGCCAGTGGATCCACTGAATGGCCCCTGGCTCAAGCATTGCCAGCAGTGGGGACAGGCGAAGGAGCACAGGCCCACTGGGCAGCAGGAAGCAGGGGTGGACCTCGCTGTGGGAGAAGTGGGTGCTGTACCAGCTGCGGGAAAAAGGTCACTCCCCGGAGTACCTGGGGCCTGGCTGAAGGTACTGGCGAAGTGTGGCTGCACTGGGGACAGGAATGAGGTACTGGGTGAATGCCAGATGTTGATGCCGGGCAGAGACTGCAGGTTTGGGGAAGGTCTGGCTGCAGGGAGCCTTGGCCAAAAGCTCAGAGACCAGGTCAGTGTTTCTGACGCCAAGGGCTTATGACAGCTCCCAAAGAGACTCCTGCTGGTCCCTTCCAAATGTGTTATTTTTCTGAGCGGCCACTGGGAAACTGCTGATTCAAAACTTACCTCTTGCCTTGTCAACTCCCCAAGGCCTACTCATATTCAACCTTCACAACAGCAGCATTCAGATGGGTACCCCTGAGAGCCACCCTCATCCCCCACCCCCAGACAGTGCTGGCCAACTGAGGAGCTCACCAGGCAGTGACATTCCCGCATGCCTCAAGGCCAACCAGAGGAGCCGCCATCAACCACACAGGCAGCTGTTCCAGGGCCCAGGGGCCTGGAGAGAGAAAGGTGAACTTTCTTCATCCTAAACTTGAATTCACACACTGCCACTGAATGGGCCGATTCATAGCATGGCCTGACTGTAGTCCCATGGAATGTCACCAGTCAAATTAAGTGCTGGGCGTGGTGCCCCATGCCTGTAATCCCAGCACTTTGGGAGGCCAAGGAGGGTGGATCACCTGAGATTAGGAGTTCAAGAGCAGCCTGGCAAACATGGTGAAACCCCATCTCTACTAAAAATACAAAAATTAGCTGGGTGTGGTGGCACATGCCTGTAATCCCAGCTACGCCTGAGGCTGAGTCAGGAGAATGGCACGAACCCGGGAGGCAGAGGTTGCAGTGAGCCGAGATCACACCGCTGCACCCGAGCCTTGGTGACAGAGTGAAACCCTGTCTTTAAAAAGAAAGAAAAAAAAAAAGGCCGAGCACGGTGGCTCACACCTGTAATCTCAGCACTTTGGGAGGCTGAGGCAGGCCAATCAACTGAGGTCGGGAGTTTGAGACCAGTCTGACCAACATGGAGAAACCCCATCTCTACTAAAAATACAAAATTAGCCAGTCGTGATGGCGCAAGCCTGTAATCCCAGCTACTCAGGAGGCTGAGGCAGGAGAATCACTTGAACCCAGGAGACGGAGGTTGTGGTGAGCTAAGATTGTGCCATTGCACTCTAGCCTGGGCAACAAGAGCGAAACACCATCAAAAAAAAAGAAAAGAAAGAAAAAAAGAAAGAAGGAAAGGAAAAAGAAGCCCAGTCTGGGCCAGGTGTGGTGCCTCACACCTGTAATCCCAGCACTTTGTGAGGCTGAGCTGGGGCAGATCCCCTGAGGTCAGGAGTTCATGACCAGCCTGGCCAACATGGTGAAACCGTGTCTCTACTAAAAATAAAAATTAGCCAGGTGTGGTGGCAGGTGCCTGTAATCCCAGCTACTCGGGAGGCTGAGGCAGGAGAATCACTTGAACCTGGGAGGCGGAGGCTGCAGTGAGCAGAGATCGCTCTACTGCCCTCCAGCCTGGTCAGCAGAGCGAGACTGTCTCAAAAAAAAAAAAAAAATTTTTGTAGCAGGACGAGCCAGACAAGAACCCCTCAGACACCGAATTGTGAAAGAAAGGGCTTTATTCAGCTGGGAGCATCAGCGGACTCGCATCTCCAAAAACCGAGCTCCCCAAGTAAGCAATTCCTGTTCCTTTTAAGGGTTCACAACTATAAGGGGGTCTGCATGAGGGGGTCGTGATCGACTGAGCAAACAGTGGGTAGTGACAGGGAGCTGCATGCACCAGTAATGAGAAAGGAACAGAACAGGACTGGGATTTTTTTACAATGCTTTTCCATACAATGCCTGGAATCTATAGATAACACAAGCAGTCAGGTCAGGGTTTTTTGTTTTTTTTTTTTTGTTTTTTTGAGTTGGAGTCTTGCTCTGTCACCCAGGCTGGAGTGCAGTGGTGCGATCTCGGCTCACTGCAACCTCCACCTCCCAGGTTCAAGCAATTCTCCTGCCTCAGCCTCCTGAGTAGCTGGGACTACAGGCGCCCGCCACCACGCCCGGCTAATATTTTGTATTTTTGGTAGAGACGGGGTTTCACTGTGTTAGCCAGGATGGTCTCAATCTCCTGACCTCGTAATCCACCCGCCTCGGCCTCCCAAAGTGCTGGGATTACAGGCGTGAGCCACCGCGCCTGGTCTAGGGGTTGATTTTTAACTACCAGGCCCAGGGTGCGGTGCTGGGCTATCTGCCTGTGGATTCCATTTCTGCCTTTTAGTTTTTACTTCTTTCTTTGGAGGCAGAGACTGGGCATAAGACAATATGAGGGGTGGTCTCCTCCCTTAAAGTGAGAAAGAAAAGGTCAAGATCCCAGGCTCCAGGAAATGTAATAAATTCAGGTCAGCAAAAATGAGTCACACCAGGACCAAGGAACATATAAGTAGCGTTTCTTCCTAAACAAAATAGTCCTCTTCAGCTGGGACTGAGACGTCAGCCGCTTTTGTCCCCTTTCTGCCTTTCTCTCAGGCTTCCTCCTTCCTGGGGATGCTGGGCATTTTGACCTCACAGCTGGGCCTCCTCCTGCTCTCAGGAGATGAGGATGTAAGGTCAGCTGAGAGAAAGGAAAAATAGACCTAAAGTTAGGCAGGCAAGTTTTCATTAACCTGCCAGCTGCTCCCCTAATAGAGAAGCAGCAGCCCCAAGCTTACAGAATGAGGGGTTTATATTGGGGAGGGGAGTTTGAGGGAGTTCTTTGGTATGGCCACATCCTGGGTTGTTTGCTGGTTAATTTTGCTACGTATTACCTTGTGACATCTATTACAGGAGGGTGAAGGTAAAGTTTATGTTTCCCACGACCTCCCCCATCAGGTGTGGGTGGTTTGTAATTGGGGTTTGCTTATTGCAGCAAGGTCTGACAAGTGAAGTCTGCTGGCTTCACTGTGGCACCTAGATAAGGGCTTAGAAATATAAAGAGGCTTGGGGGAAGGGTGGGCAGCACCAAGAAGCTTTCTTGGGCATTTTGTCCCTAACATTCCAGCCTTTTAATAGGTAATAGAAGAGGGGCGCCATTGTCTGGCTGCTTCTTGCTGGGAAGGGGCGACGGTTGTTGGGGAAGGCTGGATGGTAGGGATTGCTGTTTTTGGAGCCATTGGTATTCCCGGAGCAGCATTATATCTTGTCTTGTCCCCGTAGGTAAAGGCTCTGATAAGGTCCTATAAAAACTGGGCGAGAAGGTGTAAGAGACAAGGGCCAAATGCTAGAAAAAGAAAAATGGTTATGGCCGGGCCTAGGTGGGTCAAGCCGTGGAAACTAGGTATTAAAAGACCAGGAGGGCCACACTAGCCATCGAGGGATGTTTTCTTTAATTTTTTGTCCTCGGTCCTTTAGTCTTTTTACAGCATGTTGTACTAAGCCAGATTAGTTAAGATAAAAGCAACACTGTTCATCTAGAAAAGGGCAGAGTCCTCCTTTTTCGGCTGTGAGTAGGTGTAAGTTTCTGTGGTTTTGAAGAACCATCACTGCTAAATAATTTATTTGTGATTGGAGAGTTGTGACGGATTTGGCTATTTTTTCCAAGCTATTTGTGAGGTCTTTGGAGAGGGATTGGTAATAGGAAACGGAGGTGGTTAATCCTGCAACCCCAGTTCCAACTCCTGTAGTTATTCTGAGGTCTACTCATAGAGGTATGAGTTGTATAGCATGGTGGTGTCAGACAGGGGTATTAACGGGGATTGGTAGGGGTTGGTCTCCTGAGGCAACGTTGATTTTTGGACTGAGGAAAACCAGGCTGCAGGTGCCCATCCAGTTAGATGGGAGGCAAATTGAAGGGGTGGCCTGCCCCTCCACACCTGTGGGTGTTTCTCGTAAGGTGGAACGAGAGACTTGAGAAAAGAAATAAGACACAGAGACAAAGTATAGAGAAAGAAAAGCGGGGGCCCAGGGGACCGGCGCTCAGCTTACAGAGGACCCACGCCGGCACCGGCCTCTGAGTTTCCTTAGTATTTATAGATAATTATCTTTACCATCTTAAAGATAAGGGAGTGGCAGGACAATAGGATCATTTTTAGGGAGGAAATTAGCAGTAAGACATAAGAACAAGGATCTCTGTGACATGAATAAGTTTAAAGGAAAATCCCGTGCCTTGAGATAAACCTTTTAGCAACGTTGTTTCATCCTATCACATGGGGATAAACCTTGGACAATACCTAGCTTTTCTAGGAACAAAGTCACACCCTGCACGCCCAAAATCCATTAAACCTTGAGTTACCACAGCACATGTCTCTTGCAAGGACAAGGTTGGGGGTAGGGTCACAGATTAACAGCATCTCAAATACAGAACAAAATGGAGTCTCTTACGTCTACTTCTTTCTATATAGACACAGTAACAGGCTGATCTCTTTCTTTTCCCCATATTTCCCCCTTTTCTTTTCAACAAAACCACCATTGTCATCATGACACCGAGATTACATACTTCACAAAGTAACAGAATATCACAAAGCAAGTGGAGGCAGGATGAGATCACAGGATGGTGTTAAAATTAAAATTTTGGGCATGCATAGTCATGGATAACATCTTATCAGAAAACAGGGTTTGAGAGCAGACAACCTGTCTGACCAAAATTTATTAGGTGGGAATTTCCTCGTCCTAATAAGCCTGGGAGCGCTACAGGAGGCCGGGGCTTATTTCATCCCTTCGGCTTCAACCGTAAAAGGCGGCACGCCTCCAAGGGGGTCGTTTATAGGCCTACCCTCAGAGCGCATTCTCTTTCTCAGGGGTGTTCCTTGCTGAGAAAAAGAATTCAGCGATATTTCTCCTATTTGTATAATGAAAAGAGAAGAAATATGGCTCTGTTCCGTCCGGCTCACCGGCGGCCAGTTCAAGGTTGCCTCCCTTGTTCCCTGAACATTGTTGTTATCCTGTTCTTTCTTCAAGAAGCCCAGATTTCATATTGTTCAAACACACATGCTCCACAAACAATTTGTGCAGTTAAGGCAATCATCACAGGGTCCTGAGGTGACATATATCTTCCTCAGTTTACAAAGAAGATGATAGAATTAAAAGATTAAAGACAGACATAAGAAATTACAAAAGTATAATTTTGGAGAACTAATAAATGTCCATGAAATTTTCACATTTTATGTTTTTCTGCCGTGGCTTCAGCCAGTCCCTGTGTTCAAGGTCCCTGACTTCCCGCAACGTTCTCCCTCCCTTTTCCTCTATATAAATGTGCCATGGCGATGAAGGCTTGTTCGTTAGTCAATGGTGCTCGATTGCGGTGTTTCCGTCTCCGTGGAGGCGCTTTTCTTTGCATCTCCGATGGGTTCATTGTAGAACTTCAAATGTTTAGTGGGTATCCAAACAGGAAGCTGATTTGCTCCTGGTGAAACACAAGCAAAACCTCTTCCCCAGGTTATCACCTTCCCTATTTCCCATGTCTTATTTTTGTTGTCTTTCCACCAAATCAGTTTTCTTTCATGTGGACTGTTCTTTTTACCAGTAAGATGTTGTTCTGCAGAAGTAGTAGTCTGATTTCTATAAATGTTTAAAAAATTTAAAGTATAGAGTGCTAGATTAAGCTGCATCTGAGGAGTGGTACACTCCTTACTGTCTCCCCCTTTTTTTTGTTTAACTAACTGAGTTTTGAGTGTTCTATTAGTTCTTTCAACTATGGCCTGTCCTTGGGAATTATAAGGAATTCCTGTTGTATGTGTAATATTCCACTGATTTAAGAATTTTTGGAAAGCTTTACTACAATAACCTGGTCCATTGTCAGTTTTAATTTTTTCTGGAACTCCCATTACAGCAAAACAAGATAATAAATGTTTTTTAACATGGGAAGTACTTTCTTGATTATCTGGTCCTAAACAATGTAAAATCATTGTACTTTCGTACACTTCTGAAGCTGTGCCTACGCCGACAAGTCTTGTAACAGCCTTTTGTTTAGGCCAATTTTTTGGCCATTGATTTAAAGCAATGACAGAGATATCTGCTCCAGTGTCTACCAACCCTTCAAACTGTTTTCCTTGAATAATGGCCTTACACACAGGTCTGCTCTCAGAGACCAGATTTGCCCAATATGCAGCCTTTCCTGCCGGATCAGTGTTTCCGAACCCTCCTGTTCTTTTTATCTCACTGTTTCCAACTTTAATATAAGGTAGGAGTAATAATTGAGCAATCCTGTCTCCTGGACTGGCACTCCAAGGAATTGAGGAACTAATAACCAATTGAATTTCGCCTTTAAAGTCTGGATCAACCACACCAGTATGAATTTGAACTCCTTTTAGATTTAAACTTGATCTTCCTAAGATTAGTCCTACAGTCCCCTCAGGCAATGGGCCATATACCCCTGTGGGGATTTTTCGAGGAGGCTCCCCTGGAAGTAGAGAGACTGCTTGTATGGTGCATAAATCTACTGCTGCACTGCCGTTTGTGGCGGGGGATAATTGCTGTATTGTGATAACTGGCTTATTCCCTGAGACACTTGTGGCAGTGGGGGTTGTTGTTCCTGAAAACCCTGAGGAACAAAGGGCTGAATTTGGAATGCCCCAGTTTGTTGCGGGGCCTGAGGCTGGCCCCTCCTCTCGTTTCCCGACAGTGGTTGCCCATTTTTATCAAATTTAGAACGACATTGATTACCCCAATGTTTTCCCTTTTTACATCTTGGACATAGGCCAGGTGGCTCTTTATCTGTTCTTGTAGTAGCTTGAGTAGTTACATTTTGTTTATTTGAGACTAGGCAATTCTTTTTTAGATGACCAATTTGACCACAATTATAACATCTTTCCCCAAATGTTCTAACCTGTCCTCCTAAAGCAACTCCTGTGATTGCTTGAGCCATAAGCATAGCTTTATGCATAGCTCCTCCAATTCCATCGCAGGCTTTAACGTACTCTGAGATTACATCTGATCCTGCGGGAACTCTTCCTTTTAATGGCTTAATGGCTGATTGACAATCAGGATTGGCGTTTTCATATGCCATCAACTCCACTATGACCTTACGGGCATTTTCATCGGTAATTGACTTTTGAGCAGCATCTTGAAGTCTTGCTACAAAATCAGGGTAGGGCTCTTTAGAGCCTTGTCTTATTGTATTAAAGGAGGGGCAGGCGGTTCCTGGGTCTTGGATTTTCTCCCAGGCCCTAAGGCAGATAGCCCTGATTTGCTCAATGGCCTCATTTGGCATTATTACTTGTTGGTCAACAGTGCTCCAATTTTGACCTATTCCTAATAGTTGATCTGCATCTATGTCAATTGGAGGATTGGCAGTTCTATTTTTTCGGACCTGTACTTGTGCCCCATCAATCCACCAAGTCTTAAATTGTAAAAACTGAGAGGGTGAGAGTGAGGATTTTGCCAGAATCTCCCAATCATAAGGAATGAGTCTATGTCCATGAGCAATGGAATCTAATAATGTTCTCATGTAAGGAGAGTTGGGTCCATACTGTTTTACTCCCTCTTTCATTTCTTTTAGCATTTTTATAGAAAAAGACTTATATCTGGCTTCAGCTACGGGAAGCTCTCCCTCTTGGGCCCCTTCTCCAGGTGGTCTTGCTTCTAATATTACTGGGAATTGCCACGCCTCAATATCTCCTTGTTTTCTTGCCTCATCAATAATTTTATGTAACGCACTACCCTGTGTACTAGGCGGTGCTGTAGGATTAAGTCTCATGGTGGGCGGTTGAGGATATTGTACCCTGCCCTGTGGCGCTGGAAATGTTCCTGGCTGTCCACACAGATTTTCTGGGGGCAACCGATACCGCAGTTCGGCTGGCAGCCAGTATTGATAGGCTACTGGCGGCTGGGTCTTATCTTCTACCGGCTGATATTGTGGACACTGCATTTGGAATGGCATTGCCATGACAGAAACTCTATCTTTTTCTATTTGATCTTCTTTTGGAGTTTGTACTTGTTTAACCTGCATTTGAGGTTGTAAAGTTACAGGCATTTGAGCTGCTGGAAGAGCAGTTGGCCATCGTGGTTTAGACTCTGATGGCTCTGCTAATTCTGGATTTTTTTCTTCTAATTTTAACGTTTCAGGATATACTACCTCCTGTAATTGATTATTGTCAACATTTTGCGTTGACCGAGCCATAGCGGCTCTGATACACATTCACAGTGTGAACTTTCCTTTCCTTTCCGGGATTCTATCCCTGCCTCTTTTTCACAATCTACTGCACAGCTTTTAGGGACATCAGAAATTGGAACGCTATCTTCTTCTGTTTGAAATGGTTCTAAAGCTACTTTAATAATGACCCAATCATTCCATACTGTGAGCGGAATGATTTTGCCTTCCCTGCTTGCTTGTTTTAATTCTTTGCCAATTTTTTTTCCCAATCTTTTAGATCTAAAGTTCCCTGTTCTGGAAACCATGGACAAAACTGCTCTATTGTTTGAAATAGCGTAATTAGATTTTTGGTAGAGACTTTAACTCCCCCTCTTTTTAAGAGAATTTTAATAAAGCTGCGATAAGAGGCATATTTACTCTTAGTTTGCCCCATTGTTACCCTAGGTTCTTCCGAGCGCACAAGCTTACCGCAAGGCTGACTGTAGACGTACTCGGGAGTCTCTCGTCGACTTGTCCTCAATGACCACGCTCCAGCGTACCTTCACCTTAGAGAAAAGCTTCCACGTTGGGCACCAGATGAAGGGGTGGCCTGCCCCTCCACACCTGTGGGTGTTTCTCGTAAGGTGGAACGAGAGACTTGAGAAAAGAAATAAGACACAGAGACAAAGTATAGAGAAAGAAAAGCGGGGGCCCAGGGGACCGGCGCTCAGCTTACAGAGGACCCACGCCGGCACCGGCCTCTGAGTTCCCTTAGTATTTATAGATAATTATCTTTACCATCTTAAAGATAAGGGAGTGGCAGGACAATAGGATCATTTTTAGGGAGGAAATTAGCAGTAAGACATAAGAACAAGGATCTCTGTGACATGAATAAGTTTAAAGGAAAATCCCGTGCCTTGAGATAAACCTTTTAGCAACGTTGTTTCATCCTATCACATGGGGATAAACCTTGGACAATACCTAGCTTTTCTAGGAACAAAGTCACACCCTGCACGCCCAAAATCCATTAAACCTTGAGTTACCACAGCACATGTCTCTTGCAAGGACAAGGTTGGGGGTAGGGTCACAGATTAACAGCATCTCAAATACAGAACAAAATGGAGTCTCTTACGTCTACTTCTTTCTATATAGACACAGTAACAGGCTGATCTCTTTCTTTTCCCCATAGCAAATATAAGTTGAGGTACTGCATAGGAAAAGTATGCCTTGGTCTGGTAGACAGAACTGGTTGTGTATGCTAAAAATATATACTATTTTGTTATTTTCATGCGTTTATACTCCTAGGGTCCCGGCGAGGGCTGCTGCTGTAAGTGGTTGTAAAGGGGTGTTTGGTTTAGGCTGGGAGGCTGTGGGGTTCTTTTTTTCTCAGTGTAAGAGGAAGCGTTTTGTGTTCACTAAGATTCAAGTGGGAGTGTTGTTTAATGTTGGGATAAGGAGACAGTCTCGGGTGGTGGGTGTAGGGTAGGGATGGTGCAGGGAGAGGGGAGTCAAGGGAAGAGGGATAAACAGGGGAGGTGGTGGCCATTATAGTACCCTTAATTTTTGTTAAGGAGGTGGAGGCTAGAGAAACGAAGCCTGTCTTTATTGTTGGCGGCTTTGAGAATAGTATGTTCGGTGGGACGTTTCAGTTGTAGGGTAAAGTTGCAGTTTGGAATTCAGGTGGCTGAGGGGAATGCCAGAGGGTAGATGTCGTTGTACGCACAGTAGTGCTGGATAGAATAAGATTGTGTGGGTTGTTATGGCTCCTAATACGGGTTTATCACGGCTGCAGTGGGGGATAGGTTGTGTAAATAGGGATGTAAGGTTGTAACAGCTGGACCAAACTCATTAGTTAACTGGGGGGAGATTTCTGTTAATGCCTGTATGTCAAGTTTGTGGGGGCTGTTAATGAGGATTTCGGGATGGTAGGTTACTTGGTTGGAAGTCCAGTTATAGGCTGAGGCAGGGATTGCATTGTATATTGTGGAGAGGAGGGATAGAAGAGGTTCCTGAAGGTAGGGCCTTAGCTTCAATTGCTCAGTCAAGGGAAACAACCACATACCCAGCAATTTTGGGGGAGCCAGTGGGCACGGAAGAGGAGCTATTTATAAATGGCTGGTCATTGGGGTTGGTGAGAGGCTGGGAGGAAATGTTTGGAAAGTGTGGTTGCAGATGATCTAGGATGCTAGTGCAAGAATGAGTAGGAGGCGAAGAATATACAGGGAGTGAGGATGCTGTGTTGAGGGGAGCACTTTTGACAAGACTGAATTTGGGGTTTTCCATAAAGAGGGCATGGAGTAAGCCAGGGGCGGTGGTTCACGCCTGTAATCCCAGGACTTTGGGAGGCTAAGGCGGGTGGATCATGTGAGGTCAGGAGTTCAGGACCAGCCTGGCCAACATGGTGAAACCCTGTCTCTACTGAAAATACAAAAATTAGCTGGGTGTGGTGGCACACGCCTGTAATTCCAGCTACGCAAGACGCTGAGGCAAGAGTGAAACTCCATCTCAAAAAAAAAAAAAAAGGCATGGAGTAATTGAATCCATGAAGGAGGAAGAGAGCCTAATGCTCAGGAGGAGGGGAGATCCTGTAGATTATGACGACTGTGGACAGTGGTATTCTGGCTGAAAGTTGGTTTCCTGCCTTTTAGAGCTAAAATGGGCACCACTGCTAGTGCTTTAAGACAGGTTGGTCACCCTTTGACTGTTATCTAGTTGTTTAGAGAGTTAAGTTACAGGGGCAAAAAAAGGAGGAATTTTTTCCGGTTGTCCTAAGACATCGAGGGTTATTGCTCGGTTTTTGGCAGTATAGAGTGAAAGGTTGGGAGATATTAGGTAAGGACAGAGTTGATACAGTGACAAGAGCGGTTTGGAGTTTGCAGAAGCTGGGGAGTATGTTATGTGAGGAGTTTAGGGGTTCATTGAGAGGGCCTTTGGCCACTTTATAAAGGGGGTGAGCTAGGAGGGTAAAGTTGGGAATCCATATTCTAAAGAAGCCTGCTAACCCTAGGAAGGAATGGATTTCTCTTTTGGAGGAGGGCGGGGATAGATTATTTATTAATGCTGCTCGGGCTGGGGTCGTAGCCCGGGCCCCAGGGGAAAGCTGAATTTCTAAGTAGGTTACCATGGAGGTGGAGAGTAGTGGCAGTTTGAAAAGGATATCTCTGCCCAGGAGCAGAGTTGGACATGAGGGCAGGACTAAGGAAGAGTGAGTGAAGGAAAAGCTGTGCAGGGAGCAGAAGAGTGGAGGGGTGGCTCGGGGTTTGGAGACTTGTCCATCAATTCCTACAACAGAGACCTGGGAGGACTGGGTGGGTCCCGAAAAATTAGGTAAAGCAGCGTAGGTTGTCCTGGTATTAATTTAAAAATATATATATACTGGCCTACTTGCCACCATTCGGGTTACTTTTGGCTTGAATGAAGAGATGGTAGTTGTGGGGGGCATTTGTTCCAGGGCACCGTCAGTCTTCAGTGGCAAGGCCGATGAAATCTGAGTAGGAGGTTTTGGCTGGCTCAGGAGGGGATGGGGGTGGTCCTTGCTGGGACCTCTCACAGTCTGACTTCCAGTGGGGTCCTCCACAGAGGGGGCACAGCGTGGTGGGCTTTCCTGGGTTTGGGCATTGTCTGGACCAGTGGCCTTTATTGCCACACTTGAAACAGGTGCCAGATGGGGTGAATTGTTAGGAGGCGTCCATGTGGAGCTGTGGCCCCGTGGGCCTGCAGGGCCTCTGATGGTGAAGGCAAGCATTTGAAACTTTGCCAGTTTTTGCCTTTTATTTTCTTCATTATGATTGTTAAAGATTTTGAAGGCTAAATTAAGACGATCTCATTGTGGGGCTTGAGGGCCTTTGTCAAGCTTCTGAAACTTGCATCAAATATTGGGGGTGGATTGGGAGATGAACTGAACGTTTAAAATAGTGGTTCTTTTTGGGCTGGCTGGGTCTGGGTTGGTATATTTTCTCATGGCTTCAGTTAAATCAGAGAGGAAAAGGGTTGGGTTTTCATTAGGACCTTGGGTGGTTTCTGAAAGTTTTTTATAGTTCACTGCTTTATACACATCCTTTTTGAGTCCTGCAAGAAGACATACAATCATGTGGTCTTGATGGTGGCTTGCAGAGGCCCTGTCTTGATAATCCTAGAGGGGTCCTGGTTGGGGACTGCGTTTGCACCAGTAGGCTGGGCAGGAGCCTGGTGACGAATGGTATCAGCATGTGCCTCAGCTAGGGTCCAGATACAGTCTCAGTCTTCTGGGGTGAGGATGGAAAAGAGGATAATGTAGAGGTTATGCTAGGTTAGTTCGTAAGACTAGGTAAAGGTGCTGGAACTTCCTAATAGAAGAGGTAGGGTCTTCTGGAAATGAACCAAGTCTTTTGTTAATTAGAGAGAGATCACCAAAAGAGAAGGGAACATGAACTCTAACAATACTTTCAGCTCCTGCTGCTTCCTGAAGGGGAAGTAAAGGAGCTGGTTGCTGAGCATGTTGGGCCCAAGAGCGGGTGAGGGGCGGAGACGGAGAGGACTCAGAGTCAGAAAGGGGGTGGTTTGAGAGATGAGGGGAAAGGGGTGGAGCCGGAACGGGGGCATACAGTGGAGGATTAGGATGCTCCTGTGGAGGATCGTGATGCTGTCGGGGAGGGGGAAAATTGGCGGGGTCAAGGGAAGAGGAATCATCCGCTGGGGCTGTGGGGAGGGGGACAGGAGATGAGTCAGGTTTGGAGCAGAGGAGGATTTGGAAAGTAGAACAAGACTGACAGAGGGAAGGGTGGTTACAGAGAGTGAAGATGTAGCAGGACAAGCCACAGACAAAACCCCTCAGACACCGAGTTAAAGAAGGAAGGGCTTTATTTGGCCAGGAACTTCGGCAAGACTCATGTCTCCAATAACCAAGCTCCCTGAGTGAGCAATTTCTGTCCCTTTTAAGGGCTCAGAACTCTAAGGGGGTCCGCATGAGAGGGTCGTGATTGACTGAGCAAGCAGGGAGTACGTGACTGGGGGCTGCATGCACCGGTAATTAGATTGGAATGAAACAAGATAGGGATTTTCACAGTGCATTTCTTTTTTTTTTTTTTTTTTTTTTTGAGACGGAGTCTCGCTGTGTCGCCCAGGCTGGAGTGCAGTGGCCGGATCTCAGCTCACTGCAAGCTCTGCCTCCCGGGTTTTTACGCCATTCTCCTGCCTCAGCCTCCCGAGTAGCCGGGACTACAGGCGCCCGCCACCTCGCCCGGCTAGTTTTTTGTATTTTTTAGTAGAGACGGGGTTTCACCGTGTTAGCCAGGATGGTCTCGAACTCCTGACCTCGTGATCCGCCCGTCTCGGCCTCCCAAAGTGCTGGGATTACAGGCTTGAGCCACCGCGCCCGGCCTCACAGTGCATTTCTATACAATGTCTGTAATCTATAGACAACAATCGATTAGGTCAGGGGTCGATCTTTTAACTACCAGGCCCAGGGTCTGGCACCAGGCTATCTGCTTATGGATTTCATTTCTGCCTTTTAGTTTTTACTTCTTTTTTTGGAGGCAGAAATTGGGCATAAGACAATATGAGGGGTGGTCTCCTCCCTTCTGCCCCTTTGAGATGCTCACTCATTGGTGGGCGTTCTCACTTTCATTCTCACTATCCATGTCTTCTTGCAAGACAGATTGATAGTGATTCACATAGTACACTTGTGCTGAACCATTTTGGTGAACTAAGGTAGCGATGAAGCTTTTTATCATTTGAAGAAGTACAGGTAGCAAACAAGCGAGCAGTAAGCAGGTTTCTGTCACTATTATAACTCCTATTATAAGAGTTTTAAATCTTTTTAGTGCTGGGAACCATTTTCCAAACATGGCCCCAGGATCAAATCCATGCCACACTTGCAGAGGCACATGTGCCAGTTTTGTCTTATCTCTAACTATGTCTTCAACTACTTGCCCTTGATCATCTATGTGTAGACAGCAATTAGTAAGGTTAAATTTTCTACAGACCCCTCCTTCAGGGCTAGCAAGTAGTCGAGAGCTAATCTATTTTGATAGATAGCATTTCTCACCTGAGTTTCTTGCCAGGCCAGAATAGTCAAGGCTCTGCCAGTCTTATTAGTGATTATTTCTAAGATAGCTTGTAACCGTATGATTTGGTTGAGCATGTAAATGGGAGTCGGGTATCCCTATGAACCGTCTTGTTCCTAAGTACCAGGCCCATAATATTGTATGATTCTCTGAGGGGGCCATTCATCATCTTTTTAATTTTCTATAGCTATGCTTCTCTTTTTGCGGGAAGCACAGAGAGGGAAGCTCAGGAGTTCACCTGTTTTTATGGACAGTAGGAAGCAAGATGGTTTAATAGTGCCAATAACACAACTACCTGCCCACTGGTTGGGTAATTTGGTGTAAGCTCTATGCCCACATATCCAGTGTAATCTAGTGGGGGCTGTCCAGTCCTGGTGGGACTCCAGATGGGTTCACACAGTTTGCAACTTTGGGAATTTACTAAATGGGTTTTTCTTAGTGTGGTTTGAACTCCACTAGGTGGCTGTTTTTGTAGTAGTAGTATACAGTTTTTGCCCAAGGCAGCTGAGTCTTCCCACAGGAAGGGTGAAGTCCTTCCCTACTCTTGCTATACAGTATTGTGTAATGACTGAGGCTTTTAGGACCCAGAAGTTATCAGGGTGATTCTTTTGAGCTGGCAATTCATCAGGAACTGGGTCTGTAGATACTAATTCTCAGGCTTCCCATGGCCGTTGATCTCCCATTACAGTTCCTCTGCATACATAACATGAAGTGACATTGAGAGACTGGGCTACATGCTCAACTAATTGCAAAAACAAATTTCTTGTTTTTCCTGGAATTTCTGGTACTGACACATTCAGTTCATCATAGAAGATTTGAAATACTGGCTCAGGAGAGCATTTGTAAACTTCTCCTCAAACCACGATATTTACTCAAGGATCTAGTCTAGCCTCATCCATTCCTAGGATTACATGCTCCCTTTCTTTCCAGTGAGGATCAAGGGGGTTGGTTATTACTAGTTCTAAGGGGTTACACTGACCACTGGTACAGGAAGGGCTACTTTTCCTTTTCTGAAGGTGGACAGGATCTTTTTTATTTTTTATCTAAGTAGCCTAAATGACACAAGACCACTATCCACATTCTTTTCCACACAGTCTTAATTCATGACAAATGTACTTATTTTCTGCCATATAGCCTCTTTCCTAATTAAAGAGAACCACATCCTATTCCTAACTTATTACAATTAATGACAGCACAAGCATCAAACTTCAACGTGACTTGTTTGGACACCCCTTTTTCTTTTGTTTTCGCTAACCCTTGTTTCATTTATGAGCCCCCACCAGTCCTCAGGCCTTAATCTTATTTTAAAAACTGTGGCCATGGGAGGCTCAGATGGGTCATAACACACATCAGGTTGGTCATTTCCTGGGCTACATACTTTGCATAGAATAGCATTATACAAACAAGTTTTTTTGGGGTTTTTTTGTTTTTTTATTTTTTTTTTTTTGAGATGGAGTCTCGCTCTGTCGCCAGGCTGGAGTACAGTGGCCGGATCTCAGCTCACTGCAAGCTCCGCCTCCCGGGTTCACACCATTCTCCTGCCTCAGCCTCCCGAGTAGCTGGGACTACAGGCGCCCGCCACCTCGCCCGGCTAGTTTTTTGTATTTTTTTAGTAGAGACGGGGTTTCACAACAAGTTTTTTTGTTTAGAGTCCTGATACACTTATAATAATCATAAAATAATAGGACTGTAGCAACTTTTTGTCCTACCTCACTGATTTGATGTATACACTGGGAACAGTCCTCAGTCTAAGGAAGGTCGGTTAAAGTCCTTACTGTACAAGTCCAAATTTTAAGGAAAATGAGTCCTGCGATGACTTTTCTCATGCTTCAGCTGTGTGTGGACCAGTCAGCTTCCAGGTGTGACTGGAGCATGGCTTATTGTCTTCTTCAGAGTCACTTTGCAGGGGTTGGTGAAGCTGCTCCCGTCCACATACCTCTCACAGTCTACTGATGTTTAAGGATGTTCTCGGAGTTGGGCCTGCTAGAATAAACTGAGTCCAACCCCTCTACACAGTTATGTTCAACTGGGCTCTCTGATACCGGGAGCAAGGTGACAGGGTGTAGGGTGTTGCAAACTTCAATGGTTATGTGGGGATTTTCACATAGCAAGCTTTGGTACTTGGTTAATCTAGCATTTGTTAACCAATGATGTCCTTTGGTAGTCATTAAAGTTATCACAGCATGGGGGGCCTTTATATTCAGGTTTTTCCCAAGGGTTAATTTATCTGCTTCTTGTGCTAACAGGGCCGTTGCTGCTAGGGCCCTTAGACATGGGGGCCAGGCTTTGGAAACCCTGTCTAGTTGTTTTGAGAGATAGGCCACTGGCCTTGGCCAGGGCCCCACAGTCTGGGTTAAAACTCCAACTGCAGGCTGGGCGCAGTGGCTCAAGCCTGTAATCCCAGCACTTTGGGAGGCCAAGATGGGCGGATCACGAGGTCAGGAGATCGAGACCATCGTGGCTAACACGGTGAAACCCCGTCTCTACTAAAAATACAAAAAACTAGCCAGGCGAGGTGGCGGGGGCCTGTAGTCCCAGCTACTCTGGAGGCTGAGGCAGGAGAATGGCGTAAACCCGGGAGGCGGAGCTTGCAGTGAGCTGAGATCCGGCCACTGCACTCCAGCCTGGGTGACAGAGCGAGACTCCATCTCAAAAAAAAAAAAAACTCCAACTGCCATTTTTTATCTTTCTGACACATAGGGCATAAAGGATTTTGTCAGGTCAGGTAGCCCCAGGGCTGGGGCCGACATGAGTTTTTCTTTTAATTCATGAAAAGCTTGTTGCTGGTTGTAATAGATGTAGTTTATCCAATTTACATTTTTATTAACTGTTACCCACCAAAATATTGACTCACATCCTGCAGCTATTTGATTTTAGGCTTTAAATTGATCTGGTATTGCCCATGGGACTCCAGTTGTGTCTAAATGGATGTGAGAGTTGAAAGACCCATAAGGGGCTTCTCTCACTTTACGACGTCTTATTTTTCCTCCCTCTGGTTGATGAAATGCCAGGGTGAGAGGGATAGCCAATTGGACTAAAGCACAAGTGCCACTCCATTTATTCGGCAGAGTGCCCAGTAAATGTCCACCACAATACCACCACACATCTGCTTGGGGATGAACGAGGGCTGACTAATTGAAAACCTCTTGAAAATTTTTAAGCTCATTGCATCCCTTCAGGTCTCCAAGGAATGCTAACTGTCCTCCCTGTCATGAGAGACACAAAATGAACTTAGTGTTGGGAGACGAAGGCTGGATGGCCCTTGGGGGCTGACCCGCAGGGTGCCAGACTTCAGAATATAGCCAAGAGAGCTTGGCACAACTTATTACTCCAGACTGTAGAATCCTGGAAAACAGCTACCATGTAGCCCATGCCTGGTTGACTGGAGGACCTCCTTAGTGGAAAGGGGACAATCTGGGCCTCTGGCCTGCCACGTGCAAAGCATAACAATTGCTTTTGCTTAACTTGCAGATGGAATATTTGATCCGTTCTAACCAGGCATTTGCATCTTGGTGTGCTGTCTTAATTGTCAAAGTTTGTTTTAAGTCTTTAACTTCTATGATCCTCTAGTAAAATGAATGTATGATTTTGGGAAATTATAAAAACCAGTTGAGGCAGTCCATCCTTGCTCTTTAGTGGTCCACAGAATGTTGGACCAACTACAGCATAAAATCTCTACATTGGGGAGCAAGACTCCTGGTTGACACTGGAGTCTTTAGTGAAATTTCCCCAGATTAAATGGTCCTAATTTAATAATGCCCAGTCTGAGGAGAGTCAGGAAGGACAGAGGTACATTTCTGAAGTGGAGAACTGTCTTTGACTTGGCAAGCCTGCACAGGGTACAACAAGGCAAGCATTAAATGCGATAGTTTGAGGCAAAAATTGACTTGGTTATGTTAATAACCAGATGGTCAGCAATAGAGTGAGGAAAGAAGGAAGAATAATAGAATAGATGAAAGAGTTAAATTTTTCTTTTTTTTTTTGAGACGGAGTCTCGCTGTGTCTCCCAGGCTGGAGTGTAGTGGTGTGATCTCAGCTCACTGCAAGCTCCGCCTCCCGGGTTCACGCCATTCTCCCGCCTCAGCCTCCCAAGTAGCTGAGACTACAGGCGCCGCCACCACGCCCGGCTAGTTTTTTGTATTTTTAGTAGAGACGGGGTTTCACCATGTTAGCCAGGATAGTCTCGATCTCCTGACCTCGTGATCCACCCGCCTCGGCCTCCCAAAGTGCTGGGATTACAGGCTTGAGCCACCGCGCCCGGCCAAATTTTTCTTAGC
The DNA here is from genome assembly GCF_024542745.1 of Macaca thibetana thibetana. NCBI lineage: Eukaryota > Metazoa > Chordata > Mammalia > Primates > Cercopithecidae > Macaca > Macaca thibetana. The sequence continues at coordinate 47,745,170 of NC_065597.1, read as the reverse complement.
TTTAGTTTGGTAGGGTTTTTCTCTGGGATTGTGGCCCGAGACTCTGGAGAGCGTGGTGCTTTGACTCGGGTGTGATGAGTCCATCCTTTTTCTGCTATACAAAGAGCAGTCTTGGTGGTTAGCAGCACAAGGTAGGGTCTTTCCTAGGCTGGCTCGAGTTTATCTTCTTTCTACCCTTTGATAAGAAGGTGATCTTCAGGCTGGTGCTGGTTTACTGGAAATTCTAGGGGAAGTCCCTGTGCTAAAAGACTTTTAGTTTTGAGGGAAAGGAAATTGGAAGATAAACCAAGTATATAATTTCTAAGAAATTGACTTTTTGTTTTAAATGTGGGGACATCAACAGTGGACTTTGTAGACTTTGGTGCCTTCTTACTGAGAAGTTTCCTTTAGCACTGATTTTTATTAGTTTTTAGACCAAAGAAAGCCAAACACCATTTTATATTTAATAATGCTTCTTCTATGATTTTTATACCAAACTAAATTTCACCTTTATATTAGTGTGCTATTAATGTTAAACTTAGTTTTAATAAAACTTTGTTTACATATTTATTCAATTTTTAATGTCAGACCATAAGGTAAGATTTTTATAGACTCTTTTTAACTTTTTATAATCTTTGTTAAAGAGCAGATTAGTGATTTAAGAAAAATCTGCTGTGTCTTTATTTTAATGTCCAGTTCACAGAAAAACTGGATGATACTCCTTTAACTTTAGCTAATGTGTTTACACACAGAATTTTTAAAAATATAATTAACATTTTAAAACTTGTTTAAACCTTCAAAACAAAAAAATTTTTAACCTTTTAATGTAGGTAAAAATTTACGTTCTTAAACCTCCTTAAAATCCTTTTACCAAACGTATATTTTACTTTCTTTATACACCTTGCACATAAACTGTTTTTTTTTTTTCCAGTAGTTTTACATTCAGGAGGCCTAGTTACTTTTAAATTATACAACATTTCTTGCATAAACTCTTTTTTTAATAACATTTTTCTCTTTCACGACTTTCACAGACAACTCTCCAACGTGCCTCAACTTTCTGACTTATTACAAACATTTATTTCTTTAAACAACCAGTTAATTTATTTCAGGTCAAAAATTTACCATAGAACACTCTTTTGACATAAATTCTGCTCCCCCCCTTTTTTCCTTTTTTTTTCCCGAAGATGATAACTATTATTTTCCAAAGCGAACTTCTTTTATGTCTGTGGACTAGACTGTCTAGGGCCACAAGATTAGAAGTTACTATAATACATGTTACACTGTTAACTTTTAGCAAACTTTACTTTTGTTGAAAACCTTGTAAGTCTGGTTTTTTAATTATCCTTTGCTATTAATGAGACCTTGTTTTGTCCAAATTAACTTAGAATTGGTGTCAGGCCTCTGAGCCCAAACTAAGCGATGGTATCCCCTGTGACCTGCACATATACATCCAAATGGCCTGAAGCAACTGAAGATCCACAAGAGAAGTGAAAATAACCTTAACTGATGACATTCCACCATTGTGATTTGTTTCTGCCCCACCCTAACTGATCAGTAGACTTTGTAATCTCCCCCACCCTTAAGAAGGCTCTTTGTAATTCTCCCCACCTGGAAAATGAACTTTGTGAGATCCGCCCCCTGCCCACAAAACATTGCTCCTAACTCCACTGTCTATCCCAAAACCTATAAGAGCTAATGATAATCCACCACCCTTTGCTGACTCTCTTTTTGGACTCAGCCTGCCTGCACCCCAGTGAAATAAACAGCCTTGTTGCTCACACAAAGCCTGTTTGGTGGTCTCTTCACTTGGAGGCACATGACAATTGGTATAGATAGCTATTTTTTTGTCCTTCAGTTACCTGGGAGGAACCATCGATTGTCCTGTCCTGAAGGGAGTTCCTCCTAGGTCTGGTCTGACCTTTGTATGGTAATTAAGATTTAGATCCCCTGTTAGGAAACCTGCTGGGTTAAGGGAATTTTCAGTGCTTAATGTTAAATCATCCTTTTCGGTTTTTTTGCCCTTAGGATACTTCTGAACTGGTGAGGTATGCTCACAATGAGGTTTCCTCTAAAAGTTATTTTTTTACTTTTTTCTGTTAACAAAGCAGTTGCCGCTACAGATTGAATGCATTTGGGCCATCTGTGGTTTACTGGGTTAAGGATTTTTGATAGGAAGGCCTCAGTGCTTTTGGGATATGCCCTTGTTTACACTGATAACAAAGTTGTATTGGTGTGTTATAGGGTTATGGAGAATACCTTCAATTATCAATTATAGGTTTTAAATTTACATTGGCTCTTAAAGGAATAGGGTACACTGTTTTTTTTTCTTAACTACTTGTATATCACTTTCTTTCTTTCTCTCTCTGATTTTCTGTCTCTTTTTCTCTTTGACTTTCCTTTTGCCTCTGTCTCTTTCTCTCTTTCTCTGCTGGTCTTTCCTGCCTCTGCCAACAGCTTATGCTGCTGTTCTCTCAACCACTGTGGCGGGGGAAGGGGGGGTCAGTTTCCAAAACCAGCTGTAATGAAGTGTCTATATACAGGAACTGTGCTGGGTGCCCTGGCTTACAGGTAACTTTGTGCCATACCTTTGAAACAAGGGACCTGTTCAGGCTTCCTTCTGATGGCCAACCCATCTCTAATGCGGGCCAGTCTATCTTACACAAAGTTTTAAGTTTTCCTGGTGTCATAGTACTCCGTAGTCTCCCTTAAATCCTTTCTTGAAAATTTTCAACATAGTTCCTAGTTGGGTGGGCTTACTTTGTGCCTCACCCATGCTTCTTCGAGACAGAACACCACACTCACAACACACACACACCACAAAACAAAGAACGGGTAAAAAGGGCACACACACACTTTTACAGTTTACACCAAACCAGAATCAAAACCAAAATCAGAGTATCAAGAAATCCAAGCCAGGTCAAAACCAAAACCAAAGTATTAAGCAATCCAAGTCAAGTCAAAAACAAAAACCAAAGTGCTGGTACAGGCACATCGTGGGTGATCAGGCCACACTTCCACTCAAATGCAGTGGGCAAATTCCAAAGACTAGTCTTACCAAGTTTCAGATGTCCAGACTCCAAGTGCCAGTTCCTTCCCGGTGTTCAGCCACTGCGTTGATCCTCCATGGGGACCTGTCATGCACTACTCTGGCAAGGCGTTCCACCGGGGCAATTGCCTACCCTGGGGCACTCTCAGGATCCTAGTCACTCAAGCTGGCTGGAGTCCCCCACAGCGATGCTCCACAGGGCAGGCCTAAGCCACCTAAGGGGCTGCCTCAACTTTCCGTTAATCACCTCACTTCCCAGTCAGGGAACCAAGAAATGTAGCAGGACAAGCCGCAGACAAAACCTCTCAGATGCCAAGTTAAAGAAGGAAGGGCTTTGTTCAGCTGGGAGCTTCAGCAAGTCTCATGTCTCCAACAACCGAGCTCCCTGAGTGAGTGATTCCTGTCCCTTTTAAGGGCTCACAACTCTAAGGGGGTTCACATGAGAGGGTCATGATCAATTGAGCAAGCAGGAGGTATGTGACTGGGGGCTGCATGCACTGTTAATTAGATCAGAACAGTACAGGGATTTTCACAGTGCTTTTCTATACAATGTCTGTAATCTATAGATAACATAACCAATTAGGTCGGGGTCAATCTTTAACTACCAGACCCAGGGTGTGGCACCAGGCTGTCTGCTTGTGGATTTCATTTGTGCCTTTTAGTTTTTACTTCTTTCTTTGGAGGCAGAAATTGGGCATAAGACAATGTGATGGGTGGTCTCCCTTAAGGCCTGAACATAAGGAATCTCAGACCATTTCCCATTGTGATGGTAATAGTTGTAAAGTGCTGTTTTGGGGCCATTGGGAACCATTGTCCAGTTGGTATTGAGGCCATGTGGTATTACAGTAAAAGATAAGCCTCCTAGAAGGGACCTCTGAACAGAGCCCAAGAGCACTGAGATTGTGGAATGGAGGAGGTGGGGGTAGAGGAAGAAGAGACTGCCAGTGACAAGAATGGCAGGAGAGGGCATCCCTTTTCTTGTGGAACTTCTCCGGAATAGAGGAGGTAACTGCCGTGTCAGGCATCCCTGAAATGGAAGAGCCAGAGGACAGAGGAAGACCTTGGCCCAGCGCTGGGTCTTTTGGAAATGGAGAGATGGGCAGTCAAGGGTTCCAGGGAATGGCAACAGTCTCTTTTTACTCACCCTGGTGGAGGCTTTGATGGTGGATGAAGTTGCCAGCAATGGCAGAGTCTAGGAGATTCTCTGGGTCTTTGGCAGGTTTGGGGAAGGGAAGATTGGCCGGGAGAGGGGTGATAGGGTAGGGAGAGGGGGGAGAGAGAGAGAGAGGGAGGAGGGGGAGGGTCTATCCCCTTCCCGGGTTTCAGCACCAGAATGTAAGGTCAGCCAAGAGAACGCAAAAATAGACCCAAAGTTAGGCAGGCAAGTTTTTATTAACCTGCCAGCTGCTCCCCTAATAGAGAAGCAGCAGCCCCAAGCTTACAGAATGAGGGGTTTATATTGGGGAGGGGAGTTTGAGGGAGTTCTTTCGTATGGCCACATCCCGGGGTTGTTTGTTGGTTAATTTCGCTACGTATTACCTTGTGATGTTTATTACAGGAGGGTGCAGGTAAAGTTTGTTTATGTTCCCACCAACTCCCCTGTCCGATGTGGGTGGTTTGCAATTGGGGTTTGCTTATTGCAGCAAGGTCTGATAAGTGAAGTCTGCTGGCTTCACTGTGGCACCTAGATAAGGGCTTAGAAATATAAAGAGGCTTGGGGGAAGGGTGGGCAGCACCAAGCAGCTTTCTTGGGCAGTTTGTCCCTAACAAAGGACTGGTTTGGAGTCAGGGAATCCTGGGGAAGAATACTGACCACTCAGGAAACATATAAAAAAATAGACACATATCCTACGACTACATTCATTTCATGAAAATGTATTGGCCCCCTCGGGTGCCAAGCATTATTCTAGATGTTCTGGGTGGTGAAGACATTGTTGAGGCAAGATAAAGTCCCTGCACTAAGTTTACACTAGGCTGGGGGAGAGAGATACCAAGTATGAATTCAGCTGACACAAGTTTGGGGAAGACCTTCTAGGCAGATTGTGTCCAGGACAAAAACACAGAGGCACAATTCTGAGGCTTCTAACATGGGACAGACAGGCTCCTGGAGGAATTTCTTGGAGATAGTGCCAAAGGGCACTGACAGATGAATTCAATTTGGAAGTGTAGCCTATATAGAACAGAATAGCTAGAACAAAGACTCATTAAGATAGAGGCATGGGCTCTATTAGCTGAGCGTGGTGGCAAGTGCCTGTGGTCACAGCTACTTGGGAGGCTGAGGTGGGAGGATCACTTGAGTCCAGGAGATTGAGGCTGCAGTGAGCCCAGATCATGCCACTGCACTCCAGGGGACAGAGCAAGACCCTGTCTCAAAAAAGCATTCATAGCTAGTACACCCATGGCCTTCGAGGCCCGTGACAAACCAACCTTCTCAAAGTCAAACCCCCCATCTTTTCCTACAGGAAAACGATCCCACTTAGCTCCAGCTAAACAGATGGAATCTGTTCTCTGAACATGCCTGTTTTTTTCTGGAGACAGGGTCAGTCTTCTGTCAGTCAGGAAAGTGCTGAGATTACAGGCATGAGTCACTGCCTGGCCTGACATGCCTCTACCTTTTTTTTTTTTTTTTGAGATGGAGTCTTGCTCTGCCGCCCAGGCTGGAGTGCAGTGGCATGATCTCGGCTCACTGCAACCTCTGCCTCCTGGGTTCAAGTGATTCTCCTGCCTCAGCCTCCCGAGTAGCTGAGACTACAGGTGCCTGCAATCACACACAGCTAATTTTTGTGTTTTTAGTAGAAATGGGGTTTCACCATGTTGGCCAGGCTGATCTTGATCTCTTGACCTCGTGATTCACCCATCTCAGCCTCCCAAAGTGCTGAGATTACAAGTGTGAGCCACCGTGCCCAGCTAATTGTTGTAGAGATGGGTTTTCGCCACGTTGGCCAGACCGCTCTTAAACTTCTGGGGCTCAACTAATCTGCTCCCATTGGGTTCCCAAAGTGCTGGGATTACAGGCGTGAGCCACTGCACCTGGCAACCTACATTTTTTTTTTTTTTTTCAGACGGAGTCTCGCTTTGTCACCCAGGCTGGAGTGCAGTGGCACGATCTCGGCTCACTGCAAGCTCCGCCTCCCAAGTTCACGCCATTCTCCTGCCTCAGTCTCCGAGTAGCTGGGACTACAGGCGCCCACCACCACGCCCAGCTAATTTTTTTTTTTGTATTTTTGGTAGAGATGGGTTTTCACGGTGTTAGCCAGGATGGTCTCGATCTCCTGACCTCATGATCCACCCGCCTCAGCCTCCCAAAGTGCTGGGATTACAGGCATGAGCCACCGGGCCCAGCGTACAACCTACATTTTTAAAAGACACTCAGCCAGGCACAGTGGTTCACACCTGTAATCCCAGCACTTTGGGAGGCTGAGATGGGAGGATCACTCAAGGTCAGGAGTTTGAGACCAGCCTGGGCTCCTGAGACAGCTTCCAAAAATAAGAACCCACAACAACAAAAGAAAGACCAGCCTGGATGACATAGTGAGACCCTTTCTCTAAAAAAAAATTTTTTTTTAATTAGCCAGGTGTAGTGGTGCATGCTTGTAGTCCCAGCTATGCAGGACCGAGGTGGGAGGATAGCTTGAGCCCAGAAATTCAAGGTCACAGTGAGCTAAAATCACACCTCTGCATTCCAGCCTGGGTGGCACGGAGACCCTGCCTCTAAGTAATAATAATGACAATAAAAGATAACCTAGTGACTCTGCATCAGGGAGGCCTCGTTTGAAAAACTAGCCGAGTATTCGCTTCTTTGGGTCATACACATCTTTGCATGTCCTATTCCTAGAGACACACATACACAAACATTCCAAAGAGTTCTAGGGGTCTTGGAGCTCAGATCAACACCTACCCTTTTTTTTTATTATTATTTTTTGAGATGGAGTTTTACTTTTTTCTTTTTTTTTTTTTTTGAGACACAGTCTTGCTCTGTGGTCCAGGCTGGAGTGCAGTGGTGCAGTCTCGGCTCGCTGAAACCTCTGCCTTCCGGGTTCATGCCATTCTCCTGCCTCAGCCTCCCAAGGAGCTGGGACTACAGGTACCTGCCACCTTGCCCAGCTAATTTTTTTGTATTTTTAATAGAGACGGGGTTTCACCATGTTAGCCAGGATGGTCTCAATCTCCTGACCTCATGATCTGCCTGCCTCGGCCTCCCAAAGTGCTGGGATTACAGGGGTGAGCCACCACACCTGGTCCAAGATGGAGTTTCACTCTGGTCACCAAGGCTGGAGTGCAGTGGCACAATCTTGGCTCACTGCAACCTCTACCTCCCTGGTTCAAGCAATTCTCATGCCTCAGTCTCCTGAGTAGCTGGGATTACAGGTACCCGCCACCACGCCTGGCTAACTTTTGTATTTTTAGTAGAGACAGGATTTCACCATGTTGGCTAGGCTGGTCTTGAACTCCTGACCTCAGGTGATCCACCTGCCTTGGCCTCCCAAAGTGCTGGGATTACAGGTGTGAGCGACTGTGCCCGGTCTCCTACCCTTAAATGGCCTGGACAGAAGAGGGATGGGCATGTGGCCATGGCCTTTACTTCTCACTCTGGCTGGCCACTTGGATGTGGCTTATTCTGTTGATGCAGACAAGCATATCCCCAATGCACAGTGAAGCCTAGGAAAGCCCCTTCCTGGCTTCAATTGCCTCTGGGGCTGACCTTCAAACACCTGGGGTAGCAGAGAGAAAAGGAGGCCCTACCGCTGGAGGAAATATCTGTGCCAAGAAACAAGGAGCTGGCTGGGCATGGCGGCTCACACCTGTAATCCCAGCACTTTGGGAGGCTGAGGCTCAGGGCGGATCACCTGAGGTCGGGAGTTTGAGACCAGCCTGACTAATATGGAGAAATACTGCCTCTACTAAAAAATTGCCCAGACCAGCTCGGTCGGGGAGACCTTAGCCCAGCAGCGCTAGAGGAATTAAAGATGCATACACAGAAATATAGAGGTGAGAAGTGGGAAATCAGGGGTCTCACAGCCTTCAGAGCTGAGAGCCCCAAACAGAGATTTATCCACATATTTATTAACAACAAACCAGTCATTAGCATTGTTTCTATAGATATTAAATTAACTAAAAGTACCCCTATGGGAAACGAAGGGACGGCTGAATTAAAGGAATAGGTTGGGCTAGTTAACTGCAGCAGGAACATGGCCTTAAGGCACAGACTGCTCATGCTATTGTTTGTGGTTTAAGAATGCCTTTAAGGCCGGGCGCGGTGGCTCACGCCTGCAATCCCAGCACTTTGGGAGGCCAAGGCGGGCGGATCACAAGGTCAGGAGATCGAGACCACGGTGAAACCCCGTCTCTACTAAAAATACAAAAAATTAGCCGGGCGCGGTTGTGGGCGCCTGTAGTCCCAGCTACTCGGGAGGCTGAGGCAGGAGAATGGCGTGAACCCGGGAGGCGGAGCTTGCAGTGAGCCGAGATCACGCCACTGCACTCCAGCCTGGGCGACAGAGCGAGACTCCGTCTCAAAAAAAAAAAAAAAAAAAAAAAAAAAAAAAAAAAAAAAAAAAAAAAAGAATGCCTTTAAGCGGTCTTCTGCCCTGGGCGGGCCAGGTGTTCCTTGCCCTCACTCCGGTACCCACAACCTTCAGCACAGGCGTTAGGGCTGTTATGAACATGTTACAGTGCTGCAGAGATTCTGTTTATGGCCAGTCTTGGGGCCAGTTCACGGCCAGATTTTGGGGAGCTTGTTCTCAACATGTCCCCCTTCTCTGATTTGCAAACGATAAAAGCAAGGGCAGCTTTGTCACGGTGAGCTACTTCTAGCAGGAGTCGGGATCCACATCTGCAGACTATACAAAGACAAACAACATAGATTAAAAGCACAGTCATCATTGAAATCACAGAGCTTTCAAATGTTTTTATCCATTTTATTTATTTATTTTTTTTTTTTTTGAGACGGAGTCTCGCTCTGTCACCCAGGCTGGAGTGCGGTGGCCGGATCTCAGCTCACTGCAAGCTCCGCCTCCCGGGTTCACGCCATTCTCCTGCCTCAGCCTCCCGAGTAGCTGGGACTATAGGCGCCCGCCACCTCGCCCGGCTAGTTTTTTGTATTTTTTAGTAGAGACGGGGTTTCACCGTGTTAGCCAGGATGGTCTCGATCTCCTGACCTCGTGATCCGCCCGTCTCGGCCTCCCAAAGTGCTGGGATTACAGGCATGAGCCACCGCGCCCGGCCGTTTTTATCCATTTTAATGGGTTACTAGCTGCTAATTTGTCTGCAGCTCCTTTAAGCATTCCAGTTCCTGGCATTAATGTCAGGTGTGCCTGGGATGTTTTAAATATTTGTTCTTTTAATTTTGCTATATCCAAAAACAAGTTTGTAGAGTATCCTTCTAGACACTTTTTTATTCTTTTCCAAATTTTGATCTTATTAAGAGCATTTAATAGCTTCCACAAATCCTTATGTTTAGCTCCTAGAGCAGGCCATATCATTTGAGGTTGAGGTGCCACTATACCACCATGGTTCCAGATAATAGGAACTTTTGCCGTACTTCTTATCATTTCTACCATCTGACAGTTTTGTTCAGATCATCTGAACATAGTGTGACCGTGGCACACAGACTGAGAGGTGCAATTTAAGCTAATCATCCCCTTAGGGGACTAATTAATAATGATTCCATAGGAATCATTGTGCAGCACCTCTGCCTGTTCTGCAAAGCAATCTTCCTAAACAAGTACGTTCATTTTTTCTAACTGGGTCCAATCCTGTTTACAAATAGGTTTTTGAGGGCGGTATGCCTCAATTATAGGAGCAGATTTATTATGGTAAATACTGAGATCAGAAAGCGTGTATAACTGTGTCATAGAGTGATTGCATCCAGGCATTATTACCAGCCCTTATTGAAGGAATACTCATGGCAGTGGTGATAACCACTATCATAGCTACCATTAAATATTCCACATAGAGAAAAATGTAGCTAGAGCTAGGCTAGTATAGCCTGGGGCATTATCTGTTTTAATAGAAGCTGGAATGCCCATCACTGCAAAACACTGCAAAAGATGACATTTAACACAGGCAGAAGACTCTCCTGTTTGGCTTGTAGCCCACACAAAGTGAGAAAAGGTGCCCACACATACATGTACATAAGCTAGTCTCCCAAACGAGAGAACATGTGTGACATCCATTTGCCAAATAGAATTAGGTTCCAGGCCGGGCGCGGTGGCTCAAGCCTGTAATCCTAGCACTTTAGGAGGCCGAGACGGGTGGATCACGAGGTCAGGAGATCGAGACCATCCTGGCTAACACGGTGAAACCCCGTCTCTACTAAAAAATACAAAAAACTAGCCGGGCGAGGTGGCGGGCGCCTGTAGTCCCAGCTACTCGGGAGGCTGAGGCAGGAAATGGTCTAAACCCGGGAGGCGGAGCTTGCAGTGAGCTGAGATCCGGCCACTGCACCCCAGCCTGGGCGACAGAGCAAGACTCTGTCTCAAAAAAAAAAAAAGAATTAGGTTCCAGTCCTGGAGGATTAACTACTTCTGTAAAAGATGAGGAATGTACCATTTGGCAAGTTGGGCATTGCTGGATAATAGCTTCAGCTTCTTTCCAGGTAATGCCGTATCTGCGTTTGAGACCAGAGGCATTAACATGGGTTAAATTGTGAAAGTGTCTAGCATTAGATATTGCATTAACAACTAGGTGATCAGCCTTTTGATTCCCTTTAGTCAAAGGTCCTGGAAGAGGTGTATGAGCTCTAATGTGAGTGATGTAAAAAGGGTGCATTCTACTCCTAACTGCTGTTTGCAATTGGGTAAATAAAGTCATCAGTTGTTCATCTGTATGAAATCATAACTGAGCATTTTCAATTAACTGTGTGGAGTGAATCACGTATGAAGAATCAGAAATCACATTAATAGGTATATCAAAAGCAGTCAATACCTCAATTACAGTTACAAGCTCTGCTTTTTGAGCTGAAGTATAGGACATCTGGAAAAACTTTTTTTTTTTTTTTTTTGAGACGGAGTCTCGCTCTGTCACCCAGGCTGGAGTGCAGTGGCCGGATCTCAGCTCACTGCAAGCTCCGCCTCCCGGGTTCACGCCATTCTCCTGCCTCAGGCTCCCGAGTAGCTGGGACTACAGGCGCCCGCCACCTTGCCCGGCTAGTTTTTTGTATTTTTTAGTAGAGACGGGGTTTCACCGTGTTAGCCAGGATGGTCTCGATCTCCTGACCTCGTGATCCACCAGTCTCGGCCTTCCAAAGTGCTGGGATTACAGGCTTGAGCCACCGCGTCCGGCCTAGAAAAACTTTTTGAGCCAAAATAAGAAGCTTTACCATTACTAGACCCATCTGTAAAACAATGAAAATGCTTAGCAGGCTGCAGGTTGTTTACTGCAGGAATTGTAAATGCAAACTGTTCACAGTCTTGCTCAGCTAAAAGGAGAGTAAAGAAACAAAATCTATGACTATTTACCCAATTTTTTGGAATTATAGCAGGAGAAGGCAATCCTGGCTGTAATGCTCCCATAGGTTGTGTAACTGAATTGATGGTTCTTAAGTCAGTTAACATTCTCCATTTACCTGATTTTTTCTTGATTACAAAAACTGGAGAATTCCAAGGAGAAAATGTTGGAGCTATGTGCCCATTTTCTAATTGTTCAGCAACTAATTTATCTAAAGCCTCCAGTTTTTCTTTACTTAGTGGCCATTGTTCTATCCAAATTGGCTTATCTGTTAACCATTTTAAAGGTATAGGTTCTGGAGGCTTAACAATGGCCGCCATCAAAAACTATTTCCTAATCTTTGGCGGGAACTTTGTTTTTCCGCTTGAATTGGTTCTTTCAAACCTCGCAAATTTTTTTCTAGTCCTATACCAGGGACATACTCCATTTCATGCATTGTATGTTGACTTTGAGGGCTATATAATTGCCCTGGAATTAGAACTTGTGCTCCCGATTGTTATAATAAATGTCTGCCCCATAAATTTATAGGTACAGAAGTTATAATTGGTTGAATAGTCCCAGGTTGTCTATCGGGCCCTTCACAATGCAAAATATAACTACTTTGATATACTTCAGCGGCTTTACCAACTCCAACTATGTTAAATTGAGCAGGTTGAATTGGCCATGTGGACGGCCAGTGCTGTAGAGAAATGATTGAAATGTCTATTCCTGTATCTACCAAACTTTTAAATTTCTTTCCTTGAATAGTTATTTCACAGGTAGGACGTTTATCAGTAATTTGATTCACCCAATAAGCTGCTTTGCCTTGTTTATTTGTGCTTCCAAATCCTCCTGTTCATTTAATTTCACTTTTCCCGATTCCCACATACGGCACAATCAGGAGCTGTGCTGTGCACTCTCCTGGCTCTGCTTTCCAGGGAACAGAAGTAGATGTAACAATTTGAATTTCCCCATTGTAATCTGAACCAACGACTCCTGTATGTATTTGTACCCCTTTTAAATTTACACTAGACCTTCCTAAAAGTAATCCTATTGTCCCTGCTGGCAAGGGTCCACAGACTCCTGTTGGGACCTTTTGCAGGGGTTCCCCAGGAAGAAGCTCACAGCTTTTGTGCAGCATAAATCTACTGCGGCACTACTGGCTGTGGTAGGGGACAGACATTGTACAGGGGTGAGGGAATGGCCTGAGCTGGAAATGCCCCGGTTTAGAATGGGGCCCGGGACGGGCCCCTCACGGCATTTCCCGAAATCGGGTTCCCTTCTTTATCAAACTTAGAGTGACGCTGACTAGCCCAGTGTTTTCCTTTTTTACATTTTGGTCATATTTCAGGCTCAACAGTTTTCTTTTTTCGCCTATCTGGCAGCCTGACTCGCTGATTTTTTCTACATTCTTTTTTAGTATGACCATGCTTCCCACAGTTAAAACAAGCTCCTGGGCCGGGCGCGGTGGCTCACGCCTGTAATCCCAGCACTTTGGGAGGCCGAGGCGGGCGGATCACAAGGTCAGGAGATCGAGACCACGGTGAAACCCCGTCTCTACTAAAAATACAAAAAAAATTAGCCGGGCGCGGTGGCGGGCGCCTGTAGTCCCAGCTACTCAGGAGGCTGAGGCAGGAGAATGGCGTAAACCCAGGAGGCGGAGCTTGCAGTGAGCCGAGATCGCGCCACTGCACTCCAGCCTGGGCGACAGAGCGAGAATCCGTCTCAAAAAAAAAAAAAAAAAAAAAAAACCAAGCTCCTGGAAATGGAGTATTTCCTTTATCCACTCTCAGTCCTGCCATAACCTGTGCCAACAAAGTAGCTTTATGCAGATTACCTCCGATACCATCACAGGCCTTGATATAATCAACTAAATGTGCTTTCCTGAGTTTAAAAGGAAAAGGCTCAAATTTAGCTATAATATTTCCCTGTTGACCTGGGGGGTGTTCTAACAGGGAATTGCCAAGCCTCCAAATCACCCTCTAGTCTAGCTTGCTGAATTCCTGCCTGAATAGAACTAAGAGCGGTCGCTTGAGGCACTGCTTGAACAGTCACTGGGGCGACTACTTTTCGCCCAGTGTACTCCAGAAAAGAAAGATCTGGAGGGTCATTTTCTTCAAAATAATAAGGAGGGGGCACAGAAGGGTAGGGATGAACCTCTCCTTCCTTTGCCACTTTAGCTTTAGCTGGTAAATAAACATGCTCTGTAACCTCCTGTGTTACTTCGCTATACTAGTTCCTCCTCATTATCAGTGTGAAAAAGCTCCAAGGTGAAATGAACCAGACCCCATACCTGTCCCATTGTTACCCTGATGCTTCCGAGATCCCCTTCTTACTCACCAGGGGGATTGCTTTAAGAGTACTCGGGTGTCCTCCAGCTGGTTTTCTGTTCCAACTGTTGCTCCGGCGACCCTTCGACCTGGATTCGAGCCCCCACGATGGATGCCACTTGCCGAGACCAGCTCGGTTGGGGAGACCCTAACCCAGCAGCACTAGAGGAATTAAAGACACACACACAGAAATATAGAAGTGTGAAGTGGGAAATCAGGGGTCTCACAACCTTCAGAGCTGAGAGCCCCAGACAGAGATTTACCCACGTATTTATTAACAGCAAACCAGTCATTAGTATTGTTTCTATAAATATTAAATTAACTGAAAGTATCCCTTATGGGAAACCAAGGGATGGGCCAAATTAAAGGAATAGGTTGGGCTAGTTAACTGCAGCAGGAACACGGCCTTAAGGCACAGATCGCTCATGTGATTGTTTGTGGCTTAAGAATGCCTTTAAGTGGTTTTCTGACCTGGGTGGGCCAGGTGTTCCTTGCCCTCATTCCCATAAACCCACAACCTTCCAGCACAGGCGTTAGGGTTGTTATGAACATGTTACAGTGCTGCAGAGATTTTGTTTATGTCCAGTCTTGGGGCCAGTTTATGGCCAGATTTTGGGAAGTTTGCTCCCAACAAAAAATACAAAATTAGCCAGGTGTGGTGGCACATCCTAGTTACTCAGGAGGCTGAGGCAGGAGAATTGCTTGAACCCGGGAGGCAGAGGATGCAGTGAGCCGAGATCATGCCATTGTACTCCAGCCTGGGCAACAAGAGTGAAACCCTGTCTCAAAAAAAAAAAAAAAAAAAAAAAAAGAAAAAAAAGAAATGAGGAGCTGAGAATGGGGTGGGGCTGAGGCTGAAGGGTTTCAGGACACTAAAAAAAAATTGATGAGATGCTGGAAAGTTGGGTCATGAAGGCAGGAAGCAGAGGAGTCAGGTCTGGTTTCTAGGCCCTAAAGAAGCTTTACAAACTTCAAAGCACTCAGAGACCTCCAGCTAATAATCATGGCACCTTTAATTGGCAAGCGGAGGGCCCAGATCTGGCTGTCAGTCTGGGCTGAGAACTGGTGTTGCAAGCTGGGCCTCCCCAAGGCTGTGCTGAGGGTTAGGGGAGGGAACTGGGTTGCACATGGGGAATTAAAACCTGGTACAAAAGCCGGGCGCAGTGGCTCACACCTGTAATGCCAGCACTTTGGAAGGCTGAGGCGGGAGGATCACGTGAGGTCAGGAAATGTAGACCAGCCTGACCAACATAGTGAAACCCCATCTCTACTAAAAATACAAAAAATAGCAGGGCGCGGTGGCCCATGCCTGTAATCCTAGCACTTTGGGAGGTCAAGGCAGGCAGATCACTTGGGGTCAGGAGTTCAAGACCAGCCTGGTCAACATGGTGAAACCCTATCTCTACTAAAAATACAAAAATTAGTCGGGTGTGGTGGCGCACGCCTGTAATCCTAGCTACTCAGAAGGCCAAGACAGGAGAATCACTTGAACCCAGGAGGCAGAAGTTGCAGTGAGCCGAGATCGTGCCACTGCACTCCAGCCTGGGCATCAGAGAGAGACTCCATCTCAAAAAAAAAAACAAAAAACAAAAAACCTGGTACAAAGGTATCTCCTACTGCCAAGGTGCCTCTTCTGACCCCAATATGCCCCTGTGATAAGATGGTACACGAGTCAACCTGCCCCAGAAAAGCTGAAGGAGAGAGAGATTTTGGTGGGGTCGGATTGGAGATGAGGTTGGAATAAAGTCAGTTCATTACTTCACTTGACACCTAAACAGTGTCTTGTCTCCAAAACTTCTACCTCCTTCCAGGTTGATAAATCTGGTTTCTTCCTCCCTGGGTAGGCCAGACACAGGGCTGAGCTGGGTGACAGGCAAGGGGGCACAGGCCAGCAGAGATCACAGGCCCTTGCTCTCCTCGGGGAGATGTCCTGACCAGGAGCAGGGCAGCGGCTGCCCATGGCTAGACTCTGCCCACAAAGGAATTAGTGGTAGATGGATTCTCTGCAGAGCTTGCGGATACAAATGGGTAGTCGCCCCTGGTTACAAACCTAACACCTGGTGTTCCTGGTCTACCCACCCCTGCCCATGATGGTACAGAGGAAAAATGCAAGGTCTGTGTGCCTTGGGACTCTCCTCGTTGCCTGGATTCTGAGTTGACCTGGTCTGTCACATGGCTGCTTTGTCAGAACTCATCTGGTACGTGGGCTTCACTGATGCTGGGCTAGTCTGACCTCGTTCAGGTCAGGGCTGAGTGTTATCACAGGGAGAGGCAGATGCCTGCAGAACCCTGGCTGAGACACCAGTGAAGGTCTCAGGAGTGACGGGGAAAGTCAGCAGTCAACTAAGAACCCTGGGGTCTCTGTGTGATCCTGGACAGGCTGCTTAGCCCTCCTTGGCCTCAGTGCCCCCAACTGCAAAAGCCTGGGAAAGTGAAGATCTCTTCCAGTTCAAAACTGTGATGAGGCCCTCCTGGCAGGGTCTAGGAGGGTTAAGAAGGCCTGAGGCATGTGGCCGTCTCAGGGAGGCCCAAAGAAGACTGGAGGGAGCTCTCAAAACCTTCCCATTCAAAAACAGGAACTGCCTTTTGGCTGATGGCGGTCACACCCCTTGGTTTGGGATGAAAGGCAGTCCTGACTGCCTCTTCCTGACCAGGCTGCCCTCTTCAACCAAGGGGCTTCTCTCAGCACTTTTTTTTTTTTTTTTTTTTTTTTTTTTTTTTTTGAGACGGAGTCTCGCTCTGTCACCCAGGCTGGAGTGCAGTGGCCGGATCTCAGCTCACTGCAAGCTCCGCCTCCCGGGTTCACGCCATTCTCCTGCCTCAGCCTCCCGAGTAGCTGGGACTACAGGCGCCCGCCACCTCGCCCGGCTAGTTTTTTGTATTTTTTAGTAGAGACGGGGTTTCACCGTGTTAACCAGGATGGTCTCGATCTCCCGACCTCGTGATCCGCCCGTCTCGGCCTCCCAAAGTGCTGGGATTACAGGCTTGAGCCACCGCGCCCGGCCCTCTCAGCACTTATGAAGGTGCAATGAGTCAATGGAGGAGACAGAACTTTGTAAACCATAAAATGCAATACAAGCAAAGATCTAAAACAAAGCCGACTTTGACTTCTCTCCTGCCATCCTTTCTCTCCAACTCCAGAAAACCTGAGTGCTACAGACCACTGTTTGCAAACTCAAATGACCTTAGGAGCTCAGCAAGTCATATAAATGAACGGGAAATGCCAGATGGAAAGGACTGTTTGGACAGAGACATGGGTCTAAGAAATACTTTTCTTTCTTCTTCGCTGTACTTTAAGATAAACACCAAAAACACTAAAAGCAAGCCATGATGAATGGCACGTGGTGCTTGGTCAGGAGCCCATGAGAGTGGTGGGGATGGGTGGCCGGGCCACGGTGAATTGTGAGTTCTGGCTCAGCTTCCAACAACTGTGGTTTTGTGGGAGCCTAGGTGGAGTTGCCAAATCTTTGGATTTTTCAAAAGACGCCAGAAAACCTGTATTTGGGTGCAAAATATCCTTTTCAATCTTCACCACTAACTCATATCACTTAAAAACACTGCCTGGGCTCAGATCAATAAATATGACAACTGCAGGCCAGATCCAGTAGAGTCACAGGATTTTAACTTGGGCAGTAAAAAGACAGTGGAGGTGGTGAGTGCCTGTAGTCCCAGCTACTTGGGAGGCTGAGGCAGGAGAATCGCTTGAACTCTGGAGGTGGAGGTTTCAGTGAGCTGAGATTGCGCTACTGCACTCCAGCCTGGGCAACAAGAGCAAAACCCCATCACACACACACACACACACACACAAAGACAATGGAAGCCAGGCATGGTGGTGGCTCACGCCTGTAATCCCAGCAGTTTGGGAGCCCGAGATGGCAGGATTGCTTCAGCCAAGGAGTTTGAGACCAGCCTGGACAACAGTGAGAACCTCATCTCTATGTAAAATTTAAAACTTAGCTGGGCGTAGTGTTGCCCGCCTGTAGTCTCAGATTTGGAAGGCTAAGGGGAGAAGATTCCTTGAGCACAGCAGGTTGACGCTACAGTTAGCCCTGTTCACACCACTGCACTCCAGCCTGGGTGACAGGCCAGGAAGCTGTCTCAAAAATAAATAAATAAATAAATAAATAAATAAATAAAAAGACAATGAGTATTGTGTTCTGGGAGGGTCACAAGAATAAAAAATAATTTAAAATTTTTTTAAAAAAACAATGGGTAAAACAAGGTTCTCCTCTACCTCAGTGCTTTTAGCATCTCTGGGCTGAGAAACACCTTTTGGTTCCCCTTATGTAGGTCTGGGGGTGCTCACCTCAGCCCTGCCTCAGTAAAGGGGGCCTTCGAGACCCCTGGGCAGTTGAGAGCAAGGTGCTGGCAGAGGAGGCTGCTGAGGGTCCAAGATCAGACTGTCCGCACCCCAGGGCCAGGTCTTGTAGATTCTGGGACCTCCCTGCAGGCCGCCGCAGAGGTTCGGGCCCCTGAGCCCATCTCGGGCCTCTGTAATGTCTAGATAGTCACTTTTAAGGCCGTCACCCACACTCCTGGAATATCTCTGGGTACAGCTGGAAGCCCACGGGCGGTTCCAGATCTCCAGGGCCAGGGGTCAGGGTCACAGGCAGACCCCCAGTGACCCGGCCCCTGTGGCCCCTGGCCCCGGGCCTATGAACCCACTGGTGCTTGGCCACTGCTGATTTCTGGCCGAAGCGGCGGCCACACTGCGGGCAGGGGTAGGGCTTCTCGCCGCTGTGGGTGCGCCTGTGGGCTGCCATCTCTGAGCTCTGGCGGAAGCAGCGCCCGCAGTCCGGGCACTGGTAGGGCTTCTCGCCGGTGTGGGTGCGCACGTGGCGCCGTAGGTCCGAGGGGTAGGCGAAGGCGCGGCCACAGTCCGGGCAGGGGAAGGGGGTCTCACCGCTGTGCACACGTCGGTGCTGGTAGAGGGCAGAGCTCTGGCTGAAGCGGCGGCCACAGTCGGCGCAGCCATAGGGCTTCTCACCGGTGTGGACGCGCAGGTGCGAAGTCAGTGCTGAGCGCTGCGTGAAGGCCCGGCCACACTCGGGACAGCGGTGAGGCCGCTCCCCGCGATGGATGGCCCGGTGTTTGCTCAGGGAGGAAGCGTGGCCGAAACCCTTGCCGCAGTCAGTGCAGTGGAAGGGTTTCTCGCCAGTGTGGCTGTAGACGTGCTCCACCAGTGTAGAGCGCCAGGCGAAGCTCTTCCCGCACACGTAGCAGCCGTGACGCTGGTCCGCTCGGGGGACAGGGGGGTGGGCACAGAGCGAGGGGCGTCCTCGGTGCGGTGCCTTGGACGGCTGCTGCCAACCATAAGGGGGCCCGGCCAAGGGGGCTTGGGGAGCCTTCAGTCCAGGAGACCCGGCGGCCACAGGGACAGGCTTCTCCAGGGCTTCCATCCCTTCCCTTTGTCTTTCCTCTTCCTTGTTTCTGGAATCTGCTGGGAGATAAAGACGGGACAGTTCAGGCTCGGCTCATCCTGGTCCTTGAATCCCACAGCCCGCGTGGGCAGGGACAGGCCTGCTGGACCCCCGGCTGCCCCTGGGAGATGGAAGAGTGACACCTGTTCCTCGGCTGCTGAGCCAGACAGAGCCGGGAGGGAGGGAAGGAACAGTCCACTCGGCCTCGGGGCTGGGGAAATGTCACTGCGGGGAAAAGGCAGAGATGACATGAACATCTGGGCCTGATCCAGAAGGAGGAGCGGACACCTGAGGATGTTCCAGGCATCAGGAACAGCACCAAGAAAGGCAGAACCAGGTGGGCATGGCCAATTTCAGTGGGGCTGGACACTCCGCAAAGGCTGAGGGCAAGAAATGAAGGAAAAAAAGGGGGGCGGGCGGGGAGAGAGGAACCAGCCTGCAGGTGAACGGCAGGGGTGGGTCCAGAGGTGGAGGTAGAGTCAACAGAGCTTAAGAGACTGGGCGTGGGGGCTCAAGGCGGTAATCCCAGCGCTTTCGGAGGCAGAGAAGGAGCATCAGTCTAGGATTTCAGGACCAGCCTGGGCAACACACCAAGACCCAGGACCCCGTCTCTAAAATATATTACATAACAATTTTTAAAAATTAGGCCAGGCGCAGTGGGTCACTTTGGGAGTCCGAGGCAGGCGGACCACTTGACCCCAGGAGTTCTAGACCAGCCTGGGTGACATAGTGAAACCCTGTCTCTACTAAAAATACAAAAAATTGGCCGGGCGCCATGGCTCATGCCTGTAATCCCAGAACTTTAGGAGGCCGAGGCGGACGGATCACAAGGTCAGGAGATCGAGACCAGCCTGGGTGACATAGTGAAACCCCGTCTCTACTAAAAATACAAAAACAAAATTAGCCAGGCGTAGTGGCGGGTGCCTATAGTCCCAGCTACTCAGGAGGCTGAGGCTGGAGAATGGCGTGAACCCAGGAGGCGGAGCTTGCAGTGAGCCGATATCTCGCCACAGCACTCCAGCCTGGGCGACAGATCAAGACTCCGTCTCAAAATAAATAAAAAAATAAATAAAATAAAAATTAAAAATTACCGAGGCGTGGTGGTGGGCACCTGTAATCCCAGCTACTTGGGAGGCTGAGGCAGAATAATTACTTGAAACTGGGAGGGGAAGGTTGCAGTGAGCTCAGATGGCGCCACTGCACTCCAGCCTGGGCAATGGAGCAAAACTTTGTCTTTAAAAAAAAAAAAAAAAAAATTACCCAGGCTTCGTGGTGACCACCTGTACAGTCTTAGCTGCTCTGGAGGTCCAGGCGGGAGGACTGCTTGAGCCTGGGAGTTCCAGGCTACAGTGAGCTATGAGGCTGCCACTGCACTCAGCCTAGGCAACAGAGCGAGACCCTGTCTCTAAAACAAAAACACCAAAAAAAGCCCCAAGAGTGTAGTGACCACACAGAGGTGAGGACTCAGGGGCGGGTTATGGCAGGGCCAGAACCCCATCACTGCTCCTTTCTAGACTGCATCCGGGAGCCAGGCAGGGGCTCAGCCTCCTGGTCGCAGTTGAGAAGGCAGTTGATAGAGGAAACTGCTAAGCAGGTAGCTGCAGGTGGCAGAGGATACCGGGATGGGACAGGAACAGAGAAGTAGCACCCTATACTCCACCTGGGTCCGTTTCTGTCGGACATTTCGTCTCCGGATCCCGGGCAGCGGGGCCCCACAGTTCGGCCTCCTCCTCCACCCAGGAGATGAGAGCTGGCTTGTTGCCTCCGATTCCTAGGGGAGAAGAACGCAAACCCCACACTGAGGGGAAGACGCCTGCCCGGCCCCGGGGTCCCCAACTCCACGCGCAGCTCCCAGAAGCGCGGCAGGGCCTGTGGGGGCGCAGGGCCCAGGTGAGCAGGTGGGGCTCTCACCGAGCGCGCTCAGGTGGCCGTAGGTCTCCCGCATCACGTCCCGGTACAGGGCCCTCTGCGCGGGTCGCAAGCAGCCCCACTCCTCCCGGCAGAAGTACACGGCCACGTCCGCGAAGCTCACAATCCCTGGCTCCCTCCACTCGGGTCCGGCCCCATTTGGGTCCCGGGGAGGGAGCGGGGCCAGAGGCGGCACCATGGTGACTGTCAACCCGACTACGGATCGGCTGCCTCCCGTTGGCCTGGCTTGGGCCTTCGGAACCTCCTGCGTCCGAGAAAGCCTACGCGGCCAGGCCCAAGGGAAGGAGCAAGGTCTCTAGGGCCCCCCGAGGGCGCACTAGAGAGCATGGAAACTAACGGTGCCGATGGCAGCGGGTGTATAATCAGAAACGGAATATGCCCTCATAAAAAATGGCGGCGGTGCGGGTACTCGACCTTTGCCCCTACGTAATCGTGCCCAAGACAACGCCCCCGGTATGTACAGGCGGCGTTCTCTCCGTACCCTCATCCAAAATGGCCGCGGTGACTACAGGGGCCGGCCTTGAAAACTAGTCGCGTTTGTTTAGTCCCCGGCCCAGCGAGGCGGTGCAGCAGAGAGCTCCGCCCGGGTCTGCAAGAACAAGAAAGCGCCTCCTGGGAGGGAGCTGGCCTCTCGGCCTTACTGAACTCAGGCATTAGTTTTCGTCTCTAGACCGTTTTATAATTGGTCTCCAGCTCATCACTCTCTCGTTTTGTCCTTGTTATCTCAGAAACAGGGCGACAGCAGTCTCTTCCTAATGTTGAGTGTAAAAACCAATGGAGTGGGCGTGGCGCAGTGGCTCACGCTTGTAATCAGCAGTTTGGGAGGCCGAGGCCGGAGGAACTGAGGTCAGGACTTCGAGACCAGCCTCACCAACATGGTGAAACCCCGTCTCGACTAAATAATCCAAGTAACTGGGGAGGCTGAGGCAGGAGAATCGCTTGAACGCAGAAGGCGGAGTTTGCAGTGGGCCAAGATTGCGCCACGGCACTCCAGCCTGGGCGACAGAGCGAAACTCCGACTCAAAAATAGAAAAGAAAGAAACAAAGAAAAAGGAGTGGATACAGGAGAACCTCCTCTCTTGTAGGCTTCTTGGAGCCTGAAATTCTGGAATCTTCCTGATGGCAGAGGCAGTGGGGAGAGTAGGGTAAGGTTGAGAAAGTCAGAGGGTCCTCTCTTCTAGGAGCCTCTCCCATTTACTGTGCAGGACGTCTCCCAGTCGCCGGTCTCCCTCTAGCTGCAGCCGGGCTCTCAGCTCCCCTCACATCCTGCCGCTGGGCGGATGGCCCAAGGCTCCTCTGCTCAAGCCCAACTCATCCCTTTCTTGCCCCAAACTGCTTCCCCTGGGGTCTTTATCTCAGTAAATGTTGCCAACTCTCCCCCAGACCACCCTCTCACTTCCTGATGACCTATTCTGTGCTCCATTTGACTTCATACATGTCCTGTTGTAGCAGGAGGAGCTGCAGACAAAACCCCTCAGACACCGAGTTGAAGAAGGAAGGGCTTTATTCGGCCGGGAGCATCAGCAAGACTCACATCTCAAAAACCAAGTTCCCCGAGTGTGCAATTCCTGTCCCTTTTAAGGGCTCACAACTCAAAGGGGGATCAGGGAACCAAGAAATGTAGCAGGATGAGCTGCAGACAAAACCCCTCAGACACTAAGTTAAAGAAGGAAGGGCTTTTATTATTATTATTATTTTTTTTTTTTTTGAGACGGAGTCTTGCTCTGTCGCCAGGCTGGAATGCAGTGGCCGGATCTCAGCTCACTGCAAGCTCCGCCTCCCGGGTTTACGCCATTCTCCTGCCTCAGCCTCCCCAGTAGCTGAGACTACAGGCACCCGCCACCTCACCCGGCTAGTTTTTTTGTATTTTTTAGTAGAGACGGGGTTTCTACTAAACCCCGTGTTCGCCAGGATGGTCTCGATCTCCTGACCTCGTGATCCGCCCATCTTGGCCTCCCAAAGTGCTGGGATTACAGGCTTGAGCCACCGCGCCTGGCCCAGAAGGAAGGGCTTTATTCGGCCAGGAGCATCAGCAAGACTCAGGTATCAAAAACCAAGCTCCCCGAGTGAGCAATTCCTGTCCCTTTTAAGGGCTCACAACTCTAAGGGGGTCCCCATGAGAAGGTCATGATCAATTGAGCAAGCAGTGGGTACATGACTGGGGGCTGCATGCACTGGTAATTAGAATGGAACAGAACAGGACAGGGATTTTCACAGTGCTTTTCTATACAATGTCTATAATCTATAGATAACATAACCGATTAGGTCAGGGGTCGATCTTTAACTACCAGGCCCAGGGTCTGGCGCCGGGCTGTCTGCTTATGGATTTCATTTCTGCCTTTTAGTTTTTACTTCTTCATTCTTTGGAGGCAGAAATTGGGCATAAGACAGTATGAGGGGTGGTCTCCTCCCTTACTGTGTATGGGAGTAAGAGTCGCCTCTAACCGCCTTTTAGCTCTTAGTGGGCTCTTTAGTTGAATCTAGGCCCAGATTGAGAATCGCTTGTAATCCTAGCTACTGGGAGGCAAAGGCAGGAGGATCCCTTGAGCCCAGGAGTATGAGATCAGCCTGGGCAAGTTAGTGAAACCCTATCTTCAAAAATAAATAAATAAATAAATAAATAATAAAGTAAAATAAGAAAAAATGAATTGACAGTGGACAAACGAGAAAATTATACAAATTGTATTAGTTTTACATGTACATGGGGATCTTCACAAGAGAGGGAAGTCAGAAAAAGTGCCCAAAGCCAGGTGCTTTTATGTTTCTTAGACAAAGAACAATAAAATTTAAGTGGGCAGATGTGGTGGCTCATGCCTGTAATCCCATCACTTTGGGAGGCCAAGGTGGGTGGATCACTTGAGGTCAGGAAACCCCGTGCTTACTAATAATAATTTTAAAAAGGTTAGCTGGGGGCGAGGGGGTGGTGGGTGCCTGTAATCCCGGCTACTCGGGAGGCTGAGGCAGGAGACTCACTTGAACCTGGGAGGCAGAGGTGGCAGTGAGCCGAGATCACGCCACTACACTCCAGCCTGGGTGGGAGAGAGCCTTCGTTTGAAAAAAAAGAAAAGAGGGCCAGCCCGGTGGCTCACACCTGTAATCCCAGCACTTTGGGAGGCCGAGGCGGGCGGATCATGAGTGGTCAAGAGATCGAGACCATCCTGGCCAACATGGTGAAACCCCATCTCTACTGAAAATACAAAAATTAGCCAGGCGTGGTGGCCCGTGCCTGTAGTCCCACCTACTTAGGAGGCTGAGGTAGAATAGCCTGAACCTGGCAGGCAGAGGTTGTAGTGAGCCGAGATCCTGCCACTGCACTCCAGCCTGGGCTACAGAGCGAGACTCCCTCTCAGAAGAAAGAAGTAATAAAAGGAAAAAAATAAATGACAGGACAAAGAAAATTTAGCTAGGGCAGTGAGTAGCTAGAATATGTATGGGGGGGTGTCAAGTAGGTGCAACATACAGACTACTTTGTTACGTATGTTTATTCTGGTCCCTTGTGGCCTCTGAAGGCTGTTTTCTTGCCCTGGTACAGAAGGATATTCCCCCAGAGTAAGGTTTCTGGCATGCTGCATGCAGAAGAAACAGGTCGGATTGCTCCGTCTGAAACTACAATTTCTCTGTTTTTAACTCAGAATATATCAGTATACCAGGCTGTGAACGTTTTACAGGAGGTCCGGGGGAGGCCCTGTGGAGGAGCCTGGAGGGGTGGTGATCTGGCGGGGATCTCAAGAAACGGGTTAACCTGCCCCATAAGTGAGGAGAGCCACTTCTTTCCCTTTTCGGGGATCCGGGTGGGGCGGGCGCCGCTGAGCGCATCTAGGAGGCCGCAGGTCGCGGCATCGCATCCCGGATCAGGACGCAAACATCCCTATACTGCAGACACCGCCACTGTGCCAGGAAGAGGCAGTCGGCCGTTTCCGCAGAGCTCTCGGCCCGCGGACTCTTTCCCAGTCTCCGTCCCTTCCGCCTCCCCAGGTACATTGGCTTGGAGCCATGAGCGCGGCCAGTGACTGGGCGGCTCCTGGAGGGACACTGGGAATTTGCCCTGGGAGTGGGGTGCAGGGGGCTCCACGGACGCCTCGACGACCGGAAGTAGCTTCGGGTGGGGACTAGAGAGGACAGCGAGCAACTCAGTGGTTCCAGAGTCCAGAAAAATGAAGGCCCTCTTAGAAGAGATGGCTGTCGATAGTCCAGCTTCTCTTCATTTTAGAGAAAGGCATTGAATAGCTTGAATATCGATCTGGTGTTGCTGACCTGGTTTGTTCCTGCTGGAAACGTCTCCTCTTGCTGTTCCTCTCAGGCGGCCTTGGCAGCGCCTCTTGCCGTAGTTAAGATGGATGCAGCCGCTTCGACCTGGGCTCAGGCCGTTGTCAGCAAGGGCTGCAGGGGAGGGGAAACCGGTCCAAGATTCTCGACCAAGGGCTTGACGTCCCCTTCCCAGTCCCTTAGAGGAGGCCCTTCGAGGAGGCCCACTCAGTGACCCAGTCTTTATTTTATTATTGTGTTTTATTTATTATATTTTTAATTTTTTCTATTCTATTCTATTCCACTCTACACTCTCTCGCTCTCTTTTTTTCTTTTTTTTCTTTTTCTATTTTTTGAGACAGAGTTTAGCTCTTGTTGTCCAGGCTGGAGTGCAATGGCGCGATCTTGACTCACTGCAACCTCTGCCTCCCGGGTTCAAGCGATTCTTCTGCCTCAGCCTCTTGAGTAGCTGGGAATACGGCGCCTGCCGCCATGCCCGGCTAATTTTTTGTATCTTTAGTAGAGACAGGGTTTCACCATGTTGGCGAAGCTGGTCTCGAGCTCCTGACCTCAGGAGATCCACCTGCCTGGGCCTCCCAGAGTGCTGGGATTACAGGCATAAGCCACTGCACCTGGCCTCTACTCTCTACTCTTATATTTTTATTTTATTTTATTTTATTTTATTTTTTTGAGACGGAGTTTCGCTCTGTCACCCAGGCTGGAGTGCAGTGGCCGGATCTCAGCTCACTGCAAGCTCTGCCTCCTGGGTTCCCGCCATTCTCCTGCCTCAGCCTCCGGAGTAGCCGGGACTACAGGCGCCCGCCACCTCGCCCGGCTAGTTTTTTTTTTGTATTTTTTAGTAGAGACGGGGTTTCACCGTGTTAGCCAGGATGGTCTCGATCTCCTGACCTCGTGATCCGCCCGTCTCGGCCTCCCAAAGTGCTGGGATTACAGGCTTGAGCCACCGCGCCCGGCTACTCTCTACTCTTGAGAGGGAGTCTTGCTCTTGTCCCCCAGGCCAGAGTGCAATGGCGCGATCTCAGCTTACTGACCCCAGAAGCCAGGCTGGAATGCCTCAAATTATTGAAGGCAAAACCTCATCAACTAGAGAGGTAGGATTTTAGGGTAGGTTACCACACTGCCATATAAATGTAAAGAGGATAAATATACACTTTGAGAGGCCGAGGCAGGCAGATAACTTGAGGTCAGGAGTTTGAGACCAGCCTGACCAACATGATGAAACCCTGTCTCTACTAAAAATACAAAAATTAGATGGGCATGGTGTCATGTGTCTGTAGTACCAGCTACTCAGGACACTGAGGCAGGAGAATCGCTTGACCCTGGGAGGCAGAGGTTGCAGTGAGCGGAGATTGCACACTGCACTCCAGCCTGGGCCACAGAGTGAGACTCCATCTCAAAAAACAATAATAATAAATAAGGCCAGTCACAGTGGGTCACACCTGTAATCCCAGCACTTTGGGAGGCCGAGGCCAGTGGATCACCTGAGGTTGGGAGTTTGAGACCAGCCTGAGGAATATGATGAAACCCCGTCTATACAAAAAATACGAAAATTTTTTTTGGACATTGTGGCATGCACCTGTTATCCCAGCCACTCAGGAGGCTGAGACAGGAGAATTGCTTGAACCTGGGAGGCGGAGGTTGCAGTGAGGCGAGATTGTGCCATTGTACTTCAGCCTGGGCAACAAGAGTGAAATTCAGTCTCTAAATAAATAAATAAATAAATGTAAAGAAGAAAAATATAAATGACAGATGATGGTAAGTACTAAACATAAGTAAGAAGGTTGTTTAGAGGTCATGTAATGGGGGGTCGTTCAGGTATCTAGGAAGTGTATGAAATTGTCCAGGATGGGTGACAGGCATTTCACAAACGGTTCCCTGTAGCATCTCTCACCGCTGTCCGCTCTTGCTCAGGCCCTTGCTGAGTTAGGCCGGGGGCCTCCTAGCTGCCCTGTGGGGCTCCAGCCTTTTGCCTTTGCCGTCCATCTGTCACTGCAGCCTGGTGTAGTGTAAACAGGAAGGGCAGTGCCTGGGAAATAGGAGATTTGGGTTCCAGGTCTACTTCTGCCACTGACTCAGCTTCATGATCTTAATTATGTTCCTCCTTGGGTCAGGTGCTGTGGCTCATGCCTGTAATCCCAGCACTTTGGGAGACTGAGGTGGGTAGATCAAGGTCAGGAGTTCAAGACCAGCCTGGCCAACACTGCACTCTGGCTAACCGTGTGTTTCACTGTGTGTTAGCCATGAGTGCAGTGATGGGGTTTAATAGAAACCCCGTCTCTACTAAAAATACAAAACTTAGCTGGGCGTGGTGGTGTGCGTTTGTAATCCCAGCTACTCTGAAGGCTGAGGCAGGATAATTGCTTAAATCTGGGAGGCAGAGGTTGCAGTGAGCCAAGATCGTGCCACTGCACTCCAGCCTGGGTGACAGAGCAAGACTCTGTCTTGGGAAAAAAAAAAAATTATGTCTGGCTTCAGCATTCTCAGGGTGTATTCTGCAGAACAGTATTCCCATGAAACGCTCTATGGGGGAAAAAAAAAGCAGCATTCTCTATTCCCCTTGACGGTCCCCTTTGGCAAATTTAAGGTTCAGGGCAGCCTTCAATAAAGAAATGTAGGCCAGGTGCGGTGGCTCAAGCCTGTAATCCCAGCACTTTGGGAGGCCGAGACGGGTGGATCACAAGGTCAGGAGATCGAGACCATCCTGGCGAACCTGGTGAAACCCCGTCTCTACTAAAAAATCGAAAAACTAGCCGGGCGAGGTGGCGGGCGCCTGTAGTCCCAGCTACTCGAGAGGCTGAGGCAGGAGAATGGCGTGAACCCGGGAGGCGGAGCTTGCAGTGAGCTGAGATCCGGCCACTGCACTCCCACCTGGGTGACAGAGCGAGACTCCGTCTCAAAAAAAAAAAAAAAAGAAATGTAGTCCGCCTGGCGCGGTAGCGCATGTCTGTACCACGTGTCTGTAGTCCTAGTGCTTTGGGAGGCTGAGGCAGGAGGATTGCCTGAGCCCAGGTGTTTGAGGCTGCAGTGAGCTACGATCATGCCATTGCACTCCAGCCTGGGCGACAGTGAGACCCCATCTCTAAAATAATTTTTTCACATTTAAAAAATCTTTCCGGGCCAGACAGTATCTCACGCCTGTAATCCCAGCACTTTGGGAGGCTGAGGCAGGTGGATCACAAGGTCAGGAGATGGAGACTAGCCTGGCCTACATGGTGAAACCTTGTCTCTACTAAAAATGCAAAAAATTAGCTGGGCATGGTGGCGAGCGCCTGTAATCCCAGCTACTCAGGAGGCTGAGGCAGGAGAATTGCTTGAACCCAGGAGGCAGAGGTTGCAGTGACCTGAGATGCCAACACTGTATTCCAGCCTAGGTGACAGAGTAAGACTCCTCTGTCTCAGAAAGAAAAAAAAATTGGAGATGAAGGGCTGTGATGGTTCTACAACAGTACTATTACACATTTTGCCACTGAACTGTACTGTATACTCAAAAATAGTCTAAAAGATATATTTTTTTTTTTGAGATGGAGCCTCGCTCAGTCGCCCAGGCTGGAGTGCAGTGGCGCAATCTCAGCTCACTGCAAGCTCCGCCTCCCAGGTTCAAGCGATTGTCCTGCCTCAGCCTCCCAAGTAGCTGAGACTACAGGCACCCGCCACCACACTCGGCTATTTTTTTTGTATTTTTAGTAGAGACAGGGTTTTACCATGTGTTTGCCAGGGTAGTCTCGATCTCCTGACCTCATGATCCACCCACCTCAGCCTCCCAAAGTGCTGGGATTACAGGTGTGAGCCACCATGCCTGGCCAATAAATTTTATATTATGTATATTTGACCACAAAACAAAAACAAAGACAACCTAGTGATGTCCCAACATACTGAGAATCATGGAGCCGGGTGTGGTGGCTCACACCTGTAATCCCAGCACTTTGGGAGGCCGAGGCAGGAGGACTTCTTGAGCCCAGGAGTTTGAGACCAGCCTGAGCAACACAGTGAGACCCTGTCTGGAAAAAAAATTAGCTGAGTGCGGTGGTGTGCACCTGTAGTCCTAGCTACTTGGGAGGCTGAAGTGGGAGGATGACTTGAGCCTGGGAGATCAAGCCTGCAGTGAGCCATGATTGCACCGTTGCACTCCAGCCCAGAAAACAGAGCGAGACCCTATCAGAAAGAAAGAAGATGTGGTGTGGGGTCAGGGGTTAGAAAGAGAAGAAAGTAAAGAAACTTAGCATCATGGGAAGCGAGAGCCTTATGGAAGCTCCTCCCTCTCCCTAAGCCCATCTGTCAATCTTCTCCACTTGGTGTCTCTGCACAGCCACAGATGTCCTTTCTGCACCTTGAGGGAACTCATCCCTAGCTTGGAGCATCCCACTTGCTGTTTCCTCTCTTTGGAAACGTCTCTACCCCCTACTGTCCCCAACCCCAGCCCCAAGCCTCTGAACCCTGCTTGACACACTTCGCCTGGTTCTGCTCCTCCCTCACTGGCAGGGCCTCCTCTCTCCAGCTGCACCTTCTCCTTGGCCCCACTGCTCCCCAGAACGGGTCACCCTTGGCCTTCACCCTGATAGCCCCTTGGTGGGCACCGGAGCCCCCTGGCTCCGGCTCTCCATACTGGAACCTCTGAGTCTTACTGGCTCATATTGTCAGTCACTGAGCTGCAGATTCTATGTCAGAAGGCTCTCATGAGTGTCTTTCTTCCTAATTCCGAGGTCACCACCTTGGTCCCAGCTCCTGATGACCCTCACTTAGGAAAAAATGCCCAACAGATCTCTAGTGTCTAGCTCTGTCCCCCAACCAGGTCACACCCACACTGCTTTGCAAAGATATTTTCTGATGGCACCTGGCAAACAGCACTGCACTTGCTCAAGAACTTTCTGTGGCTCCTCAGTGCTACAGAATGGATCTCAAGCTCCTCTGCTGGAATCTGTGGCCCTCCCATATTTGACCCCAATTCTCGGCTGCATCTGTCTCCCATTCTTTGTTTTTTTGTTTTGCTTTGTTTTCTTTTTGAGACAGAGTGTCTCACTCTGTTGCCCAGGCTGCAGTGCAGTGGCCCGATCTCAGCTCACTGCAACCTCCGCCTCCCGGTTTCAAGCGGTTCTCCTGCTTCAGCCTCCCGAGTAGGTGGGATTATAGGTGCCCACCACCATGCCCAGATAATTTTTGTATTTTTAGTAGAGACAGGGTTTCACCATGTTGGCTGGGCTGGTCTTGAACTCCTGACCTCAAGTGATCCGCCTGCCTCAGCCTCCCAAAGTGTCTTTTGTTCTATAAAGCAAGATTTCTTTGCTGTTTCCTCTGCCTGAAAATCTCCCTTAACACCAATTTGTAGGCTATGGGAAGCACAGCCATCTCCTCCCAGGAGCATTTCTTGGCATATCACCAACCAGCCTGGGTGAGGTGGTGCCTCTGGGCTTCCTCTGTCATAGCTCCAGTTACTCTCTTCCCACATTGAATGTGGGCCCTGACACAGCTGTATCACTGGAGCCCAGCACAAAAACCCACAGAAGCCTGAAGAGGGTGTTTGCTGAATGAATGACTGAATGAATGAATGAATGGGGTCAGCTTTCCTCATCTTGGAATTCTCTTATTACCTAGCACAGTCCCTTCAACAGAAGGCAGTCAACACACAGTCACTAACTGCCAATTGTCCTTCTTTTTTTTTTTCTGTTTGTTTTGAGACAGTCTCACTCTGTCGCCCACGTTGGAGTGCAGTGGCGCAATCATGGGTCACTGCAGCCTCAGTCTCCCTGGCTCAAGTGATCCTCCTGCCATAGCCTCTTAAGTAGCTGAGGCTATAGGCACGTGCCACTACACCTGGCTGATTTTTGTTTTTGTAGAGATGGGGGCCTCACTATGTTGCCCAAACTGGTCTCAAATGCCTGAGCTCAAGAGATCCTCCCATCTCGGCCTCCCAAAGTGTTGGGATTACAGGCGTGAGCCACCACACCCAGCCTGACTGTGCCTTCTAAGTAAAAACTGGCCAGGTGAGGTGCCTCACACCTGTAATCCCAGCACTTTGGGAGGCCAAGGTGGGAGGATCGCTTGAACCCAGGAGGTCAAGGCTATAGAGAGCCATGTTAACACCACTGCACTCCAGCCTGGGTGACAGAGTGATACTCTATCTCAAGAAAAGAGAAGGACAGAGAAAAGGAAAGGACAAGAAAAGGGGCACTTGCTGGGACTCTCAGTTTTCTGCTCACACTCCCCCGACCAGGCTGGGCTGGGACCCGCATCCTAAGTTCCCAGCCCGTTTTCTGTCAAAATCTGACTTCTCAGAGGAAGTGGTAGAGACATCTGGGCTCTGTTTTCATTTCCAGCCATGCTGCCATATGGCCGTGAAACCTTGAGAGTACCACGTCATCTCTCTGAGTCTCAGTTTACTTATCTGCAAATATGGTTATTGATATCCATGCCCTGGCTCCTTGGCAGGCCTCTTTACACTTTCTAAAGTGTAGACAATCCACAGTAATTCACTTTTTCAACAAATGTATATTGCACAATTACTATATCATACATCTTGTTAAAATGTCAGCCTCCACGGTAACCCTTTGAGGTAGATATTATTCATCCTCATTTTACAGAGGAGGCACTGAGACTCAGGGAGGTCACGTGTCTTACCGGCTGTGCCTGGGGGAAGTTGCAGAGACTAGTTTTTGTTTTGTTTTGTTTTGTTTTGTTGAGATGGAATCTCACTCAGCTGCCCAGGCTGGAGTGCAGTGGCGCAATCTCGGCTCACTGCAACCACCAACTCCCGGGTTCAAGCAATTCTCCCAACTCAGCCTCCTGAGTAGCTAGGATTACAGGCACCCACCATCATGCCCAGCTAATTTTTGTATTTTAGTAGAGATGGGGTTTCACCATGTTGGCCAGGCTGGTCTTGAACTCCTGACCTCAGGTGATCTGCCCACCTCGGCCTCCCAAAGTGCTAGGATGACAGGCATGAGCCACCACGCCAGCTTTTTTTTTTTTTTCTTTTAAGAAATGGAGTCTTGACCAGGCGCAGTGGCATATGGCACGCACCTGTAATCCCAGCTACTCAGAAGGCTGAGGCAGGAGAATTGCTTGAACCCAGGAGGCAGAGGTTGCAGTGAGCTGAGATGGCACCACTGTACTCCACTCTGGGTGACAAAGTGAGACCCTGTCTCAAAAAAAAAAAAAAAAAAAAAAAAAAAAAATGAAGTCTTACTCTGTTGCCCAGGCTGTAGTACAGTGGCACAATCATAGCTTACTGTAGCCTTGAACTCCTGGGCTCAAGCAGTCTTCCTGCCTCAGCCTCCCAAGTGGCTGGGACCACAGGCACAATGTGCCACTACGCCTGGTTCATTTTTTTTTTTCCTAGAGATAGGATTTCACAATGTTGCTCAGGCTGGTCTGAACTCCTGGCCTCAAGCGATCCTCCCACCTTGGCCTCCCAACAAAGGCTGGACTTGTGCCACCTGCATTTATTCTATTCCCATCCACTCCAGTATCTGGGTCCCCTGCTGATGACAATTAGCCAGGGCTTGACAACGCCCTCCATGTAGGTCCCCTCCCCAGGTCTTGGTCCCCCCTCAGCATCTGCATTTGAAGTAGATAAGGAGTGGCTAGTTCCTCAGATGGGGGAAAGGTCTCTGTTGCACCTGATCTTCAGATAACACTTTGAAATGAGTCCAGGATCTCACTCTCTTCTTTTTTTTTTTTTTTTTTTTTTTTTACAAAAGACTGGGGAGAGGGGTGGCAAGTCTAATCTATTCGAATCTTTACAGGCACTTTTCTTTTTACAAGTTGGAAACTTGAGGGATCCTTGAGGAAAGTCCAGGGCATGAATTTCAGTTTCGGAGTCCCCGACTCAGTGGCCCACCTCAGGGCTCCGTCAGTCCTTCGTGCCAAGGTCAGGCTCAACTCCAGCCTGCGGTGCTGCTCAGCTGCACTCCTCGAAGATGTCTGGGTAGTGCCGGAAGAGCACAGGCGGGTCCCGGTCACCTCGGACGGGGGCCCGAGGCACAGCCCGGATCCCAGGCCTCCGGCCCCGCCGCCCCCCAGAGCAGGAGCGGTGGATCCACTGGTGCGCTTCCACTGCGAACTTCCTCTTGAAGCGCATGCCACACTCGGGGCAGGGGAAGGGCCGCTCCCCGGAGTGCATGCGCCTGTGGCTGACCAGCAGCGAGGGATAGGTGAAGCGGCGGCCGCAGTCCGTGCACACATGGCGCCGCTGGCCGGCCTGAGCATCCACGCTGGGCATGGGTGCCGGGGGCTGTGCTCCTGTGGTCGGGTCCCAGGCAGCATTTTTGGGTGGCTGTGCCCGTGCCGGGGCCATGCTGATAGCTGGGTCAGGGTTGCATTCCACCAGCACTTCAGGACTCTCCTTCACAGGAGCCTTTCTAGGCCCTTTGGCTCTTGGAACTTCCTCGGGTTCCTCTTCCTTCCTGTTTGGGGCATCTCCTGGGAAACCGGAATTAAGTTACACTTACAAACACTTCTGCACAGACTGTCTCAGGTTATAGAATGCTTTTCACTTAAGGCAGTGCCAGAGAAGTTCTGTCCAGTGATTAACACACAGGCTTTAGAACAAGGTAAACAGGATTCGATCTCCTGAAAGTGACTTATCTGAGCCTTGGTTCCTTATGCATCAAATTGGAATGATAACGGCTTTTCACTTCACAGCATTGCTGGGTTAGCTTAGTAGATGCATGTTAAGCACTTAGTAAGTGCTCAGGAAGCAGGGGCATTTATTTATTTATTTATTTATTTATTTATTTTTGAGACAGAGTCTCACTCTGTCACCCAGGCTGGAGTGAAGTGGAAAGATCTCAGCTCACTGCAACCTCCACCTCCCAGGTTCAAGTGATTCTCCTGCCTCAGCCTCCCAAGTAGCTGGGATTACAGGAGCTCACCACCACGCCCAGCTAATTTTTGTATTTTTAGTAAAGACAGGGTTTCACCATGTTGGCCAAGCTGCACTTGAACTCCTGACCTCAGGTGATTCACCCGCCTCAGCCTCCCAAAGTGCTGGGATTACAGGCATGACCCACCGCACCTGGCCAAGCAGTGGCTATTATTAGTGTGGTTTCTCCATTTTTTGTAAGGTAAGACTCTTTTATAGATGAGGAAACATTTGCTCAAGGTCACTCTACTGGGGGATGGTGAAGGGAGAAAAGCCAACTTGTCAATGACTGGGTATTTTTTCTCGTGCCACTTTGCCTCACTTGAGGAATGTGAAAGGTAGACCTGAAGGCACTTCCAATCTTGGGGATTTTTAGTTATTCCTGAAAGAGAGAGAATGAGCTGGCCTGGCACAGTGGCTCAGGCCTTTAATCCCAGCACTTTGGGAGGCCGAGGCGGGCAGGTCACATGAGATCAGGAGTTCGAGACCACCCTGGCCAACATGATGAAACCCCGTCTGTACTAAAAATACAAAAATTAGTTGCTCGTGGTGGCGTGTGCCTGTAATTCCAGCTACTCTGGAGGCTGAGGTGGGAGAATCGTTTGAACCCAGGGGACAGAGGTTGCCATGAGCCGAGATAGCACCACTGCACTTCAGCCTGGGCTACAGAGTGAGACTCCCTCTCAAAAAAAAAGAAAAAAAGAGAGAGAGAGAGAATGAGAGAAATCTGGAAGCACAAGCATGTTGGACTGGGCTCCCAGTCCCCACAGGACCGCTGTCCTATGTTCTGAAAACTTTGTACCAGGTCTGCCTTCTTTACTCCTCTAGTACCCAACACAGTTGAATTTCTTTAAGGATGCTGGAAGTGGGGGCCTGAAAGGAAACTCTGCTAGACAGGAAGCCTTGGAAAATCAAGTGGGGGGGGGGGGACCCGGGACTATCCCTCACCTCTCCGAGCTCCTCCCAGTCTTTCCCCCTTCTCAGGATCCTGGGCGGCGGGGCTCCAAGCCTCAGTCTCCTGTTCCATCCAAGAGATGAGGGCTGGTTTGGGGCCTGGGAATCCTGGGAGAGAACAGGGATCACAGCACGGGCCTGAGAGGCCATCGTGGGGAGTTGGCATTCCCCTCCAGGCTGAGGGCACCCCCTCGGAGCTTATACTCAACCTGGACCGGGGTGCAGTGCTGCTGCCTGAATGAAGTGGATGCGGGTGAAAACACTCCCGAGGGGGTACCTGAAGCCCTGGGAACGGGAGGTGGCTGCTGGTGTTGGCGCAAGAGTGCGGGGTTAGGGCTCACAGTTCTCTCGGCCCTTCCACATCATCTCCCCTGTGAACCCAGTAAAGGAGGAGGGGGCTCGGACCCGGGGCTCTCACCGAGCGCGCCCAGGTGGCCGTAGGTCTCCCGCATCACGTCCCGGTACAGAGCCCTCTGCGCGGGCCGCAGACAGCCCCACTCCTCCGGGGAGAAGTACACGGCCACGTCCGCGAAGCTCACAGCCCCGGGCTTCCTGCAACCAGGCCGGGTCTCCCCAGGCTTCCGCGCCAGGAGCGGGGCTGGGGGCGGCGCCATGGGGCCTTGCAGCCCCGATCGGCGGCCGCCAGGTCCCTGGGGCCGCCGTCTCCCCGCTCCCGGCCTCAGCTGTCGTTGTCCACAGGAAGGGCGGCCCCGCCCAGCCGTGGCGTCCGAACGCAGCCGAGGCAACCGAATTAGCAGGGACTGGCTGCTAGGGATTCGAGGATTCTGATAGGGACAAATATAATTCCTCAGTGTTTATTCACTTCATGGCCGCTTGGACATAGACACCCGGGTTAAGGGACCCGGAAGGTGCCTTCAGAAAATATGGCGACCACCTAGCTTCAATTGTCACAGGCTGCTCTTAAGGGCGCCATTCTTTGACCATATCAAATATGGAGCCTTTCTGACTCCTCTGGCCTCATCGTCCCACTTGCCCTTAAATAAACCTGCTTCGGATGCTTTTTCTGGTGGGCAAGGCGGGATGTCTGGGAAGTAGAAGAGAGGCTTCTTGCCTTCAAGAAAGATGGACGGGCCCGAAGCTTCACTTACCCCTCTTTACCCGCAAGACGCAACGGCCGATGATTGGCAACGATCCCGGAAGAATCTGCGCAGTGATTGGCCTGGGACTGGCGGGCGTTTGAAAGGACTCCGCGGTCCTGAAGCCTCTGTTGACAGACTGGAGCGCAGCGGGGACCTCGGTATCTGCGGTGCTCAGAATTGTGTCCCCTACGGGCTCTTACCGTGCCTCCCAATGGCAGGAGCTGGAATCTGGTCCCCAGATCCCTTGGGAAGACGCGCACACCCTGGCAAACCATGTGTACATCCGCGGTAGAAGCAGGTGTGTGTTTTACAATAGGAGTTTAGCTGCGGAGTCCACCCAGCCCCTGGCATCCGCAGCTCGGCTCGCTCAGGCTCTAGACTGAAGCTGCAGGCGAAAGAACGTGCTTGGTGAGGATGGAATCGGAATGGGTAAGTTTTAAATTACATTGTAGTTGTTGCTAACATACATAAATTTATTTTTTGTTTGTTTTGAGACAGGGTCTTGTTCTGTGGCCCAGGGTGGAATGCAGCAGTGCGATCCTAGCTCGCCGCAGACTCCACCTCCCGGGCTGAAGCGATCTTCTCACCTCAGCCTCCCGAGTAGCTGGGACCACAGGCGCACACCCCATGCTTGACTAATTTTAAATTTTTAAAACAGAGACAGGGTCTTGCTATGTTGCCCAGGCTGCTTTGGAATTCCTGGCCTCAAGCAATCCTTCTGCCTCGGCCTCCCAAAGTGCTGTGATTACAGGTATGAGCCACCGTTCTCGGCCATTTCTACTTTTTTCTTTTTCTTTCTTTTTTTTTTTTTTTTTGGAAGGAGTTTTACTCTTGTTGCCCAGGAGTGCAATGGTGCAATCAGGTGATCCTCCCACCTCAGCCTCCCAAAGTGCTGGGAATACAGGCGTGACCCACCGCGCCCGGCCCCGCCATTTCTACTTCTTTACGTTGTTCCAGATTACCAAAGATAGCATCAACTTTCGAATCCTAATTTTTTTTGGAAACCTTCCTCCTTTAGCCTTCAGTCTCCTCTCTAAACTGGATTGGGCCTCAGTTCTTCTCATACGAGGTCTCCCCTTCCTGTTGTCCTGGGTTGTATCCTCTGCTTCCTAGATTTAAGGTATTTATTTTTCGGCCGGGCGCGGTGGCTCAAGCCTGTAATCCCAGCACTTTGGGAGGCCGAGACGGGCGGATCACGAGGTCAGGAGATCGAGACCATCCTGGCTAACACAGTGAAACCCCGTCTCTACTAAAAATACAAAAACTTAGCCGGGCGAGGTGGCAGGCGCCTGTAGTCCCAGCTACTCGGGAGGCTGAGGCAGGAGAATGGCGTGAACCCGGGAGGCGGAGCTTGCAGTGAGCCGAGATCCGGCCACTGCACTCCAGCCTGGGTGACAGAGCTAGACTCCGTCTCAAAAAAAAAAAAAAAAAAAAAAAGGTATTTATTTTTCAGCCAAGATGGGTCATCGTCATGGCTAGTGGCATTGGACTATAAGTACTAGTTGCCTTCATCCCCACATTTGGAATATACCTGCAATCACACAGGATGCAGAATACTGTTTGCTAAGCATGGGGCTGCTTGCTGGAGATAACAAGCAAGGCCTACCAGGTCCCTGCTGTCCTTCTGGCCCTGGATCTACTTGCTTGGCTCCCCTGCCCGCCCTAGTATATCAAGCCTTCCTTTTTATTCAATGGTGTTCTTTATTGCTGACTTTCCAGTCAAGATTTCTTTGTATTTTCTGGCTTACTCTTGCTGTTTTTCACCTGAAATACTTTTTTTGAGATCCTGCTGATCTCATATGCACAAATTAATTATTAATTGTTAATAATTAAATATTAATATGCTTATATTATTACTTTGAGTTCTGGAACTGCTTCACTGCACTCCACGTGGTGAATAGTGTAGAAATTGAATAAGGAAAAATATACCCTTAGAAATCAGTATTTTTTAAATTTTGAAAATATTTAATTTAGGCCCGGCCCAGTTGCTCACACTTGTAATCCAGCACTTTGGGAGGCTGAGGTGGGCAGATTGCTTGAGGCCAGAAGTTAGAAACCAGTGTGGCAACATGGTGAAACCCAATCTCTGCTAAAAATACAAACATTGGCCAGGTCTGGTGGTGCACACCTGTAGTCCCAGCTACTCAGAAGGCTGAGGCATAATAATTTCTTGAACCCAGGAAGCAAAGGTTGCAGTGAGCAAGATCATGCCACTGCACTCCAACCTGGGCGACAGAGCGAGACCCTGTCCCAAAAAGAAAAAAAAAATTGGGCCAGGCACAGTGACTCACGCCTGTAATCCCAACACTTTGGGAGGTCAAGGTGGGAGGATCACCTGAGGTCAGGAGTTCAAGACCAACCTGGCCAACATGGCAAAACCCCGTCTGTACTAAAAATACAAAAATTAGCTGGGTGTGGAGTTGGAAGCTTGTAATCCCAGCTACTCAGGAGGCTGAGGCACAAGAATGACTTGAACCTGGGAGGCAGAGGTTGCAGTGAGCCGAGATCGCGC
The DNA here is from genome assembly GCF_024542745.1 of Macaca thibetana thibetana. Classification (NCBI taxonomy): domain Eukaryota; kingdom Metazoa; phylum Chordata; class Mammalia; order Primates; family Cercopithecidae; genus Macaca; species Macaca thibetana. Next base: position 47,706,350 of record NC_065597.1, on the reverse strand, counting down.
CATTGCACTCTAGCCTGGGCGACAGAGCAAGACTCTGTCTCAAAAAAAAAAGAAAAGAAAAGGAAAACAAAAAAAATTAATGTATTGATACACAAAATTTTTACATATTTATGGAGTTCATGTGATGTTTTGCTTTGCTTCATACATAGAATGTACAGTAATCAAGTCAGGATATTTAAGGTATCAATCACCTTGAGTATTTAACATTTCTATGTGTTGGGAAAATTTCAAGTCCTCTCTTCTAGCTATGGAAATTTACAGTACTTTGTTAACTACAGTCACCCTACTCTGCTATTGAACATTACAAGTTATCCCTTCTTCCTAAGTATATGTTTGTACCCATTACCCAACTTCTCTTCATCCACCTCTCCCACCCACATACACCCTTCCAATCTCTGATATCATTCTACTCTCCACATCCGTGAGATCAGCTTTTCTAGCTCCCACATGTAAGTGAGGACATGTGATATTTGCCTTTCTGTGTCTGGCTTATTCACTTAACATAATGACCTCCAGTTCCATCCATGCTGTAAACATGATTTCATTTTTTTATGGCTGAATTCCACTGTGTATATGTATCATGTTTTCTTTATTCATTTGTCCACTGATCAACACTTAGGTTGATTCCATATATTTGCTATTGCAAACATGGCTCTACAGTAAACACGGAGATGCAGGTTATCTTTTTTATATACTGATTTCTTTTCCTTTGGATAAACTCCAGGTAGTGGGATTGCTGGATCACATGGTAGTTCTTTGTTTTGTTTTGTTTTGTTTTTGAGGCTGAGTTTTGCTTATGTTATCCAGGTTGGAGTGCAATGCCCGGGTCTCAGCTCACTGCAACCTCTGCCTCCCGGGTTCAAGTGATTCTCCTGCCTCAGCCTCTCGAGTAGGAACTACCATGTGGGCCTCACCCTCCATCAGGCCCAGCTAAATTTTGTATTTTTAGTAGAGACGGGGTTTTACCATGTTGGCCAGGCTGATCGTGAACTTCTGGCCTCTGGTGATCCACCAGCCTCGGCCTCCCAAAGTGCTGGGATTACAGGTGTGAGCCACCGCCCGGCCCACATGGTAGTTCTATTGTAGTTCTATTTTGGGTTTTTTGAGACATCTCCATATTGTTTTCAATAGTGGCTGTACTAACTTACATTCCCACCAACAGTGTGTAGGAGTTCCCTTCTCTCTTTTTTTTTTTTTTGAGAAGGAGTTTCACTCTTGTTGCCCAGGTTGCAATGGCACAATCTTGACTCACCGCAGACTCCGCCACCAGGGTTCAAGCGATTCTTCTGCCTTAGCCTCCTGAGTAGCTGGGATTACAGTCATGCACCACCACTCCTGGCTAATTTTGTATTTTTAGTAGAGATGGGGTTTCTCCATGTTGGTCAGGCTGCTCTCGAACTCCCGACCTCAGGTGATCCACCCACCTCAGCCTCCCAAAGTGCTGGGATTATAGGCGTGAGCCACCGCGCCCAGTCAAGAGTTGCCTTCTCTTAGCATCTTTGCCAATACCTGTCATGTTTTGTCTTCTTAATAACAGCCATTCTAACTAAGGTAAGATAATATCTCATTGTGTGGTTTTTTGTTTTTGAGTCAGAGTCTTGCTCTGCAGCCTAGGCTGGAGTGCAGTGGCGCAACCTCAGCTCACTGCAACCTCCCCCTCCTGGGTTCAAGCGATTCTCCTGCCTCAGCTTCCCGAGTAGCTGGGATTACATGCGTGCACCATCATGCCCAGCTAATTTTTGTATTTTTAGTAGAGATGGAGTTTTGCCATGTTGAGAAGGCTGGCCTCAAACTCCTGACCTCAGGTGATCCACCCACCTCAGCCTCCTAAACTGCTGGGATTACAGGCGTGAGCCACCATGCCAGCTTCCTTGTAGTTCTGATTTGCATTTCCCTGATGATTAGTGGTGTTGAGCAGTTTTTCATGTACCTGTTAACCATTTGCATGTTTTCTTTTGATTCTCCTTATATTATTATTATTAATTATCATTATTATTGAGACAGGTTCTCACTCTGTCACACAGGCTGGAGTGCAGTGGTATGATCACAGCTCACTGCAGCCTCAACCTCCCTGGATTTAGGTGATCCTCCCACCTCAGCCTTTTAAGTCATTGGAACTAGAAGCGTGCAACACCATGCCTGACTAATTTTCGTTTTTGTAGAGATGGGGTCTCTCGATGATGCCCAGGCTGGTCTGGAACTCCTGGGCTCAAGTGAGCCTCCCACCTCAGCCTCCCAAAGTGCTAGGATTACAGGTGTGGGCCACCATGCCCAGCCTATTATTGTTATTTTGAAACAGAGTCTCACTCTGTCACCCAGGTTGGGGTGCAGTGGCACGATCAAAGCTCACTGCAACCTGGAACTCTAGGGCTCAAGTGATCTATACTCCCACCTCCGCCTCCTAAGTAACTAAAACTACAGGTGAGTGGCTATTTGGATTCTCCTTTTAAACAGAGCAGCAACTTGAACCAAAAATACTTTTGTTTCTTCAGATCCTATGTTGTAAATCACTTCTCTTTGAACTAAGTATGCAGCAGAAGACTTTAGAAGATGAAGCTGAACAATAAAAATGTTAATAAACAGATTGAAAGAAACTTTTTTTTTTTTTTTTTGAGATTGAGTCTCACTTTGTCGCCAGGCTGGAGTGCAGTAGCGCGATCTCGGCTCACTGCAACCTCCAATTCCCTGGTTCAAGCGGTTCTCTTGCCTCAGCCTCCTGAGTAGCTGGGATTACAGGCACATGCCACCACACCCAGCTAGTTTTTGTATTTTTAGCAGAGACAGGATGCTCTTGATCTCCTGACCTTGTGATCCACCTGCCTCGGTCTCCCAAAGTGCTGGGATTACAGGCATGAGCCACCGCACCTGGCCTGTTTGTTTGTTTGTTTGTTTAGACAGTCTTACTCTGTGGCCAACACTGGAGTGCACTGGTACAATCTTGGCTCACTGCAACCTCTGCCTCCTGAGTTCAAGCAATTCTCATGCCTGTCTCCCAAGTAGCTGGGAACACCACAGCCTACTAATTTTTGTATTTTTAGTAAAGATGGAGTTTTGCCATGTTGGCCAGGCTGGTCTCAAACTCCTGGCTTCAAATGATCCACCATCCTCGGCCTCCCAAAGTGCTGGGATTACAGGTATGAGCCATAGTGCCAGGCCTGAAACAAACTTTCAAGTAAGACTAAAAATGTTCCATCCCAAGTAGCTGATGTGTTGTTTTTCCTGCCATTCATTATAAAAATATAAAAATTGGCTGGGCACAGTGGCTGACACCTGTAATCCTACCCACTTTGGGAGGCGGAAGTAGACAGAAATTTGAACCCATGAATTCAAGACCAGCCTGGGCAAAACCCCATCTGTACAAAAAATACAAAAATTAGCTGGGCATGGTGGCATGTGCCTATAGTCCCAGTTACTCAAGAGGCTGAAATGAGAAGGAGAAACACCTGAGCCCAGGAGGTTGCGGCTACAGTGAGCTGTGACTGTGCCACTGCATTCCAGCCTAGGCTACAGTGAGACCCTGTCTCAAGAAACAACAACAACAAAAAACTGCTCTTGGTGTCTTTTTTTTTTTAATAACATAATGGGTTTATATTTAATATAGTACTTCTCATCAGGAGGATGTTACTCAGTTAATATAAAGTTTTTTTCAAAACATTAAATCTCTTCCATGTTTATAGTTTTTTTTTTAACATTAAATTTTTTCTGCATTTCAGTATTAGATATACTGAATACATTTTTCTAAATGTTTTTTCCCCAGAGATAAAAGTTTTCCTTTTTGGCTGACTCTCTGATATCTAAATATAATATTAACTTGGGAGACAACAAAACAACAATCTAATTAAAAAAAAAAAAAGGAGAAAAGACTCCTCAGCGATTCAGGAGGCAGTGATTATAACCGAACAGTGGTGATTTCCTAAGATTCTGGGCAAGAACTTCCTTCTTCCTATTTCACATGCTTTGAGAGAATTCTAAGATTATGAAATATTACTTCTGTAAATTTCAGCCATTTTACTTCTTTGACCTCCTTTCTAACTAGCAAATTATAGGCTGCATTTTTCTGTGCATTATTTGTTGTAAAGAAAACTTTTTTTTTTCCATTTGTAAATGTATGTTTGTTCCCATTTCATGGAAACAATGAAAAATGTGAAACTCCCTTATTTACTGATCCTTGGAACCTTTCACACACCAGAGCTCAAGTTTAGCCTCTATAGCACAAAGGTTTTCAAGGTGAAGTTTGACTCAGTAGGCCTTTCAAAATCACATTCGTCCATTTCTTTTTCGTGCATATACCTGCAAGCAGGCACAAATGCCTGTAATGCTGAGAACCACACCTAACAAAAGGGCGATTGCATCACTGGCTTCTACTGCTTCCACAACAGGCAGCACCAAAAGCAGTGACATGAGGACCAAGGACAACTGTGTTGAAACTGAGGTAATGATGTTGGTCTCGAACTCCTGACCTCAGGTGATCTGCCTGCCTCGGCCTCCCAAAGTGCTGGGATTACAGGCGTGAACCACTGCACCCGGCCCACCATCCTATTTTATTAAAGGGAAATTAAGGCACAAGGAAATACAGACCACGACTGGCAGGTTAGAGCCAGTAGATTTCTGTCTGCAGCCACAGATCTTCCTTCCCAGGCATCCACTGCCTGCAGCTAGAGAGTCTAGTTGTTGTGTTCCTCACAACACCATTATCAGGTGGAGTCCCTCAGATGGTGAGATGCACAAGCCACTGGCATGTCACTTAGACTCTGCCCAATTTGGACAAATTTTATCAAACTCTGGTTGCGTTTCATTTGCTGGTTTATTATAAGGATATCACAAAGGACACAGATGAAGAGATGTTGTGGGTGAGATATGGGGGAAGCGGAGCAGAGATTCCACGCCCTCCTTGGGTATGCATGCTACCCCTCCAGGAACCTTCACATGTTCACCTATCTGGAAGCTTTTTTTTTTCTTTTCAGGTGGAGTTTCGCTCTTGTTGCCCAGGCTAGAGTGCAACAGCACAATCTTGGTTCACCGTAGCCTTCACCTCCTGGGTTCAATCAATTCTCCTGCCTCAGCCTCCCGAGTAGCTGGGATTACAGGCGCAGGCCACCATGCCCAGCTAATTTTTGTACTTTTAGTAGAGACAGGGTTTCACCATGTTGGCCAGGCTGGTCTTGAACTCCTGACCTCAGGTGATCCACCCTTCTCAGACTCCCTAAGTGCTGGGATTACAGGTGTGAGCCACTGTGCCCAGCCAGGATGGCCTTTTAAAGTTATTTTGATGTTGGACAATGCCCTTGGCCACTCAGAACCCCATGAGTTCAACACCTTTGGTGTTGAAGTGGCCTACTTACCCCCAAACACAACACTTCCAATTCAGCCTATAGATCAGGTTGTCATAAAGATCTTTAAGACTCATTGCACATGGTGCTCTATGGAAAGGATGGTCAACCCTATGGAAAAGAACCCCATCATGAAAGTCTGGAAGGATTACACCATTGAAGACACCATCATTGTTATAGAAAAAGCTGTGAAAGCCATTAAACCTGAAACAAATTCCTACAGGAGAAAACTATATCCAATAGTGTGACTACTAGAGAAAACTATACCCAGATAGTATGCATTACTTCATAGGAAATTATGACAAGAGTCAATCAAGGAAATCACGAAAGAGACTGTGGATATGGAAAAAAAAAAAAAAAAAGGCAGAGGGTGAAGGGTTTCAACACATGGATTTTGGAGAAATTGAAGAGCTAACAGACACCATACCAGAGGAATTAGAATACAACTTGGTAGAGATGAGTGCTTCTGAACCAGTGTCAGATGATGAGGAAGATGGAAAAGGGGCAGTGCCAGAAAACAAATGGACATTAGACAATCTAGCAGGAGGGTTTCCGTCATTTAAGACTGCTTTTGACTTCTTTTATGACTTACAGCCTTCTATGATATGGGCACTGAAACTAAAGTAAACAGTAGAAGAAGGATCGGTACTGTATAGAAATGTCTAGAGAAATGAAAAAGCAGCAAAAAAATCAGACAGAAACTATGATGTATTTCCATAAAGTTGTACCAGTGTGCCTGCCTCTTCTGCTCCCCTTCCCCCTTGTCCACCTCCTCTGCCTCTGCCACCCTTGAAACAGCAAGACCAACCCTTCCTCCTCTTCCTCCTCAGCCTGCTCAACGTGAAGGTGATGATGAAGAATTTTATGATGATCCATTTCCACTTAATGAATAGTAAATATATTTTCTCTTCCTTATGATTTTCTTAGTAACATTTTCTTTTCTCTAGCTTACTTTATGATGAGAATACACTATATAAGCCAGGCGTGGTGGCATGCGCCTGTAGTCCTGGCTACTCAGGAGGCTGAGGCAGGAAGATCCCTTGAGCTGAGTTTCAGGCTGCAGTTGAGCTATGGTCACGTCACTGCACTCCAACCTTCGTGACAGAGCAAGACCCATCTCTAAAAAAAAAGCAGGGGGAGGAGGGGGAGAGAGTACAGTATATGATGTATATGACATACAAAATATGTTTTTGTTTTTTTCTTTTTGAGACAGGGTCTGGCTCTGTCGCCCAGGCTGGAGTGCAGTGGCTACCATCTTGGCAACCTCCACCTCCTGAACTCAAGCCTTCCTCCTACATTAACCTCCCAAATAGCTGGGAATACAGGTACACGCCACCATGCTTGGCTAATTGTTTAATTTTTTGTAAAAACGGGGTTTCACCTTGTTTTCCAGGCTGGTCTTGAAGTCCTGAGCTCAAGAAATCCTCTTACCTCAGCCTCCCAAAGTGCTGGGATTACAGGTATGGGCCCCAAAAAATATATATATATATATTTAAATATTTACTATCTGATTTTTTTGTTTTTTTTCAGAACAGGATCTGACTCTGTCATCCAGGCTGGAGTGCAGTGGTGAGATCTCGGCTCACTGCAACCTCCACCTCCCAAGCTCAAGCAATCCTCCTGCCTCAGCCTTAGCTGGGATTACAGGCATGCGCCATGGTACCCAACCCCAAAATATGTTTTAATTCACTATTGATGTTATTGGTAAGGCTTCCAGTAAACAGTAGACTATTAGTAGTTAAGTTTTGGGGAGTCAAAAGTTAGTGAAGGCCTGGTGTGGTGGCTAATGCCTGTAATCCTAGCACTTTGGGAGGCTGAGGTGGGTGGATCACCTGAGGTCAGGAATTCGAGACCAGCCTGACCAACATGGTGAAACCCTGTCTCTACTAAAAATACAAAAATTAGCCAGGCGTGGTGGCACATGCCTATAATTCCAGCTACTCAGCCGGCTGAGGCACAAGAATCGCCTGAACCCAGGTGTTGGAGATTGCAGTGAGCCGAGATTGTGCCAGTTCACTCCAGCCAGGGACAAAGAGCAAAACTCCATCTCAAAAAAAAAAAAAAAAAAAAAAGGCAGAACAAATGTTACCAGAGGCTAGAAAGGGAAGGGTAGGGGCAAGGGTGGGATAGGGAAAAATTTGTTAATGGACACAAAATTATTAGCTATATTGGAGGAATACGTTCTAGAGTTTTACAACACTGTAGAATGACTATAGTTAACAATAATACACTATATATTTTCAAATAACTAGAAGAGAAGATATTGAATGTTCCTAACACAAAGAATGATAAATGTTTTAGATGATGGATGCCCCAATTTGACCAGTACACATCGTATGTATAGAAACATCACCATATACCCCATATTTATGTACAGTTATTATGTATGAATTAAGAATAATGGACCCCAAATATTTCATGTCCTAATCTGCAAAACCTGTGATTGTGTTACCTTATATTAGCAAATAGGACTTTGCAGATGTGATTAAACTAAGGATTTTGAGTTAAGAACACTATCCTGTTGAGTCTAGTGTAATCACAATGGTCCTTATAAAAGGGAGGCAAGAAGGTCAAGGTCCAAGAAGGAGATGTGACAACAAAAGCAGAGGTGGGAGTGATGCAGTTGCTAGAGAGGGGCCACTAGCCAAGGAATGTAGGCAGCCTCTAGAAGCTGGAAAAGGCAAGAAACAGATTCTCCCTAGAGCTCTAGAGAGGGAATGTAGCCCTGCCAACACCTTGATTGTCCCATAAGACCTATTTTCAGACTTTAGACCTGAAGAACTATAAGATGATAAATTTGTGTTGTTTTCAGCCACCAGTTTGTAGTAATTTCTTACAGTAACAAATGAACACAGGTAACATTGTTGAGGAGCTATTTCTGAGCTTTGTCAACTACTCTATTGATGTAGGAGCAGTCTCCCAGCTCTGAACTCAAGAAAGTCTAAAAAGAAGCAGGACTCAAAGACATTATGCTGAATAAAAGAAGCTTTAGACAAAAAAAATACACACTGTATGATTCCAATAATATGAAGTTTTATAACAAGAAACACTAATTAGAATAGTAGTTGTCTCTGGTGGAGCGGGGATGGGAATTGACTAGGAAGGAGCATGAGGCAATTTTCTTTCTTTTCTTTCTTTTTTTTTATTTTTTGAGACAGAATCTTACTCTGTCGCCAGGCTGGAGTACAGTGGCACGATCTTGGCTCACTGCAATCTCCGACTCCCTGATTCAAGTGATTCTTCTGCCTCAGCCTCCCAAGTAGCTGGGATTACAGGTATGTACCACCATGCCCAGCTAATTTTTGTATTTTTAGTAGAGATGGCGTTTCACCATATTGGCCAGGATGGTCTCGAACTCCTGACTTCGTGATCCGCCCACCTCGGCCTCCCAAAGTGCTGGGATAACAGGCGTGAGCCACTGCACCCAGCCACATGAGTGAACTTTCTGGGATGATGGTAATGTTATATATTTTGATAGGGGTTTGAGTTACAGATGTATACATCTTTGTCAACATTCAGCAAATATACACTTAAAGTTTGTGCATTTTATGTACTTTTAACTCAAAAAACATGTAAAATAAATGTGGAGCTCTAATTAATAACATGCATGTTGAAATGTTTACAGGTGAAGTGTACTGATTTCAGCAAATTTTTTTTTTTTTTTTTTTTTTGAGACGGAGTCTCGCTCTGTCACCCAGGCTGGAGTGCAGTGGCCGGATCTCAGCTCACTGCAAGCTCTGCCTCCCGGGTTCACGCCATTCTCCTGCCTCAGCCTCCCGAGTAGCTGGGACTACAGGCGCCTGCCACCTCGCCCGGCTAAGTTTTTGTATTTTTAGTAGAGACGGGGTTTCACTGTGTTACCCAGGATGGTCTCGATCTCCTGACCTCGTGATCCGCCCGTCTCGGCCTCCCAAAGTGCTGGGATTACAGGCTTGAGCCACCGCGCCCGGCCTCAGCAATTTTTTTTACGTGCACCCAGAAACAAAGTATACTGGTAGAGAAACTGATAGTTACATGATAAAGCAGATATACTAAATGTTAATTGTAGAATATAGGTGGTGAGTATATGTGTGTTCTCTATAAAAGTCCTTTAACTTTACTGTATCTTTCAAAACTTTTAAAATGGATTGTGGCCACGCGCAGTGGCTCACACCTGTACTCCTAGCACTTTGGGAGGCTGAGGCGGGCGGATCACCTAAGGTCGGGAGTTTGAGACCAACCTGGCCAACATGGTGAAACCCCATCTCTACTAAAATACAGAAATCAGCTGGGCATGGTAGCTTATGCCTGTAATCCCAGCTACTCTGGAGGCTAGGGCCTGAGAATCGCTTGAACCCAGGAAGTGGAGATTGTAGTGAGCCGAGATCGCACCACTGCACTCCAGCCTGGGCAACAGAGTGAGACTCCATCTCAAAAGATAAAAAAACAAAACAAAACAAAAAAACCACTATTGAGAATGAAAAGACACCCACAGAATGGGAGGAAATATTTGTAAATCATGTGTCTAATAAGGGATTAATATTCAGAATTTATAAAGAACTCCTGTAACTCAACAACCACTAAAAAATAAAAATCCCAATTTAAAAGCAGGCAAAGAGGCTGGGCGCGGTGGCTCACACTGTAATCCCAGCACTTTGGGAGGCCAAGATGGGCAGATCACTTGAGGCCAGGAATTCAAGACCAGCCTAACCAACAGAGATGGTGAAACTCCATTTCTGTTAAAAATACAAAAATTAGCCAGGCACTGTGGCACGGACCTGTAATCCCAGCTACTCAGGAGGCTGAGGCAAGAAAATCACTTGAGCCTGGGAGGCGGAGGTTGCAGTGAGCCGAAACGGCGCCACTGCACTCCAGCCTGGGTGACAGAGCAAGACTCCGCTCAAAAAAAAAAAAAAAAAGAATTAAAAAAAAAAAGATAAAAGCAGGCAAAGGCAAAGGACTTATATAGACATTTCTCCAAAGAAGATATACAGATGAGCTGGGTGTGGTGACTCATGCCTGTAATCCCAGCACTCTGGGAGGCTGAGGCAGGTGAATCACCTGAGATTAGGAGTTCAAGACCAGCCTGGCCAACATGGCGAAACCCCATCTCTACTAAAAATACAAAAAGAAAAAAAAAATCAGCTGGGCATGGTGGCGCACGCCTGTAATCCTAGCTACTTGGGAGGCTGAGGCAGGAGAATTGCTTGAACCCAGGGGACAGAGATTGCAGTGAGCTGAGATCTTGCCATTGCACTCCAGTCTGAGTGACAGAGTGAGACTCTATCTCAAAAATAAATAAATAAATGAATAAACAAACAAATGATAAATAATTATCACTTTTCTGCATTTTCCCAATTTCTTTACTGATTATTCTTGGGATTTGGAAAAAACATAAGGCCAGGCGAGGTGGCCCACACCTGTAATCCCAGCACTCTAGGAAGCCAAGGCAGGAGGATTAAAGGGCTTGAGCCCAGGAGTTCAAGACCAGCCTGGGCAACGTGGAGAAGCCTCATCTCTACAAAGAATACAAAAAAATTAGCTGGGTGTAGTGGCGCATGCCTGTGGTCCCAACTACTCAAGAGGCTGAAGTGGGTGGATCACTTGAGCTCAGGGAAGTCGAGGCTGCCGTGAGCCATGATCGCATGACCGCATTCCAGCCTGGGCCACAGAGAAACTCATTCTTGCTGGGAAGGAATTCTCACATGTACACACTAGCAGAAGCCACAAGAGGCACCAGGAAGACTAGAAGAATGTGGGGCATGAAAGCTAAGTTAGAAGAGAGTTTAAGTAGGAAAACTCAGGTATATAAGATAAAAACTGAAGCACTGATTTGTTAAGTAGGTCATCAGTTATCTTAAAGGACAGTCTTAGAATAAAACATTGCATAGCAGCTGACTTTACAGTCATCCAGATATGTGATCCTGGACAAGTTATTTATTTATTTATTTTTTAATTTTTTGAGACGGAGTTTCGCTCTTGTTGCCCAGGCTGGAGTGCAATGGCACAATCTCAGCTCATTGCAACCTCTGCCACCCGGGTTCAAGCAATTCTCCTGCCTCAGCCTCCCAAGTAGTTGAGATTACAGGTATGTGCCACCATGCCCAGCTAATTTTTTGCATTTAGTAGAGATGGGATTTCACTATGTTGATCAGACCGGTCTCGAACTCCTGACCTCAGGTGATCCACCCACCTCGGCCTCCCAAAGTGCTGGGATTATAGGCCTGCACCCCTGTGCCCAGTCGACAAGCTATTTAATGTCACTGTGCCTGTTTCCTCATCTGGTCAAGGAAAACAATACATACTGTCAGATCTGGAATTTGAGGCTGCCCTACTTATAGGTTAATAAATGGGTCTGTTCATGGATGCTGTCAGAAAACAGAGATGAAAGACCTTACTGTTCAGGGCACAACAGGCAGCATGAGCATGCCTGCATTGGTTCCTTTCTGCCCCCTGCAGGGGCAACGTGAGATGTACCCAGATAGATGCTAGACACATAGTGAGTTGCATCAAAGGGGAGGAACAAGAAGCTCCTGCTGTTTTTTTCCTTTTTAAAGATGGGGTTGGGCTGGGAGCAGTGGCTCACGCTTGTAATCCCAGCACTTTGGGAGGCCAAGGTGGGCAGATCACCTGAGATCAGGAGTTCGAGACCAGCATGACCAACATAGTGAAACCCCATCTCTACAAAAATACAAAAATTAGCTGGGCATGGTGGCAGTGACTATAATCCCAGCTACTTGGGAGGCTGAGGCAGGAAAGTTGCTTGAAAACCCAGGAGGTGGAGGTTGCAGTGAGCCAAGATCGCGCCACTGCACTCCAGCCTGAGCGACGAGTGATACTCCTTCAATCAATCAATCAATCAATCAATCAATAACATGGGTTCTTGCTATGTTGGCCAGGGTAGTCTCAAACTCCTGGCTTCAAGCAATTCTCCTGCCTTGGCCTCCCAAAATTCTGGGATTACAGGTATGAGCCACCATGCCCAGCCATCTGCTGTTTTTTTTTTTTTTTTTTTTTGAGACAGTCTCGCTCTGTCGCCCAGGCTGGAGTGCAGTGGCCGGATCTCAGCTCACTGCAAGCTCCGCCTCCCGGGTTCATGCCATTCTCCTGCCTCAGCCTCCGGAGTAGCTGGGACCACAGGCGCCCGCCACCTCGCCTGGCTAGTTTTTTGTATTTTTTAGTAGAGACGGGGTTTCACCGGGTTAGCCAGGATGGTCTCGATCTCCTGACCTTGTGATCCGCCCGTCTCAGCCTCCCAAAGTGCTGGGATTACAGGCTTGAGCCACCGCGCCCAGCCCCATCTGCTGTTTTATAGTAAGCAGTGAGGAAGCTGCTCTTTGCCCTGGAAGCAGACATTACCTCTCCCTCAAGGTTGGCTTGCTGCAAACACTGTCCTGAGAAATGTTCTGGGTAATGAGTGGCAAGGGCTTTGCTTATTTATTTTTATTTATTGGTTATACTTGCATTTATGGTTTATTAAAGCAAAAGGATACAGATTAAAATCATCAAAGGGATAAGGTACATGGGACAAAATCCAGATGCAACCAGGCACAAACTTTCAGGCGTCTACTCCCAGTGAGGCATCACGGGGATGTCCTTTTTCCTTCCTGCAATGATTTCTGACAACAGGTGCTGGTTGTTCCCAAACAGAGAAGTTCACGCAAACTTTAGGGTGCAGGTTTTATTTTGTTTGTTTTTTTAGATAGAGTCTTACTTTTGTCACCCAGGCTGGAGTGCAATGGCGTGATCTCAGCTTACTGCAACCTCCGCCTCCCAGATTCAAGCGATTCTCCTGCCTCAGCCTCCCAAGTAGCTGGAATTACAGGTGTGTGCCACCACCTGGCTAATTTTGTATTTTTAGTAGAGACGGGGTTTCACCATGTTGGCCAGGCTGGTCTCAAACTCCTGACCTCAGGTGATCCACCCACCTCGGCCTCCCAAAGTGCTGGGATTATAGGCGTGAGCCACTGCGTCGGCCATGTGCAGGGTTTTTATTGGGGGTCAGTCACATAAGCTTGGAATGTCCACACTACTGATCTCTACTACTCAGACCCCAGAGCAAAAAACAAGGTTCACTATAAATCACACTTAGGATAAACTTATTTGTTCAGACTGGTACAGCATGATGGCATGGCCCAAGACCTCTGGCATACAAAAACACTAATCAAATAAAATATTCCACGAGCTCAGAAGTTATTTCCCAGGAGCAGACCAAATGCCCATTCTGAAGATGAGCTTTCTTTGGAATGTGCAGGGTTTGAACAACCTACACCTCCTGAGTTAACCCATTCCTGCACAAACCTGGTCCCATGAGTCCACTGTACCTGGTAAACTACATTTTGAATCTCCTAGAATTAAAATTAGTTTAGGTCCAATGTCCACAAATCTCTGGACACTCTAGTTACTTCCCCTTCTCTGATGCCCACAGTAGCAGTAGTCTACATTCACTGAACCCACTTGTGTATTTTTTGGCCCACTGCAGTATTAATAGACACGTGACTGAGTTTTCATGATATGCCATGTACTGAGTTAAGCACTGTGTATACATTCCAATCTAATGTGCTTGCTAAATGGCTGCAGGTACACTTGGAAAATGCTAGAAGGTTTACAGCATGTTTTTGTCAGTGTAGAACAGTCCTTCATCAAGGGGACCCAGCCTCCCCTTCATTCAGGAGACTCTAGGTATGTGAATAGGATCAAGTCTGAGAATTTGTTGAAGGCAGGGACTTGCGATTTTTGCCAACTCAGCAAGATGTGAAGGCAGGACTTGCCGAGATGGATTGGAAGTAAATATGAGTGGGCACGCTGGTCACTTTGGAGTCACAGCAGGGAGACACACGGAGGAGTATCTCCTAATACCTACTTTATAGAGTTCTTGTAAATGTTAAATTGAAGTGTAAATAGGCCGGGCGCGGTGGCTCAAGCCTGTAATCCCAGCACTTTGGGAGGCCGAGACGGGCAGATCACGAGGTCAGGAGATTGAGACCATCCTGGCTAACATGGTGAAACCCTGTCTCTACTAAAAAAAATACAAAAAACTAGCCGGGCGAGGTGGCGGGCGCCTGTAGTCCCAGCTACTTGGGAGGCTGAGGCAGGAGAATGGCATGAACCCAGGAGGCGGAGCTTGCAGTGAGCTGAGATCCGGCCACTGCACTCCAGCCTGGGCGACAGAGCGAGACTTCGTCTCAAAAAAAAAAAAAAAAAAAAAAAAAGAAATGTATATAAAGTGCTTAACACAGTACATGGCACATCATAAAAGCTCAGTCAAGTGGCTATTAATATTGCACTAGGCCAAAGAATAAACAGAAATGGATTCAGGCCAGGTGCAGTGGCTCACACCTGAATCCCAGCAGTTTGGGAAGCCGAGGTGGGCAAATCCCTTGAGGTCAGGAGTTTGAGACCAGTCTGGCCAACATGGTGAAACCCCATCTCTACTACAAATACAAAAATTAGCTGGGTGTGGTGGCGGACACCTGTAGTCTCAGCTACTCAGAAGGCTGAGGCACAGAATCGCTTGAACCTGAGAGGAGGAGGCTGCAGTGAGCCGAGATTGCGCCACCGCACTCCAGCCTGGGCGACGGAGTGAGGCTCCATCTCAAAAAAAGAAAGAAAAGAAAGAAGTGGATTCCGTGAATGTAGGCTACTGCTTCGAGGCATTTAGCTGAAAATAATAGGGATAGAGAGAAAAGTTATTTTATATTGTTTTAAAGGCAGATCTTAGCATGCTTATAGGCTGGAGTGTCTTTGGGACAAGAAAGGGAATCTGAAACCATAAAACTAGGAGAGGAGAAAGTAGGAATAATAGAGCAAAGTCCCTAAGGGGCAGAAGGGGATGAAACCCAGGCCCAGCTGTGTTGCTGAACATTATACATGCAGGACTTGCCGAGATGGATCGGAAGTAAATCTGGAGTCATGGCAGGCAGTGGAATGTTAAAGAAGCTCCTATTTGACCCCTCGTATTTTCCTAGTAAAAGAGGAAGTATTTACTGGTTAAGAATATATGGAATGGGCAGGGAGCGGTGGCTCACGCCTGTAATCCCAGCACTTTGGGAGGCCAAGGCAGGTGGATCACGAGGTCAGGAGATCGAGACCATCCTGGCTAACACGGTGAAACCCTATCTCTACTAAAAATACAAAAAATTAGCCGGGCGTGGTGGTACACACCTGTAGTCCCAGCCACCAGGGAGGCTGAGGCAGGAGAATCGCTTGAACACAGGAGGCGGAAGTTGTAGTGAGCCGAGATTGTGCCACTGCATTCCAGCCTGGGTGACAGAACGAGACTCCATCTCAAAAAAAAAAAAAGAATATATGGAATGCTACTCTGGGCACACTGCCTATAGGGTGGTCGTGCTCTGGACTACCACAGTATTTATGTTTATTTATATTTATACATTTGTATATAAACTATTAGTTTATATCTAACTTTAATTCTATATATATATGGAAGACATAATGTTGTCCTGTTATTGTTGTTGTTTTTTAAGTCTTGCTATGTTGCCCGGGCTGGTCTCGAACTCCCAGGTCAGTCCTCCCGCCTTGGCCTCCCAAAGTGCTGGGATTACAGGTATGAACCACTGTGCCCAGTCCGGAAGACGTAATATTGAATGTTCTACTGAGGTTGAAGGTCAGGAAGGGTATCGTGGCCCCTGTCAGCAGCAATGCAGTGTTTTTTTTCACAGCTCATATCTAGGCATGGAGGCAGATGGGAGATTAATCCAGACTGAGGCTATGTATTTGTTCATTCTTTTGATTGCAAACAACAGAAACTCAAACCACCTTAAGCAGAAAGGGGAAGTTATTGGAAGGATGCTAGGATCTCTCACTGAATAAAGAGCCAGGATCCCAGCTCGGGTGGATTGAAGTGCTTCAGGGAACCTAGGAAGTTGTCTCCCATCTCTGCTTTCCGCAGACCACATAATGGAAGTTAGCCACCAGTGGCTCCCAAGTTTTGTTTTGTTTTTTTTTTTTTTTTTGAGATGGAGCTTGCTCTGTCACCCAGGCTGGACTGCAGCGGCGTGATCTCAGCTCACTGCAGGCTCCACCTCCCAGGTTCACGCTATTCTCCTGCCTCAGCCTCCTGAGTAGCTGGGACTACAGGCGCCCGCTACCACGCCCAGCTAATTTTTTGTATTTTTAGTAGAGATGGGGTTTCACCGTGTTAGCCAGGATGGTCTCGATCTCCTGACCTGGTGATCTGCCCGACTCAGCCTCCCAAAGTGCTGGGATTACAGGTGTGAGCCACTCCACCTGGCCCCAAGTTTTATGAATTACCATCCAGTCCCAAAGAAAGTTATACAATTCCTAGCTGAGGAAATCCTTGCGTTCCGGTGGCAAAGGATAGGGGAAAGAGCTGGCTCTCCCAGGGGGCTGGGTAGACCTGGTAACAGGGCTCTGCTGGGCAGGGCAGGTCTCCTGGTCTGAAAGTCTGGCTCTCCCATCAGAACAGCAAAAATTGCTACTGAATCAAGGAACTAGATTGACATTTTGTAAAAAGTAATTCCAGGAGGAACAGAATTCATTCATCAGACATTTTAATGAGACCCAATCTGATATGACCCCTTCTTGGGGGCAGCTCACCATCCAAGGAGAAACAAATAGTTACAATGTTACAATGCAACTTGCTAAAGATTGAACAGAGGTAATTACATAAAGCTGTGTTCCCCAGCTGCTCCCCTGCTTGGGCCCAGATCAGGAGAGCTGTAGTAAGGCGCCACAGGGGTAAAGGATGACCCACTCCAGCTGTTGGAATATGAGTCACATCTGGAAATTCTAATTTGGTGCAGCTGCCCAAGGCAAAGTGGTAGGCCTTGTTCACATTTAACGCGGTAAAGCTTTATGAAGCACCTACCCGGCGGGTGCCATGGAGGTGGATCAGATTGAGACACACTGCTGCCACCTCTCTGGAGGGAGGCTGGCATGGACACAACTTGATGACTATAGACTCTTTCTCTCTGGGTTCAATTCCCTCTTTCTAGCCTCCTTGAATGGCCTCACCTCATTTTGTGAAAAAATGCTGACTGAGGCCTCATGGAAGTTCTGTGCCAATTATGTGCCTGTGATTCATCTGTGCCTGATGAGAATCCGGGTCGAGTATGGCCCAATTCTCCAGGCTTTTCCAGGCACTGGCCGCCTGAAGCCAATCCAGGTCTGCCAGGTAGAGCACAAGCCAGTCCCATTTGCATTTCCTAAACCACAGGTCCCTGCTTTTCCTTAAGACCAACCTTCTCCCAGAGCTGACTGCGCTTATGTCTCATACGCAGCTTGAACCAATTTTCCAAACACAAGATGAAGACTTAGCTTTTTTTTTTTTTTTTTTTTAAGTTTAGGGCATTTATATATCTGCATCCCAATAAACTGCTGGTACCGTGCAGCTCCCCCAAATTCAGTGCAACCAAAGCTGCTGAAACAAGTCCAGCCCCAGAAGGTGTAGTGGCACTGTGGGTGCTACCTTATTTTTACATGACCCTTCAAAAAGGACACTGAAAACCCAGAGCCTGTTTGCAGAGATCATGTGTGGAAATTGAAACCCTGTCTTTAAGGAATGACCAAATTCATGCTACTTAACCTGAAAATTTGGGGGCAAATTGGTTGTGATTAAGTTATCTGAAGGGCTGCCAAGTAGAAGTATTAAACATGTCATAGGCAAGGTTTACAGATGAGAATGTGGTACTTAACTTTCTGTAGATCCCACAATGAAATGACCTGCCTTGTGAGGTAGTGAGCTCCCTGTCAAGGGAGATTTTCAAGCAAGGGGTAGAGACCACTTGGCAGGAGTGTTGTAAAAAGTGGGCTAAACCAGACTTTTCCAACCTAGTATGGAGGAAGAGGCAGAGTAGGGGAAGGTCCTGCACCTATAAATGAGATTCTCCTGATTGCATGCAAGATGACAGGTAATCCCTGTGTGCACAGACTAGAAAAGCAGACAGCCCCTAAAATAGATGGGGAGAACTTTTAGCCCTGATATCCAGACAAACTATTTAAGGATAGGGTAGCTTGAAAAACTTTAACCAAATGATGTCACCTCTCCTAATGGGACTGTTCCAGACACGCACAGGGAGGCAGTCAGTGCAGTGCAAGATACTAAAGTTCAGCTCTGTGCAGCAGGAGACCTGGGTTTAGTTCTGACTCTGCCCTGTATGACCTGGGGCTCCTCCTTCCCTTTTCTGGGTCCTTCCATAAAATGAAATGAACGTAGGCAGTCCTTCCCCTTCTAATGGGCATTGCCCCTCTGACTGGAGCCCCCGAGAGCAGATCTAGGGCTACAGTTTGGGGCCTTGGGGCTACACTTGTGGACAGCCAGAGACCACCTCTGGCGGAAGCACCGGCCACACTCGAGGCAGGGGAAAGGCTTCTCCCCCGTGTGCAGCAGCTGGTGCTGGGCCAGGTGGCTCCACTGAGCAAAGCGCTTGGAGCAAAGGTCGCAGGCATAGGGCCGCTCGCCCGAGTGCACGCGCCGGTGGCTGGCCAGCAGTGAGGGGTAGGCAAAGCGCCGGCCACAGTCGTCGCAGGCGTGCAGTTTCTCCTCAGTGTGCGTGCTGCGATGGATGGCCAGGGAGCCGCTCCGCCGGAAGGCACGCCCACAGTCTGGGCAGGGGTAGGGCTTCTCTCCCGTGTGCAAGAGCTGGTGCTGGAGCAGTGTGCTGCGCTGGGAGAAGCGGGCCTCACAGTGCTCGCAGGCATAGGGACGCTCCCCAGAGTGCACACGCCGGTGACTGACTAGGCGAGAGGAGGAGGAGAAGCGCCGCTCGCAGTCCGGGCACGGGTAGGGCTTCTCGCCCGTGTGGATGCGCTGGTGGATAACGAGGGCGGTGCGCTGGCGGAAGCGGCGGTTGCACTCGAGGCAGGTGTAGGGCTTCTCTCCCGTGTGTGTACGCTGGTGAATGGCTAGCAGGGAGGGGTAGGCGAAGCGACGTCCGCAGCTAGGGCACTGGTGGGGTTTTTCGCCTGTGTGTGTGGTCCGGTGATTGGCCAAGGACCGGCTCCTCCGGAAACAGCGACCACAGTCAGGGCAGTGGTAGGGCTTCTCGCCTGTATGGATGACCTGGTGCTGGGAGAGGTTCTTGCGCTGGGAGAAACGTTTGCCACACTGGTCACAAACATAGGGGCACTCGCCGGAGTGTGCCCGCCGGTGACTGACCAGCAGGGATGGATAGGAAAAGCGGCGCCCACAGTCTGGGCAAGGGTAAGGCTTTTTTAGATTCTGGGCGCACTTGTGGCTCTCCAGGGCCTGATGATCAGGGAAGGTACAGCCGCAGTCAGGGCAGATGGGGCCCCCAGACGTCTGCCTGGGAATCAGTCGGGGTTTACTGGGCCTCCGGCCTCGCTTCCCCTTTCGGGGTGCCTCCTTAGGCGGGAATACTTCCTTTTCCCC
Organism: Macaca thibetana thibetana; assembly: GCF_024542745.1. Classification (NCBI taxonomy): domain Eukaryota; kingdom Metazoa; phylum Chordata; class Mammalia; order Primates; family Cercopithecidae; genus Macaca; species Macaca thibetana. The sequence goes on along the minus strand of NC_065597.1, from coordinate 47,686,670 downwards.
ATTCTTCTTTCTGGTTCTGCTTTCTATAGGAATACAGAAGAATTAATTTAACAAATACTGGGATCCTGCTGTTGTAAATTACATTATAGGTTACAAGACCAATAGACTCACCCCCTGGCCTCAATGCCTAGTGCCACAGACAGCTAAGTGTGACATACTATCATGCAAATATGGTGTGCATTACAGGAGCTTCTAACCCAGCTTGGAGACGTCTAGGAAGATTTCTTGGAGATTAAGCTAACTTTAAAAATTGAGGCCGGGCGTGGTGGATCACACTTGTAATCCAAGCACTTTGGGAGGCCGAGGTGGGCAGATGACAAGGTCAGGAGTCTGAGAGCAGCCTGACCAACCTGGTGAAACCCCATCTCTACTAAAAATACAAAAATTAGCCGGGCGTGGTGGCATGCACCGGTAATCCCAGCTACCCAGGAGTCTGAGGCAGGAGAATCGCTTGAACCCGGGGAGGTAGAGGTTGCAGTGAGCCGAGATCGTGCCACTGCACTCCAGCCTAGGTGAGACAGCGAGACTCCGACTCAAAAAAAAAAGAAAAGGGAATGATTTCTAAGAGGTAAGCTTACATCATTCAAAAGTCAACATATCAACCAGGCATGGTAGCTCATGCCTGTAATCCCAGCACTTTGGGAGCCCAAGGCCAAGAGGGTCACTTGAAGCCAGGAGTTCAAGATCAGCCTGGGCAACATCGTGAAACCCCATCTCTACAAAAAATACAAATATTAGCCTGGCACGGTGGCATGCATGCCTGCCTGTAGCCCCAGCTACTTGGAAGGCTGAGGTAGAGGATTACTTGAGCCCAGGAGTTCAAGGCTACTGTGAACCATGATGGTACCAGTGTACTACAGCCTGGGCAACAGAGCAAGACCCTATCTCAAAAAACAAAAAAGTCAAAATATTAATAAAGGAATACAGAGAAGTCTTACTGCCACCTTTTTCCCATCTACCTTGTAGAAACCATATTAGTTTCTTCCCATTTTTTTGATGCAATACAAATGTCATCTTCCCCATCTTTCTTTCATAAGAGATTGCATACACATGCTTTACTGCATATGTTCTCTTCCCCCACCTTTCTTTTTATTTTTATTTATTTATTTTTTTTTTGAGACAGAGTCACGTTCTGTCACCCAGGCTGGAGTGCAATGGCATGATCTCAGCTCACTGAAACCTCCGCCTCCCAGGTTCAAGCGATTCTCCCTGCCTCAGCCTCCCAAGTAGCTGAGATTACAGGCACACACCACTATGCCCGGCTAATTTTTTGTATTTTCAGTAGAGACGGGGTTTCACCATGTTGGCCAGGTTGGTCTCAAATTCCTGACCTCAGGTTATCTGCCCACCTCCATCTTCCAAAGTGCTGGGATTACAGGCATGAGCCACCATGCCCAGCTCAACTTTCTTATATAAAATACAACATATACACACCTTATACACACTTTACTGTGCCTTCATTTTTTCACTTAATATATTCTAAAGATCATTTTATGTCAGCACATCTTTTTTCTATTTTACAGTTGCACAGAATTCCATTGTGGATGAGCCATGGTTTATCTGACTTAGCTGATTCTTTAAAAAATGTGGCTGGGCGCGGTGGCTCATGCCTGTAATCCCTGCATTTTGGGAGGCCGAGGCAGGTGGATCACCTGAGGTCAGGAGTTCAAGACCAGCCTGGCCAACATGGTGAAACACCGTATCTACAAAAATACAAAAATTAGCTGGGCACGATAGCGGGTGCCTGTAATCCCAGCTACTCGGGAGGCTGAGGTGGAAGAATTGCTTGATCCCGGGAGGCAGAGGTTGCAGTGAGCTGAGATCCTGCCTTTGCACTCCAGCCTGCACGACAGAGCGAGACTCCATCTCAAAAAATAAAAAAGAATTAAAATTATGCAGGGTTAGAAATGTAAGTCCCGGCCAAGCGCGGCGGCTCACGCCTATAATCCCAGCACTTTGGGAGGCCAAGGTGGGTGGATTGCAAGGTCAGGAGTTCGAGACCAGCCTGGCCAACATGGTGAAACCCCATCTCTACTAAAAATACAAAAGTTATCCCGGCATGGTGGCAGGCGCCTGTAATCCCAGCTACTCGGGAGACCAAGGCAAGATAATTGCTTCAAACTGGAAGGCAAAGGTTGCAATCAGTGAAGATCACGCCACTGCACTCCAGCCTGGGTAGAAGAACGAAACTCCGTCTCAAAAAAAAAAAAAAGAAAAGAAACGTAAGTCCCAAGGCTCAGTGTACAGTGTGCACAGGCCCTAAGATCTTCTTAGACACAAACTGTAATAAAGCAAGACAGGCTGGGCGCAGCGGCTTACACCTGCAATCTCAGCACTTTGGAAGGCCAAGGTAGGCGGATCACCTGAGGTCAGGAGTTTGAGACCAGCCTGACCAACATGGAGAAACCCCGTCTCTACTAAAAATTAGCCAGGCATGGTGGTGGGTACCTATAGTCCCAGCTACTCGGGAGGCTGAGACAGGAGAATTGCTTGAACCTGGGAGGCAGAGGTTGCAGTGAGCTGAGATCGTGCCACTGCACTCCTGCCTGGGCGACAGAGCAAGACTCCGTCTCACAAAAATGAAGAGTGTAAGGCAAGACATGGAAACCTGTAAGGTATGAGCTAGCAGTGACTGGGTCAAAAGACCCTCTAAGCCAATGGTTCTCAAACTTCACTGTGATCAGAATCATTTGGAAGATTTACTGAAACAGTCTGCCAGGTCCTAGTGCCCGTTTTGGATCCAGCAGGTCTGGGGTAGGGTCCCAGAATTTGCATTTCTAACAAGTTCCCAAGGAATGCTGCTTCTAGTCTGAGACCACGCTTTGAAAACCATTGCTAATAGCATTGTTAAGGACCTTGGACTGTATTTTACCCAGTGGTTTTCTTTTCTTTTTCTTTTTTTTTTTGAGATACAGTCTTGCTCTGTCACCCCAGCTGGAGTGCAGTGGTGCGATCTCAGCTCACTGTAACCTCTGCCTACAGGTTCAAGTGATTCTCCTGCCTCAGCCTCCCAAGTAGCTGGGACTACAGGCGCCCGCCACCATGCCCAGCTAATTACCCAGTGGTTTTCTTTTCTTTTTTTTTTCCCGAGATGGAGTCTCGCTGTGTCACCCAGGCTGGAGTGCAGTGGGGTGATCTCGGCTCACTGCAACTTCCACCTCCCGGGATCAAGCAATTCTCCCTGCCTCAGCCTCCTGAGTAGCTGGGATTACAGGCGCCCACCACCACGCCCGGCTAATTTTTGTATTTTTTAGTAGAGACGGGGTTTCACGATGTTGGCCAGGCTGGTCTTGAACTCCGGACCTCAAGTGATCCACCCGCCTTGGCCTCCCAAAGTGCTGGGATTACAGGCATGAGCCACTGCGCCCCGCCGGTTTTCAAACCTAGATGCACATCTGAATCAGATGAGGCTAATTAAAAAATTGCAAGTTCCAGCCGGGCGCGGTGGCTCACGCCTGTAATCCCAGCACTCTGGGAGGCCGAGGCGGGAGGATCACAAGGTCAGGAGATCGAGACCACGGTGAAACCCCGTCTCTACTAAAAATACAAAAAATTAGCCGGGCGCGGTTGTGGGCGCCTGTAGTCCCAGCTACTCGGGAGGCTGAGGCAGGAGAATGGCGTGAACCCGGGAGGCGGAGCTTGCAGTGAGCCGAGATCGCGCCACTGCACTCCAGCCTGGGCGACAGAGCGAGACTCCGTCTCAAAAAAAAAAAAAAAATTGCAAGTTCCAGCCAGGCGCGGTGGCTCAAGCCTGTAATCCCAGCACTTTGGGAGGCCGAGACAGGCGGATCACGAGGTCAGGAGATCGAGACTATCCTGGCTAACACGGTGAAACCCCGTCTCTACTAAAAAAAAAAAAAACTACAAAAAAACTAGCCGGGCGAGGTGGCGGGCGCCTGTAGTCCCAGCTACTCGGGAGGCTGAGGCAGAAGAATGGCATAAACCCGGGAGGCGGAGCTTGCAGTGAGCTGAGATCCGGCCACTGCACTCCAGCCTGGGCGACAGAGCAAGACTCCGTCTCAAAAAAAAAAAAAAAAAAAAAAAAAAAAAATTGCAAGTTCCTAAACATTCACACGAGTGAATGAATAGCTCTGGGACGGGGTCCTGGAACCTGCATTTTTACCAAGTTCCCCAAATGACTCAGATATAACCAATGGCCATTTGACAACCTTGGCAAAAATTAACTGAACATTTTTAAGCAAGGTAATATCATGGTCAGATCTGAATCTTAGACAGCTATCCCTCGTCTTGGAGAATCTGGCTCTGAAATTCCAGCCCAGACAGCTGCATATTCTACTATGGGTGGATCTGGGACCCTTCTACCTGAATGGGGTTAAGCAGAGCCTTGTTGGATTCTGGGGAGACTGCAGTATCTCCTTCGCTGATAAGGGTCATCCTGCTGTAAGAGCAGAAAGAGGATCCTGCATCCCAGGCAGCTGTTCCCCATGAGCTCCCTTCAACCAAAACCCAGAAAACTCTGAGAAGTTTAGGATCTCTTTGGTCCAATTCAAAGGTGGCTAGAGGCAGAGATCTTGGAAAGGAGGCAGAGGGGAGCACCGTTAAAAGCTCACTGATTCTGGCTGGCTGCAATGGCTCACGCCAGTAACCCCAGCATTTTGGGAGGCCAAGACAGGAGGATCGCTTGAGGCCAGAAGTTCAAGACCAAACTGGGCAACATAGCAAGACAATGTCTCTACAAAAAAAAAAGACGAAGAAGCCCACTGATTCCTTCACACAATGGAAAACTGCAGCTTGCAGACTGACATGGGAATCTCTGTGTGGTGGACGGGCCCCACACCACCAGACACAAGACGCCGAGGTTAGGAAGATGAATACACTAAACACGCGGCACCCACCCCTAGCCAAACCACAACTCTGGACGGAGCCGTTAGAGGTAGAACGTTATAGGAGGGCTGCAGGCTCTGCGTGGTTATTTAGCACTCACTTCTCTGAACTGTCAGCCCTCTCGGGTACTCCTGCGGATCTAGAGCAGCCGGTTCCCAGTCATCAGTGTTTCGTTCCAACCAGGAGATGAGGGCTGGTTTGGGACCTGCGCACCCTGGGGAAGGAGAACAAATCAGAAGGCCAGTTTCTAGATCACGCCGAGTAATGTCTCCCCGACGGCACCTCCCGCTAAGCCCCTGACCACCTACCCTGACAACCTGGTCGCCTGCCAGGACCGTGGCCTCCCTGCCTCCCCCCGCCCCGGCTCCTGCATCCCTTCGCGCCCCGCGGCAGCGGATGGGGCCGGCCTCACCGAGCGCGCCCAGGTGGCCGTAGGTCTCCCGCATCACGTCCCGGTACAGGGCCCTCTGCGCGGGCCGCAGGCAGCCCCACTCCTCCGGGGAGAAGTACACGGCCACGTCCACGAACTTCAGAGCCCTCGGCCTCCTGCCCCTTTTCCGACTGGGTCTGGCCTCTCCTGGTCCCTGCGCCCGGAGCGGAGCCGAAGGCGGCGCCATGGGACCCGAGGAGCCGGCGCCACGGCCTTCCCCGTCCAGGCCTCGGCCCTCGGGCGCTGGCGGCCCCTGGGATCGAGGAGCCCCCGCCGCACCAGGGCTGAGCGTGGCCAGGGAGGCCCGGAGGGAATTGGAATCGGCCGCCCGCAGGGCTAACGGAAACCTTTTGCTGTTATTCAGGAAACTCCTGCCCGAACTTGGGTGAAAGGCACCGGAAGATGCCTTCGGGGAAAATGGCGGCGCTGCTACCGCACCGCCTTTGCCTGGAACACAGGCAGCTTCCAGCTATCGATTTTATTGACCGGAGCGCCATGCCGGCTTCCTAACCTCTTTGCCCTCAAGTGTAATGGCGCTGCGATTGGGCTTCACACTCTCTTTTTTCCCCTCCCCATTACGCGCGTTCATTGGACAACAGCCGAAGATCGAGCGTTCTGACTGGGTGCTGGCAAAGGCGGTCCGTTTGAACGAAGCCAAGAGTTGCATAAGGGCAGGAAGCTGGACCACTGGGGTCAGGCGACTACAAGGAGCTGTGAAGCCACTTGCACCGACCTAGGGGCAGCAAGAGGCCCCGGGGCTGCTTTCCGCTGTTCGACTCTGGCAGGCTCAGCCAATCACTGAAGGAGGGAACGATTTGAGCGTTGGAACCACTCTGGCCAAGCTAGAGTTGAGATTATCCTGAGTTCCTTTTAGTGGCGTTCTCAGAGCATCGTTGACTTTGGAGAACGGATATCTTCTTTGTTTGCCCTTTAGGGCAGGGAATTATTGTTATCATTTCCTGGGGGCAGGCGCCATGCCCAGCATATTACATATTTCATCTTTATTCTTTTTAATTTTTATTTATTTATTTATTTTTGAGACAGAGTCGTGCTCTGTCGCCCAGGCTGGAATGCAGCGGCAAAATCTCGGCTCACTGCAACTTCCGCCTCCCACGTTCAAGCGATTCTTCTACCTCAGCCTCCCGAGTAACTGAGATTACAGGTGCGTTCCACCACGCCCGACTAATATTCGTATTTTTTAGTAGAGATGGGGTTTCACCATGTTAGCCAGGCTGGTCTCGAACTTCTGACCTCAAGTGATCCACGAAGTGCTAGGATTACAGGCGTGAGCCACTGTGCCTAGCCTTATTTTTATTTTTTTGAGATAAGGTCTCACTCTGTCACCCAGGCTGGAGGGAATGCAGTAGTGCAATCTCAGCTCACTGCAGCCTCTGACTCCTGGGCTCTACAATCGTCCCGCCTCGGCCTTCAGAGTAACTGGGACTACTGCTGTGCAGTACCACGTCTGGCTAATTTTTTATATTATTTGTTGAGTCAGGGTTTCCCTGCGTTGCCCAGGCTGGTCTCGAACCCCTTGGCTAAGTGATCCTCCTGCCTCGTCCTCCCAAAGTGCTGGGATTACAGGTATGAGCCACAGCACCGGGGCCATTAGTTACTCCTTTTTTTTTTTTTTTCTTTTTCCCGAAGTCTCGCTCTGTCTCCCAGGCTGGGGTGCAGTGGTGCAATCTCAGCTCACTGAAAGCTCTGTCTCCCGGGTTTAGGCCATTCTCCTGCCTCAGCCTCCTGAGTAGCTGGGACTACAGGCGCCCAACACCATGCCCGGCTAATTTTTTGTATTTTTTAGTAGAGACCGTGTTAGCCAGGATGGTCTTGATCTCCTGACCTCGTGATCTGCCCACCTCCGTCTCCTAAAGTGCTGGGATTACAGGCATGAGCCACCGCACCCAACCCAAATTTTTTTTTTTTTTTTTTTTTGAGACTGGATCTCATTCCACTGCCCAGGCTGGAGTGAAGGCACACAGCACAGTGCTCTGCTAACTTTTTGTATTTTTGGTAGAGACGGGATTTCACCATGTTTCCCAGGCTGGTCTCCAACTCCTGAGCTCAAGCAATCCGCCCACCTCCGTCTCCCTAAGTGCTGGAATTACAGGTGTGAGCCACCACACCCAGCCCATTATTAATTCTTTACTAGCATTTTGTGCACCAATGGTTATCATCCTGGTTCTACTAATGAAGAAATGATCTCAGAGGGATTCCATGAGTTTCCAGGGCCATACTGCTAGTAAGAAGGAGGAACAAAGATTTAATCCTGGGGCAGACAGAGCCTTTATTCATACCACTGATAGGCACCCTTCCTTCACAGTATCCTAATTTGCTTGCTAAACCAGGAATCCACCTGAGCTCTTCTTCTCAAGTTCAATATTCTGCATAATCTCCCTATATTATTTTCACGTGACATTTGTTCGGTTACAAAGCATAGTGCTAGGCAACTGGGAGAGCCTACAGAAATAAGTCATAGGCCATGCTTTGAATGGAGCTTACAGTCTAGTAAGGCATATAAATTCACAATGAATCATAACTGAATGATACAAGCATGTATGTGAAAGGCACTAAACTGAAAATTGCTGATGGAACAAGCCAGCACCCACCCCATTAGCCCCCACTTCTTGTTTTTTTTTTTTTTTTTTTTTTTTGAGACGGAGTCTTGCTCTGTCACCCAGGCTAGAGTGCAGTGGTGTGAACTCAGCTCACTGCAACCTCCGCCTCCCAGGTTCAAGCGATTCTCCTGCCTCAGCCTCCCGAGTAGCTGAGATTACAGGCACCCGCCACCGTGCCTGGCTAATTTTTGTATTTTTAGTAGAGATGGGGTTTCACCATCTTGGCCAGGCTGGTCTCGAACTCCTGACCTCATGATCCACCTGCCTCTGCCTCCTAAAGTGTTGGATTACAGGCATGAGCCACCACGCCTGGCCTAGCCCCCACTTCTGTGTATGTGTCATACTGCAGAGTTTCACCAGCTCAATGCCACCCCCAAGGGTCCTGCGGGCAGGAGAATATACCATTTGCCACATCTCTTAGCTAGTGACATGCACATCTATCTCTTTAACCCTTTAATCAATATTGTAAAGCACATACTATGGGCAAAACACTAACCTCAAAGCTTTCAAGGAATAAAGACAATGTGGCAGGAAAAGTCACAAAATTAGAAAACAGTGAGGCCAGGAGCAGTGGCTCACACCTGTAATCCCAGTTGTTTGGGGGGCCAAGGCAGGTAGATCACACGTGAGGCCAGGAGTTCAAGACCAGCCTGGCCAACATGGCAAAACCCTGTCTCTACTAAAAATACAAAAATTAGCCGGGCATGGTAGCACATGCCTATAGTCCCGGCTACTTGGGATGTTGAGGCATGAGAATTGTTTTTTGTTTTGTTTTGAGGTGGAGGTTTGCTCTTGTCCCCCAGGCTGGAGTGCAATGGCGTGATCTTGGTTCACCGAAACCTCCGCCTCCCGGGTTCAAATGATTCTCCTGCCTCAGCCTCCCAAATAGCTGGGATTACAGGCATGTGCCACCACACCGGCTAATTTTGTATTTTTAGTAGAAATGGGGTTTCTCCATGTTGGTCAGGCTGGTCTCAAACTCCCGGCCTCGGGTGATCTGCCTGCCTCGACCTCCCAAAGTGCTGGGATTACAGGCATGAGCCACCAAGCCCAGCCGAAGAGAACTGTTTGAACCTGGAAGGCTGAGATTGCAGTGATCCAAGATGGTGTTACTGCACTCCAGTCTGGGTGACAGAGTAAGACTAAGTCTCAAAAAAGAAAAAAGAAAAGAAAAGGAAGGAGAAGAAAGAAGAAGAAGGAGGAGGAGGAGGCAGCAGTGAGATATTCAGAGGAAGGAGATGTTTGAACAGAGGTGGTGGAAAAAAACTACAGTTACAGGCTAGGTGTGGTGGCTAACGACTATAATCCCAGCACTTTGGGAGGCCGAGGTGGGGGGATTGCTTGAGCCCAGGAGTTCAAGACGACTCTGGGCAACATGGCGAAACCCTGTCTCTACAAAAAAATACAAAAACTAGCTAGGCATGGTATTGGACACCTATAGTCCCAGCTACTTGGGAAGCTGAGGTGGGAGGATCGCTTGAGACCTGGGAGGTCAAGGCTACAGTAAGCCAAGATTGCACCACTGCACTCCAGCCTGGGCGAAAGAATGAGACTCTGTCTCAGAAAAAAAAAAAAAAAGGCAGGGGCTTTAGCCTCCTAATTGTGGCTAGGTGTGTGGGCATGGTGGCCCATGCCTGTAGCCCCAGCCCTTTGGGAGGCTAAGGCGAGAGGATGGCTTGATTCCAGGAGTTCAAGGCTGCAGTGAACTATGATTATTACACCACTGTGCTCCAGCGTGGTCAAGAGAGTGAGCCTCTGTGCTTAAATAAATAAATAAACAAAAACAAAAACAAACAAACAAAACTGGGCCACGTGAATCTGTTAAGAAAAGTCAGGCCGGTCAGGCATGGTGGCTCACACCGGTAATCCATCCCAGCACTTCAGGAGGCCAAGGCGGGTGGATCACCTGAGGTCAGGAGTTCAAGACCAGCTTGACCCACATGGTGAAACCCTGTCTCTACTAAATACAAAAAATTAGCTGGGAGTGGTGGTGCATGCCTGTAATCCCAGCTACTTGGAAGACTGAGGCAGGAGAATCGCTTGAACCGGGGAGGCTGAGGTTGCAGTGAGCCGAGATTGCACCATTGCACTCCAGCCTGGGCAACAAGAGTGAAACTCCGTCTCAAAAAAGAAAAGAAAAGTCAGGCCAGACACGGTGGTTCGTGCCTATAATCCCAGCACTTTGGGAGGCCAAGGAGGGCGAATCATCTGAGGTCAGGAATTCAAGACCAGTCTGACTAACATGGTGAAACCCTGTCTCTACTAAATACAAAAAATTAGGCGGGCATGATGGCACGTGCCTGTAATCCCAGCTACTTGGGAGGCTGAGGCAGGAGAATTGTTTGAACCCGGGAGGCAGAGGTTGCAGTGAGCTGAGATCACACCATTGCAAACCAGCCTAGGGGATAAAGTGAGACTCCGTCTAAAAAAGGAAAAGCCAAGCTTTTATTTATTTTTTTCTTCTTTTTTTAAGCAGGAGAAGCAGATGCCACACTCTGAGCAGGACTGAGGCTTCTCACCTGTATGTGTGTGCCTATGAATGGCCAAGGGAGCCTCTTTGGTGCATGCGCCACACGCAGTCAAAGCACCAGTAGGGCTTCTCTCCTGTGTGGATAAGCTGGTGCTGGAGCAAGTTTCCCAGTCAGCAAGGGGAGTGCCACACTGTAGGCAGTGGTGGCAGTGTTCACCCAAGTGCATGTGCCTGGTGGTCGCCACAAGGAAGGGGAATGCAAACTGGCACCCACATCTGTGCACACATCCGCATATGCGCATGGACAGCGCCCTCCTCAGGTGGAAGAGGTGGTTGCAGTCAGAGACTGCAGAGCTCATCCCCTGTGTGGGGACAGCTGGTGCTGGACCAGGTGAACTCTCTGGGAGAATTAGACACTGCATGACCCACAGATGTGGCTGTCGGTTCGGGACTGAATGAAGGAGGATGAACGCAGAAATGAAGACAAAGAAAAGGATCTGTTTTAAAGAAGGAGTCGGGGGCTCCCTCCTTCTAGGGAATAAGGGCCCTGAGCTTCTACAGCCCTTCATATTTATTAGGTAGAATCAACAGGGAGGAAGAGGTAATGGTTGGTCAGCTGCTTGATTTATCACAGGCTCACATAATTGCTTTCTTTATACAACAGGCTCCAGATGTTCCTATAGATAACTACAAGGAACACTTCACCTGGTGCGTGACTGTCCTCAGCATTTCTTCTGGTGGCAGACATAGCTGTCAGCTTGCCAACATCCTACATATATGAGAACAGTTTGCTGTTTGCTCATATAGACTCCAGTGGTATACTGAGTTGGTCACAACCCTCATTCTTTCAGCCTCCAACATCTCCCCCTTTCTGTTTTTGCATTAATTGAATAAAGGTAATTGCAGGCTGTGCAGCTCTCAATTGCCAGCTGGTGGTCCAGCTGATTTTACAGACTATGAACAAAAAACAGAAACATAACATTTTTCTGATAATTACAAAAAAGACATTGAGGTGCTGTTTGAAGTAGGTCCAAGGATTAAGGCTCTCTAAACCTTGCTGGAATTCTGCCCAAGATTTTAAAGAGGGCTGAAATTCTTGAGTTTGCTTATTCAAGTTAAGGATTCTACTTTGTAAATCATTTATATCAGAAGTAACATTGGATGTAAAAGCTCCCTGTAAATGGGCCTTTACAAGGTTCCACGGATATTTACTTTGATTGTATTCCAAATTGGTTACACAAATATGAGTATGGTTAAAATGACAACGCAATTGCTGCTGCCACTGCAAGCTTTGTACTTGTTCTCCTAGCCACAGAACAGAGTCTTTAACATTGCCACTTCTGTCTGTATCTCAGTGTTAATTTTATTTTGAAGCATCCATGCCTGGTCGGCTATATGCGTCCAATTTTCTACATATTGAGCTGTTTAAATGGAGCTGTGCAGCACTACTGAGGACACCACAACAGAGGTTATTAATGTAACTAAGGAGACTATAGCAAAAATTATCATGCCTAAGGCTCTCCGAGCATGATGAGTAAGCTGAGTAAGAAGGAGTTTTACAAAATATAAAGCGAGGGCCCAAGGCTTGGACAGATTTACAGGAATCCATAATCCGGGAATGAAACCTAGAATTATTAGGGTGGATATGCTGTGTGTTTGCATTGTGCTATGATTAAGGCAATGATAGAGTTGACAGGAATCACAAGTCAATTAGGCATCTTTACCTGGAGTTGGTCCTTTTTTGCTGCTAGAAAGACATAGGGATTAAAAACACAAATTGTAAATTGAGTGGTAACATTTTCTACAAAGGTAACATTAAAACTGCGTTGAGCACTATTACTATTATTGGATAGTGTCCCAACCCAAGTGCTGCCATTCATAAATGGGAGTGTTGCCTTCCATATTGTCTCCTGAATTGGACCTCTCTTCCCTTGATAATGCCATTGAGGCAAAGGTGGGCTAAAGCCCGTTCCGTGCCAAGCAAGTTGCAAGGCAGATTGGGATTGAATCTCAGTGTGTTGTAGCGAAGGGATGTTAAAGTTTCGCCACCAGTGCCAGTGAAGTTTATGCCATGAGGTCTGATTCTCATCTCTCCCATCTAAATGACCATGGAGACCCCAGTCAATAATGTTTCCCATTAACATGGACTATTGTCTAGCTAAGGGACCAAGCTGCTGGGTCCAAGGAGGGGGTGAGAATTATCAAAGGGAGCCCATTCTGTATAATCAGTACAATTTGGGCAATGGGGCTGGGAGTGATTAGTAACTACACCAGTAATATTAATAGAGCTAAGGCCTAATAGGTATGTAATTTTTCCAAGGTAACTCAGCCATGCTTGGGATTGAATTGCAAAGCAACTGCAGTTGAGTGATGTATCCTGGGTGAGGCATAAAGGAGCAGATAAAGGAGTGGTATAATTGCTACCATTGTTCTGAGAGTCTAATTGCTCTGTGTCAGGGGGAGTTAGAGGTCCTGGTGCCTGTGCTCCTCAATCATGATGTGTCTCAGGAGGAGTGTCACTCCAGAGTACCGGTCGCACTAGCAGTGGGTTAGGAACATATGCCCAATACATTTTTACCTCTGCACAGGGAAAACAAACCTCACAGAATATTACAGCTAGCATGGCCATAAACATGGAGTTTATGAAAAACCATAAACATGGGTTTTGCCTGACCTTGGTGCTCCAGCAGTTTTTCAGCTTCCTGTGTGGTTTTCTTGATCTGTCCCCATGTTATGGGGGTTGATGTCAGTGTGACTCCAGTCGGCCCTCGTTCCATCTTCGCATTCAGATTCCACTGGCTCATGGCTCATACTGGGGGAACCAGACGCATAGTTGGGATCCACGGATCCCTCCAGTCTCCCATTCCATGGTTGCACACACCTAGAGGGCACCCACACAGTTTTTGTCCATCTCCTGTAAAAACACAAGCATACCCTCGTCCCCACATCAGTAAATCTACTGGGCCTTTCCATTGTCCTTCTTCTGGGGATTTCCATAATACTTTTGGGTAAACTTTCCTCTTTCCCTCTAATATTTGCCAACGTCATTCTGCCAGAGTCTTACTATCTGTACCAGGAGTAAAAAAATTTAAAGTAAATAAGGCTAAATGTAATTTTGTTTGAGGTGGTTAATTGGTCTTCTATTCCCCCTTTGTTTTTTCAACATACGTTGTAATGTTTGATGTGCCTGCTCTATGATTCCTTGTCCTGAAAGGTTATGAGGAATTCCTGTTTTATGAGTGATTACCCATAACTGTAAAAATTTTGAAAAGCATGACTAACATAAGCAGATCCATTGTCAGTTTTTAATTGTTTAGGAACCCCCATATGGGCGAATAATGACAAACAATGTTGTCGGACATGGCCAGCTGTTTCCCCTGTTTGACATGTGGCATGTAACATATGAGACTTTGTATCTATAGTCACATGAACATAGCTGAGTTTGCCAAAGGCTACTATATGTGTAACATCTATCTGCCAGATTTCATTCGGAGCCAAGCCTCATGGGTTACATCCTTCCACGGGTGCAACACCAGGGACATGCTGGCAAGTAGGGCAGGCTTGCACAATAGCTGGAGGCTGGCTGCGAGGCAGATGAAACATACGAGTAAGGGCAGAGGTGTTTTGATGCAGTAACACATGAGAGGCTTGGGCTTGTTGAAATACAGAACTGATCAGTTTATCTGCTCTATCATTACCTAGAGATCGTGGTCTAGGGATATTAGAAATACGAAAAGGAACAGTACAAGAGAGAATAGCTTGTTGAAGCCTTAGAAATAAGTTAAACACGCCGGGCGTGGTGGCTCAAGCCTGTAATCCCAGCACTTTGGGAGGCCGAGACGGGCGGATCATGAGGTCAGGAGATCGAGACCATCCTGGCTAACACGGTGAAACCCCGTCTCTACTAAAAATACAAAAAAATTAGCCGGGCGAGGTGGCGGGCGCCTGTAGTCCCAGCTACTCGGGAGGCTGAAGCGGGACAGTGGCATGAACCCGGGAGGCAGAGCTTGCAGTGAGCTGAGATCCGGCCACTGCACTCCAGCATGGGTGATAGAGCGAGACTCCGTCTCAAAAAAAAAAAAAAAAAAAAAAAAAAAAAAAAAAAGGTTAAACAGCTCTGGTTCTAGGGTGCTTTTTTTTTTTTTTTTTTTTTTTTTTTTTTTTGAGACGGAGTCTAGCTCTGTTGCCCAGGCTGGAGTGCAGTGGCCGGATCTCATCTCACTGCAAGCCCCGCCTCCCGGGTTCACGCCGTTCTCCTGCCTCAGCCTCCCGAGTAGCTGGGAGTACAGGCGCCCGCCACCTCGCCCGGCTAATTTTTTTTTTTTTTTTTTTTTTTTTTTGAGGCGGAGTCTCGCTCTGTCGCCCAGGCTGGAGTGCAGTGGCGCAATCTCGGCTCACTGCAAGCTCCGCCTCCCGGGTTCACGCCATTCTCCTGCCTCAGCCTCCCGATTAGCTGGGACTACAGGCGCCGCCACCGCGCCCGGCTAATTTTTTTGTATTTTTAGTGGAGACGGGGTTTCATTGTGTTAGCCAGGATGGTCTCGATCTCCTGACCTCGTGATCCGCCCGTCTCGGCCTCCCAAAGTGCTGGGATTACAGGCTTGAGCCACCGCTCCCGGCCGCCCGGCTAATTTTTTTTGTATTTTAGTAGAGACGGGGTTTCACCGTGTTAGCCAGGATGGTCTCGATCTCCTGAACTCGTGATCCGCCCGTCTCGGCCTCCCAAAGTGCTGGGATTACAGGCTTGAGCCACCGCGCCCGGCCTAGGGTGCTTTTAATAGTGGCAGTTTCCATGCAACTGGCTACATTCATAACATAGGCAATGTTAAGAGGAGGTGAAGCGGTGAGCTGCAAAACCTGAATAACTACCATTAGTTCTGAGCATTGAGCTGAAACTTCAGAGGTCTTTATTGTTTGAGTATGCTTAGGTCCATAAATAGCTGCTCGGCCTTTGGAAAAGTCATCAGTGAAATAAGTCTGTCCGCCTGGAATAGGCTTGTGACGAGTAATCACAGGAAGGATAAAAGGGTGAACTTTCTCAAATTGCAAAATTTTGTCTGATAGATAATGGTTAACTATTATTTCTACAAAATCTGCGAGAGCGATTTGCCATGCAGTCAACATTTCCCATGCTGCTGCCTGTTGTTGAGAATCCAAGGGAACAATAATTTTGTCTGGAACATATCCCGTAAGTATTTTTGATCTATGCCTTCCTATTGTTATAAGTTGAGTAATGAAAGAAAGATAAACTTGCAAAGATTTCACAGTCTGATTGGATTTTTTTAAAAGCCATTCTAATACTACTACAGATTTGTCTATGAATTGGCCTAAAGTGTTGTTGGAGAATGGGGAGTAGGAAGAATAAACAGAAGCAAAGCGCTTTGTGGCTGTAGCCAGGAGGCATGTGGTTGCTGAAGCATCTGCTCTGTAAGCTGTAACTCAGCTTCTACCTCCTTAGTAAGTTGCAGAGGAGAGTTTAATGGAGGATCTCCTTGGAGGGTCTGATAAGGGTGTTTGAGTTAATAAGTAGCAATACCTAGCATTGGGCACAACCAGTTAATATCCCCTAATAATTGTTGGAAATCGTTCAGAGTTTGTAATCTGTCCTTATGGAGAGCTACTTTTTGAGGTCAAACACTTCTTTCAGTAACAATAGTGCCTAAGTACTGGTACAGGGAGGTTGTTTGTATCTTTTCTGGAGCTATTTTGAGATTCCATGTAGTCAAAGCTCATTTTATTTCTCTGAATAACTGATGTAAAATTTTGATCTGTAGGAGCAGCCAAAAGAATATCATCCATATAATGAATGACGTAAGCAGTGGGAAACATATTCCGAGGCTCCTTTAATGCCTGTCCTGCAAAATGCTGACATAACATAGGACTGTTGAACATGCCTTGGGGTAAAACTTTCCATTGAAAATGAGAGACAGGCTCTCTGTGATTAACGGAAGTCACAGAGGCAGGGCATGGTGGCTCACGCCTGTAATCCAGCACTTTGGGAGGCCGAGGCGGGCAGATCACAAGGTCAGGAGATCGAGACCATCCTGGCTAACATGGTGAAACCCCGTTTCTACTAAAAATATAAAAAATTAGCCGGACGTGGTGGCAGGCACCTGTAGTCCCAGCTACTCGGGAGGCTGAGGCAGGAGAATGGTGTGAACCCGGAAGGCGGAGCTTGCAGTAAGCGGAGATAGCGCCACTGCACTCCAGCCTGGGCGACAGAGCAAGATTCTGTCTTAAAAAAAAAAAAAAAAAAAGAAACCCTGTCTCTACTAAAAATACAAAAAATCAGCCGGGCGCGGTGGTGGGCGCCTGTAGTCCCAGCTACTCGGGAGGCTGAGGCAGGAGCATGGCGTGAACCCGGGAGGCGGAGCTCGCAGTGAGCCGAGATAGCACCACTGCCGTCCCGCCTGGGCGAAAGAGCAAGACTCTGTCTCAAAAAAACCAAAAAACAAAAAACAAAAATCAGAAGGCACAGAGAAGGCAAATCAAGGCCTATCCTGCTCGTATAATAGTATAATAATAATAATAGTAATAATAATAATAATAAACAGTCTTTAAGATCCATTACTACAAGAGGCCAGTCTCTTGGAATGACTGCCGGGGATGGCAGACCTTGCTGTAATGCATCCATTGGTTTAATCTGTGCATTAATAGCTCTCAAATCGTGTAGCAGTCGCCATTTTCCTTTTTTGGAATTACAAATACTGATGAATTCCTGGGGCTAACTGACTCTTCAATATGTCCTGCATCCAATTGCTCTTTTACTAGCGGATGGAGTTGAGTTAGTTTCTCATGTGATAGGCGCCATTGATCCACCCATACATGTTTGTCAGTCAGCCACTCTAGCGGCAAAGCAGTGCGTGGAGGAGAAATATCAATGACCCCTGTCAGAAATCCTGACGGACCTAGCCCTCTTCTGTTTGCCCAGTTATTGATATAGGATCAGGGTTTCCTTGTAGGGACTTTCCTAAGCCTTTTCCATTCTGATATCCCATTTTCTTTAACATTTTAAATCCTGGATTGTCAATAGTTTCATTTGTAAGTCTCATATCCCATGCTGTAAGTAAATCTCAGCCCCATAGGTTAACAGCTATATTTGCAACATAAGGTTGAAAAGCACATGACTGTCCATCTGGTCCCAGACAGGGTAAAATCTCAGCACTCTGCTGAACACTTTGAGCTGTTCCTACTCCCGCTAAGGATTAGCAGTTAATTGCAGGGGCCAGGATGGGGGCCAATCGTTTTTAGATATTACTGACACGTCAGCTCCCATATCCATAAGCCCATAGAACTTCTCTCCTTTAATTTGCACTGTACAGGTGGGTCTATTAGAAGCTGTGGGATGGGATAGGTAAATTTCCCACCTAGTTGTACTCCCAAATCCTTGATTCCCTCGTTTCTGCTTATGTGGAGAAGGATGTAATTTGCAGGGAATAAGCAGTAGTTGAGTAATATATTCTCCTGGTTCAAAAACCCACAGATCTTGTGACATTACCACTACTTGAATTTCTCCTTCATGATCAGAGTCAACAATTCCTGGGACTATAGTAAATCCCTGTAAGCTGAGACGGCTTCTACCCAAAATTAATCCCATATATCCTATTGGCAAAGGGCCCCAAATGCCAGTGGGAATTTTAGTGGGTTTGTCTCCTCTGACTAACGTAACCCATTCTCTGACTGGGAGATCCAATCCTGTGCTTCCGGGTGTTCCTGGGGAGAGGGAATCAATGTTCCTCCGAAGACCCACCCCTGAATCGGGGTTGTGGCCTGAACCGGGAATGCCCTCATTGTTTGAGGGGCCTGGGTCCAGGCCCCCTTCTTATTTTCCAATGGGGGGCGTGCCATTCTGATGAAATTGTGAATGGCATTTATTAGCCCAGTGATTTCCTTTACTGTGATGAGCGCAAAGTCCTGGCATTTTTTTCTGTTGGGGGTGGGGTACTGCATTATAAGATCCCTTCTGCCCAGAGGTCTGACGGCATTCCTTTCTGAAAGGTCTGATTTTCCCACAATTATAACATTTTTCCCTTTTAGAGTTTGACCCTTGGCCCTTTGCAGATTTGTCCACTACTAAATTAGCCATTGCTTGAGCTAACATTGTAGAGCGATGAAGCTCAGTTCCCACATCTTGACAGGCTTTGAGAAAATTCCCTAAGTTTTGCATACATCTCACAGGAGCCAGTGCACATTTACAATCCGTGTTTGCAGTCTCTAAAGTTAAAGTTAGCATCTCTGCAGCCGCAGTATAAGGAATCTGACACCTCACTGCCTCTTGTAATCATGCAAGAAAATGTGCATAGGGCTCCTGCAACCCTTGCATGACATGTAAAAAGGATTGTATTGGGACCCCTTCCTCTGGAATTGTGGCCCAGGTGCGTTTAGCGGCCAGTGCACACTGCTGATAAGCAGCGTCTAGGAGTGCCATTTGATGTTCCAGGTCTGAATAAGAGCCATTACCCAACAGCATATCCTCTGTAATGTCCCTGTGTCCAGCAGCACAATTCTGTCTAGCCTGGTCTGCACACAGTTCTTGCCCATTTAAATTCCTTGTCAGGTATGAACTAGCAGACAAACAAGTGTGGGCCAAATGCTTTACATCAAAGGGTGAAAGGCGCATAGCGCTAAATCCAGATTCTAGCAATCCTAAAGTAAATGGGCTCTGTACTCCACTATTCACTACACGAGCATTTAATTCCTTCAACAACTTAAACTCTAGTGGGGTGTGTTCATGAATAAACTGCTGTGGATTATTTGGATCCAGACTTATGGAAATAGGAAAAGCACAAGATCCTAACAGCTCTCCAGCTATGGCAGCGGAGCATAGAATTTGTTGTATTGGGGTTTCTATTTCTACTGAAGGAGATGATACAGGTGTTTCCACCACTGGATGGGGTGGTAGAGGCCAATTTTCATCCTCCCTCTCCTGTTTATTATTTCAGTGGGCACTGTGGGTGGGACAAAAGATTCTTTCGAAATTTGAGATTCAGAACATGGCTCCTGCTGTCCGGCAGAATAAGAAGGAGACAATGGCAAGAGGACAGTACGGAATAAAGTCAAAACAGAAGGATCAACTTTAAGACCTTTTTGATAAGATCCATTTTAATCCTTCCCCTACTCCATCCCAATTTTCTGCATCAAGAGTGCCTGTCTGTGGAAACCATGGGTTATGTGTAATAACCTCCTGCAGCAGCTTAGTGTTTGAGAACTAACCTAGGCCGGGTGCGGTGGCTCAAGCCTGTAATCCCAGCACTTTGGGAGGCCGAGATGGGCGGATCACGAGGTCAGGAGATCGAGATCATCCTGGCTGACACGGTGAAACCCCGTCTCTACTAAAAAATACAAAAAACTAGCCGGGCAAGGTGGCAGGCGCCTGTAGTCCCAGCTGCTCAGGAGGCTGAGGCAGGAGAATGGTGTGAACCCGGGAGGCGGAGCTTGCAGTGAGCTGAGATCTGGCCACTGCACTCCAGCCTGGGCGGCAGAGCGAGACTCCGTCTCAAGAAAAAAAAAAAGAAAAAAAAAAAAGAACTAACCTGAGCACCAGATTGTTTAAGTAAAACTTTAAGCAACTGCACATAATGTTGCTTCTCAAAAGACAAATTCTGCCCCACATTACCCTGATTCAGAAACGTCCCACTCCCAGTATCTCTTTAGCTCACTGACCTTATATCCTCTGCAGGCAGATTTGTCCAGGGGTTTCTCGTTCGTCCGGTCAGTTTCACTTTCTCTGCTCCAGCAGGCCTTCTTCCTTCATGTCCCTGATCCGGAGCCACTTGTGGCTGTTGGTTCGGGACTGAACGAAAGTGCACAAACGCAGAAATGAAGACAAAGACAAAAGGATCTGTTTTAAGGAAGGGGTCCGGGGGCTCCTTGCTTCTAGGGAATAAGGGCCCTGAACTTCTACAGCCCTTCGTATTTATTAGGTAGAATCAACAGAGAGGAAGAGGTAATGGTTGGTCAGCTGCTTGATTTATCACAGGCTCACATAATTGCTTTCTTTATACAACAGACTCCAGATGTTCCTATAGATAACCACAAGGAACACTTCACCTGCGGCGTGACCGTCCTCAGCGTTCCTTCTGGCGGCAGATGCAGTTGTCAGCTTGCCAACATCCTGCATTCATGAGAACAGTTTGCTGTTTGCTCATATAGCCTCCAGTGGTATACTGAGTTGGTCATGAACCTCATTCTTTTGGCCTCCAACACACAAACAAGGGGACGGTCACCAGAGTGGATTTCCTGGTATCAGACCAACAGTGAGGTGGAGGCAAAGAGCTGCCCATGATCAAGACATGCCTAGGGCTTCTCCCTTATGTGTTTGCCTGTGGGTGGCCAGAGCCCCACTTGTTTGAACGCAGTGGCCACTCTGGGGGCAGCAGCGGGGTGTCTCACCTGTGTGGACGAACGAGCGGATGCTGCAGCAGACCCTTACCCTGAGGGGGTGGGCAGTTACAGGGAAAAGCTGCTCCAGTAAGTAGATTTGGAGGGGCTGCCCAGGAAGAGGAGGGAGCCGAAGCTGCTGGAGCCTGAATGCACTGTCACCCCATGGCTGAGGAGCCCCCAGGCCATGTCTGGCCACAGGCCCTGCAGAGAGGGCCCTTGGCTTCTCCAGGGGTCCTGCCACCCGTGACATGCTGGCCACTTCCTCGCACAGGCTAGATTCAGTTTCTTGACCCCCATTTCTTTATTATTTGTTTGTTTGGTTGCTATTTCTATTTTTTCCTTTGCATTTTTTTATTTTTTAATTCTCTTCTTTTTTCTTGTTTTGCTTTTGACCATCATTTCTTCTTTCTATTCTTTCTTATTCTTGTTTTGCAGAGACAAGAGAATTGGAACTAAGAATTATAAGGTGGTCTGGACATGGCAGTTCAACTTACTGGAGCCCTGGAATTGGAGACCATCCTGGCCAACATGGTGAAACCCCATCTCTACTAAAAATATGAAAATCAGCCCAGCATGGTGGCAGGCACCTGTAATCCCAGTTACTTGGGAGGCTGAGGCAGGAGAATCCCTTGAACGCAGGAGATGGAAGTTGCAGTGAGCCAAGCTCGAGCCACTGCACTTCAGCCTGGGTGACAGCAAGACTCTGTCTCAAAAAAAAAAAAAGGAGCAGGTGTGGTGGCTCACGCCTGTATTCCTAGCACTTTGCGAGGCTGAGGCTGGTGAATCACCTGAAGTCAGGAGTTCAAGACCAGCTTGGCCAACATGGTGAAACCCCATCTCTACTAAAAATACAAAAAAATTAGCAGGGCTTGGTGGCTCACGCCTGTAATCCCAACTACTCAGGAGGCTGAGGAAGGAGAGTTGCTTGAACCCAGGAGGTGGAGGTTGCAGTGAGCTGAGATGGCACCACTGTACTCCAGCCTGTGCAACAGGAGTGAGTCTCCATCCCCCGCCCCCCGCAAAAAAAAGGCCGGACGCAGTGGCTTATGCCTGTAATCCCAGCACTTTGGGAGGCTGAGGCGGGCGGATCACAAGGTCGAGTTAAGACCAGCCTGACCAACATGGTGAAACCCTGCCTCTACTAAAATTACAAAAAAAATTAGCCGGGCGTGGTGGTGTGCACCTGTAATCCCAGCTACTCAGGAGGCTGAGGCAGAAGAATCTCTTGAACCCAGGAGGCAGAGGTTGCAGTGAGCCGAGATTGCACCACTGCACTCCAGTCAAGGCGACAGAGTGAAACTCCAGTCTCAAAAAACAAACAAACGAAAACTTAAATGTGGGCATTTTCATGGAAACAGATTTCTCAGAAAACTGACATCTCAACAGAACACCAGAAGCACCTGTTTCCACCCTAAGTGCCAAGTCACCAAATTATTTACATACAGAAAGTTCTGGAAAGCTTCTAATGTCAAGCTACGCCATGAGAAACAAGGGCAGGCCCACAAACCTGGCTCGGTGAACTCTGGCCCCTCTGAGGCCAGCCAGGAGGAGCACACAGATCTTCTAAGCTTAGGGTATTCAAAGCCAAAATTCAGGTTGGGTGCAGTGGCTCACACCTTAATCCCAGCACTTTGGGAGGCTGAGGCGGTGGATTGCTTGAGTCCAGGGGTTCAAGACCAGCCTGGCCAACATGGTGAAATCCCATGTCTACTAAAAATATAAAAATTAGCCAGGTGTGGTGGCACAGGTCTGTAATTCCAGCTACTCAGGAGGCTGAGGCAGGAGAATTGCATGAGCCTGGGACACAAAGGTTGCAGTGAGCCGAGATGGTGCCACTGCACTTCCATGCCCACTCCAGCTTGGGTATCTCGTTAAAAAAAAAAAAAAAAGAAAGAAAAGAAAGAAAGAAAAGAATAAGGCCTACTTTGAAAGATGCCAAGTGAAATTTAGAAGACATCAAGTGGGTAAAACCGCATTACTATGCTCAGAGATGCTTGGTGATAAAGGATAAAAATAAATACAACACATCCAAATACAGGATGATAGTGTGTGCAACAAACAGAGCTATCATTTGTCAGATTGCTTATGCCCTTCTATACAGTGGTGGCTCATGCCTGTAATCCCAACACTTTGGGAGGCCAAGGTGGGCGATCACGAGGTCAGGAGTTTGCGACCAGCCTGACCAACATGGTGAAACCCCCGTTTCTGCTAAAAATATAAAAATTAGCCAGGCATGGTGGCGTGTGTCTGTAATCCCAGTTACTCAGGAGGCTGAGGCAGGAGAGAATCACTTGAACCCGGGAGGCAGAGGTTGCAGTGAGCCGAGATTGCTGCACTGCGCTCCAGCCTGGGCGACAGAGCAAGACTCCATCTCAAAAAAATAAAATAAATAAAAAATAAAGCAATAGGGCACGGTGGCGTGCGCCTGTATTCCCAGTTACTCAGGAGGCTGAGAGGGATCACTTGAGCCCAGAGGTTCAAGGATACAATGGGCTATGATTGTGCCACTGCACTCCAGCCTGGGCAACTAAGGGAGACCCTGTCTCTCAAATAAAACAAACAAACAAATAAAGTGATTGTTTTCCGCAGGGATGATTAAGGTGAGGCTGTCATCAATATTCAAAAATATATACTTTCCTCATCCTCATTATAATGGCAACTATTAGAAACATCAGGCCAGGTGCCATGGCTCATGCCTGTAATCGCAACACTTTGGGAAGCCGAGGCAGGTGGATCACGAGGTCAGGAGTTCGGGACTGGCCTGGCCAACATGGTGAAACCCCGTCTCTACTAAAAATACAAAAATTAGCCTGGCATGGTGGTGTGTGCCTGTAATCCCAGCTACTCAGGAGGCTGAGGCCGGAGAATCGCTTGAGCCCGGGAGGCAGAGGTTGCAGTGAGCCGAGATCACCCCACTGCACTCCAGCCTGGGCCACAGAGTGAGACTCTGTCTCAAAACAACAACAACAACAAAAAAGAAAGTAGAGTCTCAAAGAGATTTGTACACCCATGTTCATAGCAGCATTGTTTAAAAGAGCTAAAACATGGAAGCAACCCAAGGGTGCATCACCAGGTGTGGTGGCTCACGCCTGTAATCTGAGCACTTTGGGAGGCCGAGGCGGGTGGACCACTTGAGGTCAGCAGTTTGAGACCAGCCTGGCGGGTCTCATGGTGAAACCCCGTCTCTATTAAAAATACAAAAAAAATTAGCCGGGCGTGGTGGCGGGCACCTGTAATCCCAGCACTTTGGGAGGCCGAGGCTAGTGGATCACGAGGTCAGGAGATCGAGACCATCCTGGCTAACACGGTGAAACCCCGTCTCTACTAAAAATACAAAAAAATTAGCCGGGCGTGGTGGCGGGCGCCTGTAGTCCCAGCTACTCGGAAGGCTGAGGCAGAAGAATGGTGTTAATCTGGGAGGCAGAGCTTGCAGTGAACCAAGATCCCGCCGCTGCACTCCAGCCTGGGAGACAGAGCGAGACTCCGTCTCAAAAAAAAAAAAAAAAAAAAAAAAATTAGCTGGGCATGGTGGTACGTACCTGTAGTCCCAGCTACTCGGGAGACTGAGGCAGGAGAATCGCTTGAACCTGGGAGGTAGAGGTTGCAGGGAGCCGAAATCGGGCCACTGCACTCCAGCCTGGACGACAGAGGGAAACTCTGTCTCAATAAAAAGAAAGAAAAAAGGAAACAATTGTCTTTGCTTTCCTCTTTCCCCTGTGCTTCTCCTCCACCCAAAGGAACAGATTGTCTCTTTACTCCTAAAGGCGTACAGCGGACCGTCATTCCATAATTCACCCCCTTTACAGGCTACGAGTCACAGGAAATGCAATAGGTTCATTCACAGTTCAGAGGGACGACATCAGGCCTTGTAATCAGGGGAACCTCCTTTGAACTCTGGCTCCACCTGGCGGCAGCTGTTGGAAGTAAGCAAGTTGGGGGGTTCTTCATCTGTGAAGCTGGGCTCTTGCTACCTACTTCACAGAAATGTCATATGAGATTTAAATGCATTACCTGTGTAAAGTATAGGGTCTATGGTAGGCAGTTATTTTCAAAGGGTTATCTGAGGGAGACAGAGCTTGGCCAACAAGAAGAATGCTTCCTAATATGTTCTGCTATCTCTAAGCAATGAGACACACCACAGTATATATTCTTGGAGAAGCCTTGAAGGTTGATGATCATGTTTTCGGGATGCAGTGACTGTGATGACCAGCACAATAAGCCTCAGCATTCACATTGTAATTGAGCTCATTCAAGCAAAGCTATTTTCAGTAGGGACTGTCCCTTCTAGAGAGCATGCACATTTTCATTTTACCAGTCCTCAAACTGATCCTTTCCTCATATTATAGTAGTAAAAACACACTCCTGGGTGAAGATGTAAGATGCTGAATGAGGAGGTATGAACAAGCATATACAGCTACTGCGCATGTGCACCCAGAGGACCACCCAGAACAAGCTTACTAGTGACACTTTTTCCCATCCCCTTATGAATAATCGTGTGAGACTCCCATGAAGGGACTCTCCCTAGTGTCAGTCTTTGCTGTCTAATCCTTACCAGCAACCCGAGCTGAATCCTCACACTCTTAGGGTGTCCTGTCTATTCTACACCTAACTTTTTTTTTCTTTAAGACAGAGTCTCACTCTGTCACCCAGGCTGGAGTGCAGAGATGCGATTTCGCCTCACTACAACCTCTGCATTCCGGGCTCAAGCAATCCTCCCACCTCAGCCTCCTGAATAGCTGGGACTACAGGTGTGCGCCACCACACACAGCTAATTTTTCTATTCTTAGTAGAAACGGGTTGCCCAGGCTGTGGCATCTAACTTACGAAATATTTTTTCTTTTGCAATAAATTACTCTATGCTACACTTTTTTTGTTGTGTCTCTTGTTTAAATTCTTTTAAACCAAGAAGAACCGAGATATCACAACAGCCGTCAACAGAAGTACAGTCGGCTTTAGTGTTCCATCCTTTGGCTACTAGGGTATCTCCCATTTCCATCACTCTCTCAGGCTGATTCATTTAGACTTCTGGAAGATATCACCCTCAATCTGGATAAAAGAACTGAGATCCCAACTCTTGTGCTACTGTGTGTGCATGTGTGTGTGTGAGAGAGAGAGAGGAGAGACAGACACAGGGTCTCACTCCATTGCCCAGGCTGCAGTGTAGTGGTACAATCACAGTTGACTGCAGCCTTGACTTCTTAGGCTCAAGTGATCCTCCCACCTCAGCCTACCAAGAAGCTGGGACTACAGGCATGCACCACCACACCCAGCTAATTTTTGCATTTTTTGTAGGGACCTGGTTTCATCATGTTGCCCAGGCTGGTCTTGAACTTCGGAGCACAAGTGATCCTCCTGCCTAGGCCTCCCAATCCCTGGGATTACAGGCATGAGCCACGGTGCCCGGCCCATTCTAATCTTTTTTAATGACTGGCCCAGGAAACACTGATCTTCACCTTGGAGGGATTCCAGGCGTGGACTGACCTTCACAACTCTCCCACTCCAACCAAAAGCAATGTACCTAAAGCTTCAAACACTTAAGTCATCTTTGGGCCCCTTTCCGAAGAGCTTATGTTTCCTTGAGAATTCCCATTTACAAAGCAAACTTAACCTCTGCTCCTCACTGGCAAGAGACTTAGCTTTTCTGCTTTAAGTTCCAAGGATAATAATTTCTCTCTCTAAGAGCTGTCACGAAGATTAAGTGTGATAATTAAAGGTACCCTCTTTAAAAAGAATGTGGTACATGGCCGTGCGCGGTGGCTCACTCCTGTAATCCCAGCAATTTGGGAGGCCGAGGTGGGCGGATCTCGAGGTCAGGAGATCGAGACCATCCTGGCTAACACGGTGAAACCCCGTCTCTACTAAAAAATACAAAAAAACTAGCCGGGCGAGGTGGCGGGCACCTGTAGTCCCAGCTACTCAGGAGGCTGAGGCAGGAGGATGGCGTAAACCCGAGAGGCAGAGCTTGCAGTGAGCTGAGATCCCGCCACTGCATTCCAGCCTGGGCAACAGAGCCAGACTCCGTCTAAAAAAAACAACAACAACAACAACAAAAAAAGCAAAAATTAGTCAAGCAGGGTAGCACGCGCCTGTAATCCCAGCTACACAGGAAGCTGAGGCAGGAGAAAATACAAAAATTAGCCAGATGTGGTGGTGCTCATCTGTAGAAAAAAGTAAAAATTAAATAAATGTAGTTTTCCTCCCTACCCGTACATTGCAGCCCTCTCTCTCTGTATCATTCACAGGGAAAGGGGCGAGTGGAGAAAAGATTTAGTCGTGTTACATTTATTTATTTAGAGATAGAATCTCACTCTGTCACCCAGGCTGGAGTGCAGTGGCAGGATCCCGGCCCACTGCAACCTCCACCTCCCAGGTTCAAGCAATTCTCCTGTGTCAGCCTCCTGAGTAGCTGGAACTGCAGGTGCATGCCAACATGCCCAGCTAATTTTTGTATTTTTAGGAGAGATGAGGTTTCACCATGTTGGTCAGGCTGGTCTCGATCTCCTAACCTCAGGTGATCTGCCCATCTCAGCCTCCCAAAGTGCTGAGATTACAGGCATGAGTCACCGTGCCTGGCCAGTTGTGTTACTTTTAGAAACCCATTGATATACAAATAAATAAACAAAAAAAAAAAAA
Source organism: Macaca thibetana thibetana (assembly GCF_024542745.1). Lineage (NCBI taxonomy): Eukaryota > Metazoa > Chordata > Mammalia > Primates > Cercopithecidae > Macaca > Macaca thibetana. Next base: position 47,659,291 of record NC_065597.1, on the reverse strand, counting down.
AGAAGAAGAAGAAGAAGGAAATAGAAACCCATTGTTATATTCCTCAAGCCTGGAAGCAGCCTGGTGCACCTGGAATCTAAGAGAAAGGAAATGCCTAGCAAAGGTACTGAAATTGCCCCAGACAGTTTCTCTAGTGGGAGATCTTTGCAAGTGATGGGCCCTGAGAAGTCTGACCAAGGGTTCTCTTGTCTCAACAGGATCTTTTGGAACCTTCCTTCTCCTTGGGATCCCCAACTTCGGATACCACAGATCTCAGCTTTTTTTGTCCCACCTAAGAGACAAGGTGGTTGGCCAGGTGTGGTAGCTCACACCTGTAATCCCAGCACTTTGAGAAGCTGAGGCAGGCGGATCACAAGGTCAGTAATTCGAGACCAGCCTGGCCAATATGGTGAAACCCCGTCTCTACTAAAAATACAAAAATTAGCTGGGTGTGGTGGAGGGAGCCTGTAGTCTCAGCTACTCAGAAGGCTGAGGCAGGAGAATCGCTTAAACCTGGGAGGCAGAGGTTGCAGTGAGCCAAGATCGCCCCATTGCACTCCAGCCTGGGTGACTGAGCAAGACTATGTCTCAAAAAAAATTTTTGTTTAATTTAAAAAGTGGTTTGGACTTCTTAGATCCTGAGGGAGAAGAAATTAGGCAGAGCAGGTGTAGGAGACCCAGTGGAAGTCCCCGATGGAGAAGGAGAACAACTCTGACAGGTCCTCAACTAGATGTTATCAGAACTTTTTTTTTTCCTTCTTAAGAGCCTGGCTTTCACTCTGTTGCCCAGGCTGAAGTGCAATGGCATGATCATAGCTCTCTGTAACCTCAAATTCCTGGGCTCCTGCCATTCTCCTATCTTGGCTTCCCAAAGTGCAAGGATTACAGGCCTGAGCCAACACACCCAGCCAAAACTCTAAAATTTAAACCTTTATTTTAGCCTCAAGCAAGTATTCTGAACCCAGAGACACTGAATTGAAAGAAAACCTTCATTAGGAACTAGGCGTCATTACCTTGCCTTATGTGTTATTTTTCTCTTATATTATGAGTAGAATAATTATATTGTATTACTGTGTTAAAAGCATCAGTTTCTTAAATGCAAACACTAAAGATATATAACCATTTTTGTATTCCTCTTTTGCTTTTGTTTTGTGTGGAGATGGGGTCTCATTGTGTCACTTAGGCTGGGGTGCAGTGGTGCAATCACAGCTCACTACAGCCTCAAACTCCTGGGCTCAAGAGATGCTCCCACTTCAGCCTCCTGAGGAGCTAGGACCACAGGCGCGCACCACCACGCCCAGCTAATTTTTTTTTTTTTTCATTTTTGTTTTGTGTTTTGAGATGGAGTCTCGCTCTGTCGCCTAGGCTGGAGTGCAGTGGCGCGATCTCGGTTTACTGCAACTTCCACCTCCCAGGTTCAAGCAATTCTTCTGCCTCAGTCTTCCAAGTAGCTGGGATTACAGGCTCCCACCATCATGCCTGGCTAATTTTTGTATTTTTAGTAGAAACAGGGTTTCACCATGTTGGCCAGGCTGGTCTCCAACTCCTGGTCTCAAGTGATCTGCCCGCCTGAGCCTCCCAAAGGCCTGGGATTACAGGCGTGAGCCACCATGCCCGGCCTTGTTTGGTTATTTATTTTAAATGTTTGGGTCTTTTTTTTTTTTTTTTTTTTTTGAGACAGAGTCTCGCTCTGTCACCCAGGCTGGAGTGCAATGGCACGATCTCAGCTCACTGCAACCTCCACCTCCCGGGTTCAAGAGATTCTCCTGTCTCAGCCTCCAAAGTAGCTGGGATTACAGGCATCCATCGCCACACTGGGCTAATTTTTTGTATTTTCAGTAGAAACAAGGTTTCACCATGTTGGCCAGGCTGGTTTCAAACTTCTGACCTCAAGTGATCCACCCGCCTTTGCCTTCCAAAATGCTGGGATTACAGGCATGAGCCACTGCGCCCGGCAATGTTTTTTTTTTTTTTCTTTGAGATGGAGTTTCACCCTTGTTGCTCCAGCTGTAGTGCAATGGTGCTATCTCTCTTCCCTGCAACCCTCCTGGGTTCAAGCAATTCTGACTCAGCCTCCTGAATCGCTGGTATTACAGGAGCCCGCCACCACGCCCAGCTAATTTTTGTTATTTTTAGTAGAGACGGGATTTCGCCATGTTGGCCAGGCTGGTCTCGAACTCCTGACTTCAGGTGATCCACCTGCCTCGGCCTCCCAAAGCGCTGGGATTACAGGCGTGAGCTACTGCGCCAGCGTCTTTGGCTTTTTTTATTCTGGGCCGGAAGTCATGGTTCACGCTTGTAATCTCACACGGAGGCTGAGGTGGGAGGCTCCCTTGAGTCCCGGAGTTCGAAACCCTGTCGCTACAAAAAAATAGATAGATAGATAGATAGATAGATAGATAGATAGATAGATAGATAGATATAAAATATATTTTTTATATATATATATATATTATATAAAGAAGAAGAAATTAGGCGGGCGCGGTGGTGGCGCCTGTGGTCCCAGCAACTCAGGAGGCTGAAGTGGAAGGATCACCTGAGCCAGGGAAGTCGAGGCTGCAGTGAGCCAAGATCACGCCGCTGCACTCGAGCCTGGGCGACAGCCTCAAAAAAAAAAAAAAAAAAAAAAAAAAAAAAAAGAGTCATCCTTAACAATAACAAGAAAGGCAATGGTTAGGGCCTCTCTCAACCTTTCATGCCCACTCGGAGCCCCTGAGCGGTCCTTACATTTAAAAGCCCCTTTGGGAGGCTGGGGCTGGCGGATCACTTGAAGTCAGGGTTCAATACCAGCCTGGCCAACATGGTGAGACCCCGTCTCTGCTAAAAATACAAAAATTAGCGTGGCATGGTGGACTCTGGAAGCTGAGGCAGGAGAATTGCTTGAACTCGGGAGGCGGAGGTTGCAGTGAGCCGAGATCGCGCCACTGCACTGCAGCCTGGGTGATAGAGCAAGACTCCATCTAAAAAAAAAAAAAAAAAAAAAAAAAAAAAAAAAGCCCCTAGAGGACCACTCATTTTTGGATCTGATCCTGAGAAAGTCCCTTGGAAACATGGCGACGCCCGCCTCACCACTTGTTTCCAAAAGCAGTGTAACGCCCTTCGCTCCCTTACTCAAGCTAACCTTACTAAATAAGGCACAGGCTGCCCCTGCCGCTAGCCCTTCTGCGCACTGGCACTGCCCACCCGAACAGGCGACGCGGATCCTGGCCGGTCTCTAGGATCGCGCTCGCTGATAGGACGCTTCCGTTCGAACGTCCAAACAAGGTGCGCGGTGATTGGGCCGTGCTGGGCGGGGACGTTTGAACCGCGGTTGCGTGGGAGTTCCCGAGGCTGGTGTCGTTAGGATCCTGGTGGGCGGTGGGACTTGGGTTCAAAGAAGAACAAGCAAGCAGACGGGTTCAGGCTCCCGCGGATTCCGAGACTGGACCGTTGGCTGCCCCCACGTGCATTGTAGTGGTCAACGGTGCGGTGGCAGAACCCTGGGGCTCTCCCCGGCGGAACTCGGCCCTGGCTTAGGTCCCAACCACGCTAGAGGGAGGAGGCCGAGCATCCCCCCTCGAAATCGCGAAATCCCAGCCCGACAATGTAGCCACGGAGTCAGAAAGCCGCGTGCGAGCTTGGCACTCACAAAGCCTCGATAACCGTCTATTTTCTCCTGTAAAATAGGATGGACCCCCACAGATCATTGTAAAAGATTCTTAGAAAGAAAAATCCTCCTGGCCCAGGCGCGGTGGCTCACGCCTGTAATCCCAGCACTTTGGGAGACAGAGGGGAGCGGATCACCTGATGCCGGGAGTTCGAGACCAACCCGACCAACATGGAGAAACCCCGTCTCTACTAAAAACAAATACAAAATTAGCCGGGTGTAGTGGCGCATGCCTGTAATCCCAGCTACTCTGGAGGCTGAGACAGGAGAATGGCTTGAACCCGGGAGGCAGAGGCTGTGGTGAGCGAAGATCGCGCCATTGCACTCCAGCCTGGGCAATAAGAGCGAAATTCCGTCTCAAAAAAAAAAAAAAAAAAAAAAAAGAGCGAGAGAGAGAAAAGAAAAATCCTCCTGGAAGTCAAGTAAAAATGTGTTAAGGTGTTTTTATAAAATATGAACTATCCAGAATACACAAATCTATAGAAGTACTCGGGAAGGGGAGTGAATACTAATAAATATGGAGTTTCTTTCTGGGGTGATGAAAATGTACTAATACTGATTGTGGCCACGCTAGCACAAAAATCAGTTTAATTGGCCAGACGCTGTGGCCCAGGGAAAAGAAGGACTGGGGGAATGGGGAGTGAATGCTAATGAATATGCAGTTTCTTTTTGTGGTCATGAAAGTGCACTAAAATTTTGATGCTAGCACAAAAATTGAATTGTACACTTCAAATAGGTGTATTTGTGATATATGTGTTCTAACTCCATAAAACTTTCAAACTGTGTGAAAGTTCTTTGTAACTTTACCAAAAATTGGGGGCACTCTATAGTTTACAAAACTATCCCCATCCAGGCAGGGCACGGTGGCTCAGGCCTGTAATCCCAGCACTTTGGGAGGCTGAGGCGGGCAGATCACCTGAGGTCAGGAGTTCAAGACCAGCCTGACCAACATGGTGAAACTCCGTCTCTAGTAAAAATACAAAATTAGCTGGGCATGGTGGCGCATGCCTGTAATCCCACTTTACCCGGGAGGCTGAGGCAGGAGAGTGGCGTGAACCCAGGAGGCGGAGGTTGCAGTGAGCCAAGATTGCACCATTACACTCCAGCCTGGGCAACAAGAGCAAAACTGACTCAAAAAAAAAAAAAAAATTGCCTCATCCAGTCCTTTGAGGTGAGCAGCATTTTGTTTGTTTGTTTGTTTGTTTGTTTGTTTTGAGATGGAGTCTGGCTCTGTTGCCCAGGCTGGAGTGCAATGGTGCGATCTCAGCTCACTGCAACCTCTGCCTCCTGGGTTCAAGCAATTCTCCTGCCTCAGCTTCCTGTGTAGCTGGGATTACAGGCGCGTGCTACCCCGCTTGACTAATTTTTGCTTTTTTTTTTTTTTTTTTTTTGAGACGGAGTCACGCTCTGTTGCCCAGGCTGGAGTGCAGTAGCGTGGTCTCAGCTCACTGCAAGCTCTGCCTCCTGGGTTCACACCATTCTTCTTTTTTTTTTTTTTTTTGACACGGAGTCTCGCTGTGTCGCCCAGGCTGGAGTGCGGTGGCCGGATCTCAGCTCACTGCAAGCTCTGCCTCCCGGGTTCACGCCATTCTCCTGCCTCAGCCTCCCGAGTAGCTGGGACTACAGGCGCCCACCACCTCGCCCGGCTAGTTTTTTGTATTTTTTAGTAGAGACGGGGTTTCACCGGGTTAGCCAGGATGGTCTCGATCTCCTGACCTTGTGATCCGCCCATCTCGACCTCCCAAAGTGCTGGGATTACAGGCTTGAGCCACCGCGCCCGGCTTCACACCATTCTTCTGCCTCAGAGTCCCGAGTAGCTGGGACTACAGGTGCCCACCACCACCCCCGGCTAATTTTTTGTATTTTTAGTAGAGACGGGGTTTCACTGTGTTAGCCAGGATGCTCTCAATCTCCTGACCTCGTGATCTGCCCGCCTCAGCCTCCCAAAGTGCTGGGATTACAGGCGTGAGCCATTGCGCCTGGCCAATTTTTGTATTTTTAGTAGAGACAGGGTTTCACCATGTTGGCCGGGCTAGTCTCGAACTCTTGACCTCAGCTGATCCACCCACCTCAGTCTCCCAAAGTGCTGGGAGTACAGGTATGAACCACTGTGCCCTGCTTATTTATTTATTTATTTATTTAGAGACAGAATGTCTGTCATCCAAGCTAGAGTGCAGTGGCATGATTTAGGCTTACTACAGCCTCCGCCTCCTGGAGCTCAAGCAATTCTCCTGCCTCGGCCTTCTGAGTAGCTGGGATTACAGGCGTGTGCCTGTATTTGTATGTTTAGCAGAGACGGCATTTCACCATGTTGGCCAGGCTGGAGGTGGCACAACTGGAAGGCAGAAGGGACAGTAAAAGATGCCCTAGAAGCTCAGAAGAAGGAAAGACCTCAGAAGGCTTCAACGCATGGGTGGGGCTGCTGTTGCTGCTGGACCTTCAAGGATGATAGAATCTAAACAAATGCAGTAGTAATGAAAGAGGTAAAAGATGGGAAACCATGGAAAATATACAGAGGTAATAAGTAGATGAAGGCCTTATGTGGTGACTCATGCCTGAAATCCCAGAAACCGGGCCTCACTGTGTTGCCCAGTCTGGTCTCAAACTCCTTGTTTCAAACAATCTTCACGCCTCAGCCTCCCAAAGTGCTGGGGTTACAGGCGTGAGCCACCACACCCGGCCACCCTTCATTTTCAAAGTACGTTTCTGGCCAGGCATGGTGGCTCACGCCTGTAATCCCAGCACGTTGGGAGTCCGAGGTGGGCCTATCTCTTGAGGTCAGGACTTCAAGACCAGCCTGGCCAACATGATGAAACTCCATCTCTACTAAAAATCAAAAATTAGGCCAGGTGCGGTGGTTCACGCCTGTAATCCCAGCACTTTGGGAGGTCAAGGCGGGCAGATCACGAGATCAGGAGATCGAAACCATCCTGGCTAACATGGTGAAATCCCGTCTCTACTAAAATTACAAAAAATTAGCTGGGCATGGTGGCAGGCACCTGTAGTCCCAGTTACTAGGGAAGCTGAGGTAGGAGAATGGCATGAACCCCGGAGGCAGAGCTTGCAGTGAGCGGAGATCGCGCCACTGCATTCCAGCCTGGGTGACAGAGCAAGACTCCGTCTCAAAAAAAAAAAAAAAAATTAGCTGGGTGTGGTGGTGTGCACCTGTAATCCCAGCTACTCAGGTGGCTGAGGCACAAGAATAGCTTGAACCCAGGAGGCAGAGGTTGCAGCAAGCTGAGATCATACCACTGCACTCCAGCCTGGGCAATAGAGTGAGACTCAGTGTCAAAAAAACAAAAAAGTACATTTCTGGCCAGGTGCCATGGCTCATGTCTGTAATTCAGCACTTTGGGAGGCTGAGGTGGGTGGATCACCTGAGGTCAGGAGTTGGAGACCAGCCTAGCCAAAATGGTGAAACCCCTTCTCTACTAAATACAAAAAAATTAGCTGGGTGTGGTGGCAGGTGCCTGTAATCCCAGCTACTCAGGAGGCTGAGGCAGGAGAATTGCTTAAACCGGGGAGGCGAAGGTTGTAGTGAGCTGAAATCATGCCATTGCACTCCACCCTGGGGAACAAGAGTGAAACTCTTAAAAAAAAAAAAAAAAAAAAAAAAAAAAAAACTAGCTGGGTGTGGTGGCATCCGCCTGTAATCCCAGTTACTCAGGAGGCTGAGGCAAGAGAATCTCTTGAACCCGGGAGATGGAGGTTGCAGTGAGCCAAGATTGCGGCATTGCATTCCAGCCTGGGCAACAAGAGTGAAACTCCATCTCAAAAAAAAAAAAAAATCAAAATCAAAAGTATATTTCCCCAAGGTTTAAGCCTCCACCCTCTTTGCCTTGGTTTCAATATTGTGTAGGCCAGTGATTCCCAACTAGGGGTGATTGTCCCTAGGGGACATTTGGCAATATCTGGAGACATTTTTGGTTGTCACAAATGGTCAGAGAGACAGGGAGGGGACGTAGGTGCTACTGACATCTAGTGGGTAGAGGCTAGGGATGCTGCTATTAATACTACATCCTACAATGCACAGGACAGCTTTTCACTAGAATTATCTGGTCCAAAATATTAATCGCTCTGAGGTTGAGTAACCTCCTTCTAGGCCGACACATCTAAATGGCTGCTAAATATTTTCACATGATTGTCAAGTCATGAATTTATTTTTCCTAGAAACTTTGACTATTCAATTAGACTTCCCTCCTGTTACTAGCAATATTAGACCTAATGTCCCAAAACATGGGCGTTATCTGAGTCCTTCCTTTTCATGGCTTTTCCCTTCCAGTCCTGATAGTCCATTATGTACTAGTAGATTAAGATAAATCAGTTATTTTATTTAAAAATGTTCATTCTGGCCGGGCGCGGTGGCTCAAGCCTGTAATCCCAGCACTTTGGGAGGCCGAGACGGGCGGATCACGAGGTCAGGAGATCAAGACCATCCTGGCTAACACGGTGAAACACCATCTCTACTAAAAAATACAAAAAGCTAGCCGGGCGAGGTGGCAGGCGCCTGTAGTCCCAGCTACTTGGGAGGCTGAGGCAGGAGAATGGCGTAAACCCAGGAGGCGGAGCTTGCAGTGAGCTGAGATCCGGCCACTGCACTCTAGCCTGGACGACAGAGCAAGACTCCGTCTCAAAAAAAAAAAAAAAAAAAAGTTCATTCTGAGGCCAGGAACGGTGGCCCACGCCTGTAATCCCAACACTTTGGGAGGCCGAGGAAGGCAGATCACCTGAGGTCAGGAGTTCCAGACCAGCCTGGCCAACATGGTGAAACTCCATCTCTACTAAAAATACAAAAATTAGCCGGGCATGGTGGTGGGCACCTGTAATCCCAGCTACTGGGGAGGCTGAGGCAGGAGTATCACTTGAACCTGGGAGGTGGAGGTTGCAGTGAGTTGAGATGGCACTACTGCACTCCAGCCTGGGTGACAAGAGCAAAACTCAACAACAACAACAACAACAAAATAAATAAATAAAATAAAATTGCCTGGGACGGTGGCTCACGCCAGTAATCCCAGCACTTTGGGAGGCTGAGGCAGGAGGATCACCTGAGGACAGGAGTTTGAGAACAGCCTGGTCAACATGGTGAAACCCAGTCTGTACAAAAAAAAAATTAGCCAGATGTGGTGGCAGGTGCCTATAATCCCAGCTACCCAGGAGGCTGAGGCAGGAGAATTGCTGGAACCCGGGAGGCAGAGGGTGCAGTGAGCTGAGATCACACCACTGCACTCCAGCCTGGGTGACAGAGCAAGACTCCATCTCAAAAAAAAAAAAAAAATTAATTAAAAAATTGTCCTAGCGGCTGGGCGCAGTGGCTTAAGCCTGTAATCCCAGCACTTTGGGAGGCAAAGGCAGGTGGATCACGAGGTCAGGGGTTCAAGACCAGCCTGACCAATATGGTGAAACCCCGTCTCTACTAAAAATACAAAAATTAGCTGGGCATGGTGGCAGCCACCTGTAATCCCAGCTGCTTGGGAGGCTGAGGCACAGAATTGTTTGAATCTGGGAGGCGGAGGTTGCAGTGAGCCAAGATCATGCCACTGCACTCCAGCCTGGGCAACAGAGTGAGATTCTGTCTCAAAAAAAAAAAAAGAAAAGAAAAGCGGCCGGGCGCGGTGGCTCAAGCCTGTAATCCCAGCACTTTGGGAGGCCGAGGCGGGCGGATCACAAGGTCAGGAGATCGAGACCACAGTGAAACCCCGTCTCTACTAAAAATACAAAAAATTAGCCGGGCGCGGTGGCGGGTGCCTGTAGTCCCAGCTACTCAGGAGGCTGAGGCAGGAGAATGGCGGGAACCTGGGAGGCGGAGCTTGCAGTGAGCCGAGATCGCGCCACTGCACTCCAGCCTGGGCAACAGCGTGAGACTCCGTCTCAAAAAAAAAAAAAAAAAAAAAAGCAAAAATTCTCTGGGTGTGGTGGCGGGTGCCTGTAATTCCAGCTACTCAGGAGGCTGAGGTAGAAGAATTGGTTGAACCCAGGAAACAGAGGCTGCAGTGACCCAAGAGCGCACCACTGCACTCCAGCCTGGGCTACAGAGCAAGACTCCATCTCAAAAAAAAAAAAAAAAAAAATTGTCCTAGCATGGTGGTGTGCACTTGTAGTCCCAGTTACTTGGGAGGTGGAGGTGGGAGGATCTCTTGAGCCTGGGAGGCAGAGGTTGCAATGAGGTGAGATTGTGCCCCTGCACTCCAGCCTAGGCAACAGAGTGACACCTGTCTCAAAATAAATAAATAAATAAATAAAACAAGAAAACAGAGTCAGGTGCTCATGCCTATAATACCAGCACTTTGGGAGGCTGAGGTGGTAGGACTGCTGGGGTCCAAGAGATCAAGATAACCTGGGTAACAAAACAAGACCCTGTCTCTACAAAAAATTAAAACATAAAAATTTAGCTAAGCATGGCAGTACGTGCCTGTAGTCCTGGCTACTCAGGAGGCTGAGGCAGGAGGATAGCTTGAGCCCAGGAGCTGGAGGCTGCAGTGAGCCATGCCTGCGCCACTGCACTCCAGCCTGAGCAACAGAGCAAGACCCTGTCTCTTAAAATAAAAATTAGGGCTGGACGCGGTGGTCATGCCTATAATCCCAGCACTTTGGGAGGTGAGGCGGGTGGATCACTTGAGGTCAGGAGTTCGAGACCAGCCTGGCCAACATGATGAAACCTGTCTCTACTAAAAATACAAAAATTAGCTGGGCATGGTGGTGTGCGCCTGTAATCCTGGCTACTCGGGAGGCTGAGGCAGGAGAATCGCTTGAACCCAGGAGGTGGAGGTTGCAGTGAGCCAAGATCATGACATTACATTCCAGCCTGGGCGACAGAACGAGACTCTAAAAAAAAAAAAAAAAAAAAAAAAAAAAAAAATTTAAAAGGTGAATAGTTTCTTATTTCCTACAGCACTCATTCGCTCACTTGTTGATTTATTAAATCTTTATGGAGTCAAGCACTGCAAAGCTAGGCAGTCCCCATTTTTTCCCCACTACCTTTTGTTTCCAGTTAAGCTGAGCTTCCCTGAGCCCTGAATAATCCTTTCATCTCCCAATCCATGCAGATACCTCCTCAGATGCTGAACCTTGTACTCTAATTCCGTGGCCTGAAAGCAGTGGCTCTCCTCAGGGGCAGTGCCACCCCTTAGGGGTTGTTTTGTGAATTTTTAGGAGGGGGTGTTTTGGTCACAGTGAGTGATGGTGGACCTCTGGCATTAATGGGTTAACCCATGGGAATCAGTTGTGTCCTACACAGTGCCAGACAGTCTCATTCAGTGAAAAACTGTCCCTCGTCCTCCATCATTTTAAGAATGCCCCATGGCCATCCATGTACATTAGAACAGGTTAATAACTGAAAATCAAAATTCATTTTTTATATAAACACGAACATATAAGCATGGTTTTAATCCTGACTTTTCTGGGAAGGCAGACACGTATAAATTGAGCAGATTGTATTTTGTTTTGTCTGGAACATTACTAAGAATTGTCATTTTGCAAAATCATGACACAGATGGCCACACTTTTGGAATTTGAATCGCCAACACCACTCACCTGTGACTATATATATATATATATATATATATATATTTTTTTTTTTTTTTGAGACAGGTTCTGGCTCTTGCCCAGGCTAGATTGCAGTCATGGTATCTCAGCTCACTGCAACCTCTGCCTCCTGGGCTTAAGCCATCCTCCCACCTCAGCCTCCGGAGTAGCTGGGACTACAGGCTCACACCACCATTCCTGGCTAATTTATTTTGTTTTATTTTTTTTTTAGAGACGGGGTTATGCCCCATTGCCCAGGCTGATCTCAAATTCCTGAACTCAAGCAGTCTGCCTGCCTCAGCCTCCCAAAGTGCTGGGATTATAGGTGTGAGCCACTGCTCTCAGCTGTATTTAAAAATTTTTTTAAAGAATAATGTAATACAGAAAAGTGCACAAATCCTAAGTGTAGGCTCAATGCATTGTCACAAAGTAAAGACACCCACATAACCAGTACCCATATCAATAAACCAAAACATTGGCTGGGCCTGGTGGCTCATGACTATAATCCCAGCACTTTGGGAGCTGAGGCTGGGGAGGATTGGGTGAGGCCAGGAGTTTGAGAGGAGCCTGGACAACATAGTGAGACCCCCTCTCTAAAATATATATATATATAAATATTCATATGTAATATATATTTATATATTATATTTTTTAAATATATTATATATATTTATATATAGCCGAGCATGGGGGTTCACCCCTGTAGTCCCAGCTACTTAGGAGGCTGAGGTGGGAGGATTGCCTGAGCTCAGGAGTTCAAGGTTGCAGTGAGCCACGATCACAACACTGCACTCCATCCTGGGCAACTGAGCAAGACCCTGCCTCCTTTTTTTTTTTTAAACTCTACTTCTCTCCAGCAGAGACCCTGTCTCTATAAAGCAAAACCTAACATTTTATAGCATCCTAAAGGCTCCTCATGTCCCTCCAAGTTACTACCCTACCACAAGAGTAACCACTAGTTCAATTTATTTTTCTTCTTTTATTTTCTGGTAGAGATGGGAGTCTTGAACGCCTAGCCTCAAACAATCCTCCCACCACAGCCTCCCAAGTAGCTGGGACTACAGTTGTGAGCCACCATGCTCACCATATAGTTGTAACATTTATTTATTTTATTTTATTTTTACTTATTTATTTATTTATTGAGATGGAGTTCTGGTCTTGTTGCTCAGGCTGGAGTGCAATGGCGCCATCTCAGCTCACTGCAACCTCCACCTCCCAGGTTCAAGTGATTCTCCTGCCTCAGCCTCCCGAGTAGCTGGGATTACAGGCATGTGCCACAACACCCGGCTAATTTTGTATTTTCATTAGAGACAGGGTTTCTTCTTGTTGGTCAGGCTGGTCTCGAACTACCGATCTCAGGTGATCCACCCGTCTCGGCTTCCCAAAATGCTGGGATTACAGGCGTGAGCCACCGCATCCGGCCTGTAATATGTATTTATTTATTTTTGAGACAGAGTCTAGGCTGGAGTACAGCAGCACAATCTTGGCTCACTGCAACCTCTGCCTCCCTGGTTCAAGGGATTCTCACACCTTAGCCTCCTGAGTAGCTGGGATTACGGGTGCACGCCACCATGCCCAGCTAATTTTTGTATTTTTAGTAGAGACGCAGTTTTGCCATGTTGGCCAGGCTGGCCTCAAACTCCCATCTTCAGGTGATCGGGATGCCTTGGCCTTCCAAAGTGCTGGGATTACAGGCATGGGCCAATGTGTCCAGCCTATATTGACTTTTAAAAGTAGTATTATAGATGTTTTATTTATCTATTCATTTATTTCATCAGAGTAAAAGGAGTGTTCAAAACTTTTTTTTTTTTTTTTTTGGCCGGGCACAGTGGCTCACACCTATAATCCCAGCACTTTGGGAGGCCAAGGCGGGTGGACCACGAGGTCAGGAGATTGAGACCAGCCTGGACAACGTGGTGAAACCTTGTCTCTACTAAAATACAAAAAATTAGCCGGGTGTGGTGGCAAGTGCCTGTAGTCCCAGCTACTCGGGAGGTTGAGGCAGAGAAATCGCGTGAATCTGGGAGGCAGAGGTTGCAGTGAGCCGAGATCGTGCCACTGCACTCCAGCCTGGTGACAGAGTGAGACTCCATCTCAAAAAAGAAAAAACAAAACAAACCAACAAAAAACCTTTTTTTAAAAAAAAAAAGACATGTGTGGCCAGGCCCAGTGGCTCATACCTGTAATCCTGGAGCTTTAGGAGGCTGAGGTAGGAGGATAACTCGAGCCCAGGAGTTCAAGACCAGCCTGGGCAACATAGTGAGACCACCACCAACTCTACAAAAATTCTTTTTTTTTTTTTTTTTAAAGACACAGTCTTGCTTTTTCGGGCAGACTGCAGTGCAGTCACATGATCTCAGCTCGCTGCAACCTCTGCCTCCCAGGTTCAAGCATTCTCCTGCCTCAGCCTCCCAAGTAGCTAGGATTACAGGCTCGAGCCACCACACTGGACTGATTTTTTGTATTTTTGTTAGAGACAGGGTTTTGCCATGTTGGCCAGGCTGGTCTCAAACTCCTGACCTCAAGTGATCTGCCCACCTCGGCCTCCCAAAGTGTTAGCATTACAGGCATAAGTCACCGCACCCAGCCCAAAAGTTGTTTCTTTCACAGTAATTGCAAGTGGGTACTTTCACCACACACCTGGGTGTGGTGGCATGTGCCTGTGGTGTTAGCTACTTGGGAGGCTGAGGTGGCAGGATCGCTTGAGCATGGGAGGTCAAGGCTTCAGTGAGCCATGATCACGCCAATGCACCCAGCCTGGGTGACCGAGCCAGACTCTGTCTCAAGGAAAAAAAAAAAAAAAAAAAAAAAAAAAGGCATGTGTTAGCTCTGATGGACTGACAACCAAATTATCTACATTCTCCTCAATTTCTGCCCCTGGGTCTCTGCATGTGCAGTGATGATGGACGCACAGTCTTCCTTCCCTTCCTTCCCGACTCCCTTTCCTTAAAGTTACATTGTTCATCATCTTCTCTAGGAGGCATTCTCCTGTAGCTCTGCAATGTGCCCTTTTGGGAACCTGTATGTAAGTTGAGTTGAGCATTTATCTCATTATGTTGGTCTATTTCATTGTCTCTGAAGACAAGGACTCTCACTGTCTTGTCCACCAGTGTTTTTGTGTCTGGCTCATGGCTGCAGTTCAACAAATGTACTGAACAAATAAATAGACACCTCAGCCCATATTTAGAGCCCTCCTGCCCCCCCCCCAAAAAAAAACCCTCAATGTCCCATGTTTAGGCCTTGCTCTTTCTCTAGAGAAAAGGTCACAGTGGTGTGAATCTGTTTTTTGTCTCTTAGACCTCCCTGCCCCAACATTGCCACCCTAGCCGTGAGTATTGATTTCCAGACACCTCTATCTGGAAATTTTTTATTTTTATTTTTTAGAGACAGGGTCTTGTTCTGTTGCCCAGGCTGGAGTGCAGTGGCTCCATAAACAGCTCATTGCAGCCTTGACCTACTGGGCTCAAACGATCCTCCTGCCTCAGCCTCTGGAGTAGCTGGGACTCCAGGTGCAGGCCACCATCCCCGGCTGGACTCGCTTTCTGAATGTTGCCTAGATCTGGCCTCCACATGAAAGTATAGGATGCCAGGAATCACCTTTAGACAAGCTGGCAGCTGCCCAGCCCAACTTCCTCTTCATCTGAGCCATCTGTTCTCACAGGCACCATGCATGCTCATTTTCTATTTTTTTTTTTCAGCTGTGACAGCAGCATTCAAAACGACTTTAAGGATTATGTCTGCAAAGCAGACTTTGCACCTCTCCTGCAAATGGCCCATCCTCTAAAATATCTGCACAGTAATTGCAAGTGGGTACTTTCAAAATTCAGATATTCCATTTTATTTAATGCTGAAACACTAGTACCTATATTTGTTGGTGATGATTAAGTCTGGGTCAAATCAAGACAGAGAAAACATATGGTAATTTGAACAAGGAAAGGTTTAATATTTTTAGAAAATCAACAATAGCCAGGCACGGTGGCTCATGCCTGCATTCCCAGCGCTTTGGGAGGCCGAGGTGGGCAAATCACGAGGTCAGAAGATTGAGACCATCCTGGCTAACATGGTGGAAAACCATCTCTACTAAAAATACAAAAACTTAGCCGGGTGTGGTGGCAGGCACCTGTAGTCCCAGCTACTTGGGAGGCTGAGGCAGGAGAATCTGTTGAATCCGGGAGGCAGAGGTTGCAGTGAGCTGAGATTGTGCCACTGCACTCCAGCCTGGGCAACAGAGTGAGACTCCATCTCAATTAAAAAAAAAAATCACAATAACAGAGGATTAGGGAAATGAAGGTTTAGATTGTGTATTATTTTTCTAGAACTGACATAACAAATTACCACAGATTCATTCAAGAGGGCTCAGTCTCACCCCATCTCCCAGACTGGAATGCAATGGTACAGTCATAGCTCACTGCAGCCTCGAACTCCTGAGCTCAAGCGATTCTCCCACCACCACCATGCCCAGCTATTTTATTTTATTGTAAAGATGGGGTCTTGCTTTGTTGCCCAGGCTGGTCTCAAACTCTTTGCTTCAAGTGATCCTCCTGCCTCAGCCTCCCAAAGTGCTGGGATGACAGATGGGAGCCACCCTGCCTGGCAAGAATCCTTCCTTGCCTATTCCTAGCTTTTGGTGGCTGCCAGCAATCTTTGGCATTCCTTGGCTTGCAGACGCCACACTCCAATCCCTGCCTCTGTTGCTACATGGCATTCTCCCCGTGTGCGTCTGTGCCTGTCTTCACATAACATTCTCCTTTCTATGTGTCTGTGTCCAAATTTCCCTCTTCTTGCAGGGACACCAGTCATTATATTATGGCCCATCCTAATGCAGTATGATCTTGATTACATCTGCAGACTCTATTTCCTAATAAGGTCATGGCTGGGTGTGGTGGATCATGCCTGTAATCCCAGCACTTTGGGAGGCCAAGGTGGAAGCATTGCTTGAGCTCAGGAGTTCAAGACCAGCCTGGGCTTTAGTGAGACCTCGTCTATACTAAAAAAAAAAGAAATTAAAAATTACTTTGGGAGGCCAAAGCAGGTGGATCACGAGGTCAAGAGATTGAGACCATCCTGGTCAACATAGTGAAACCCCATCTCTACTAAAAATACAAAAATTAGCTGGGCATGGTGGTATGTGCCTGTAGTCCCAGCTACTTGGGAGGCTGAGACAGGAGAATCACTTGAACCCGGGAGGTGGAGGTTGCAGTGAGGCAAGGTCGTGCCATTGCACTCCAGCCTGGTGACAGAGTGAGATTCCATCTCAAAATAAATAAATAAATAAAAATAAAAATTAGCAGAGTGTGGAGGTATGTGACTGTAGGTCCCAGCTACTCAGGAGGCTGAGGCAGGAGGACTGCTTGAACCCAGGGGGCCAGGGCTGCAGTGAGCCAAGATCCATCCACTGCACTGCTGCCTGCATAACAGAGCAAGATTCTGTGTCAAACAACAACAGCAACAACAACAACAACAAAGGTCACATTCAGTGGAAGTGAAAGGTTCAAGATTTGAAAATATCTTTGGGCTGGGCATGGTGGCTCAAGCCTGTAATCCCAGCACTTTGGGAGGCCGAGACGGGCGGATCATGAGGTCAGGAGATCAAGACCATCCTGGCTAACACGGTGAAACCCCGTCTCTACTAAAAAATACAAAAAAAACTAGCCGAGTGAGGTGGTGGGCACCTTTAGTCCCAGCTACTCGGGAGGCTGAGGCAGGAGAACGGCATAAACCCGGGAGGCGGAGCTTGCAGTGAGCTGAGATCCAGCCACTGCACTCCAGCCTGGGAGACAGAGCGAGACTCTGTTTCAAAAAAAAAAAAAAGGCGGGCGCGGTGGCTCAAGCCTGTAATCCCAGCACTTTGGGAGGCCGAGATGGGCGGATCACAAGGTCAGGAGATCGAGACCATCCTGGCTAACATGGTGAAACCCCGTCTCTACTAAAAATACAAAAAACCAGCCGGGCGAGGTGGCGGGCGCCTGTAGTCCCAGCTACTCAGGAGGCTGAGGCAGGAGAATGGCGTAAACCCGGGAAGCGGAGCTTGCAGTGAGCTGAGATCCAGCCACTGCACTCCAGCCTGGGCGACAGAGCGAGACTCCGTCTCAAAAAAAAAAGAAAAAAAAAAGAAAAAAAGAAAATATCTTTGGTGGGGTCGGGGGAGGTGGGGAGACAAAATTCTGCCCACTACAGATAATAAGTAGTAAACAGAATTCTAAGGAAAAAAAATGCAAGAAGAGCAGATATTAGGTTGGCGCAAGAGTAATCGCGGTTTTGCCATTACTTTTAATGACCAAAACCACAATTATTTTTGCACCAACCTAATACAAGAAGCAGCCATGACTCCTGTCAGGCTGAAACAGGGCATACAAGAAAAAGCCTCCTGGCTCATGCCTGTAATCCCAGCACTTTGGGAGGCCATAGCGGGTGGATCATTTGAGGTCAGGACTTCGAGACCAGCCTGGTCAAAATGGTGAAACCCTGTCTCTACTAAAAATACAAAAATTAGCCGGGTGTGGTGGCCCATAATCCCAGTTACTTGGGAGACTAAGGCAGAATTGCTTGAGCCTGGGAGATGGAGGATGTGGTGAGCTGAGATCGGGCCACTGCACTCCAGTCTGGATGACAGAATGAGACCCTGTCTCGCAAAAAAAAAAAAAAAGAAAAGAAAAGAAAAAGAAAAAGCCTCCTTCCTTCCTGAGATCCAGAAGTTTTTGGAGAGGGCACAGAAGTACAGAAGTCGCTGGAGTGCCAGTCTGGTGGAAATTGCTGGAAATCCACCCTCTTGGGTGCCAGGGAAAGCTGTTCATAGGCAGGTGTCTCTGCAGAGGGACTCCACTGCAAAACCGTCCAGAGGGCACCTGGGAGAGCTGCTGACCCTGGGGTTCTGCTGGCCACCCTGCCCTGCAGAAGCGGGGAGCTGGGAACCCACTTGTGCTGCAGGAGCCTCCCAAGAGGGTTTGCCGAACCGGGAAGCAAAACCCTTTCTTCCTGCAATGTCTCTCCAGCCATCTATTGACAAAACTTAGCATGATGCTGGCTGGAAAAAAAAAATAATTAAAAAAGATATATTTAAAGGGTCCAGACCCATTTTCACAGAGCAGGAAAAAATGAATTTGGAGCTGAAGATAATAAATTGGTAAGTGGTACAGTGACACACTGTTTCAGATTTTAATAGGCCGCTCACCTCATCTTTGCCCTCCAATCCTCCCTTCTCCCTTCTGGAACTCCCCACCTCAGCCCTATAATTTTACCACTCAGCTCCTCCAAACCTGACCCCTGCCTACCACTGCTCCACCAAATAAAGGGGGCAATGACAGAATTGGTGGCAGGTGGCTCTCAACACTAGGAAAGAGGAGGTGGACTATGGACTAGATTAGTTTTCTCAGATCAAAAAACCAAAACAAAACAAAATTTAAAAACTGGCCGGGCACTGTGGTTCATGCCTGTAATTCCAGCACTTTGGGAGGCTGAGGTGGAAGGATGGCTTGAGGCCAGAAGTTTGAGGATGCAGTGAGTGAGCTATGATCACACCACAGCACTCCAGCCTGGGTAACAAAGCAAGACCCCATCTCTAAAAATAAACACTTACAAAAAAAATTTAGGTCGGAGCAGTGGCTCACACGTGTAATCCTAGCACTTTGGGAGGCTGAGGCCGGCAGATCAGTTGAGGCCAGGAGTTTGAGACTAGCCTAGCCAACATGGTAAAATCCTGTCTCTACTAAAAATACAAAAAATAGGCCGGGCACGGTGGCTCACGCCTGTAATCCCAGCGCTTTGGGAGGCCGAGGTGGGCGGATCACAAGGTCAAGAGATGAAGACCATCCTGGCCAATATGGTGAAACCCCATCGCTACTAAAAATACAAAAATTAGCTGGGTGTGGTGGCGGGCACCTGTAGTCCTAGCTGCTTGGGAGGCTGAGGCAGAAGAATTGCTTGAACCCAGGAGGCAGAGGTTGCAGTGAGCTGAGACTGTGCCACCACACTCCAGCCTGGGCGACAGAGCAAGACTCCATTTAAAAAAAAATACAAAAAAAATGCCAGGCGCGATGGCTCACGCCTGTAATTCCAGCACTTTGGGAGGCCGAGGCCAGCGGATCACGAGATCAGGAGACCGAGACCATCCTGGCTAACACGGTGAAACCCCATCTCTACTAAAAATACAAAAAAGTAGCCGGGCATGGTGGCGGGCACCTGTAGTCCGTTACTAGGGAGGCTGAGGCAGGAGAATGGCGCGAACCCGGGAGGCGGAGCTTGCAGTGAGCCGAGATCTCGCCACTGCACTCCAGCGTGGGCAACAGAGCCAGAAGCGGTCTCCAAAAAAAAAAAAATTAGCCAGGTGTGGAGGCATGTGCCTGTAGTCCCAGCTACCTGGGAGGCTGATGCATGAGAATCGCTTGAATTTGGGAGGCAGAGGTTCCAGTGAGCTGAGATTGAGCCACTGCACTCCAGCCTGGATGACAGAACAAGATTCTCTCTCAAAAAAAAAAAAAAAAAAAATGTAGCGACCTGAGGTAGCTGGCCAAAGTAGAGGAGCCCCTGGGGGAAGTCTAGAAAGCTCCTCATCAGGAGAGTTAAACTGGCAGGAATGTGCTGAAAGTTGGCTGAACCAAGTACTTCAGGGTGGAGAGGGACTGAAGCTGAGGAAAGCAGCAGACCCAGTGATAATCTTGCACACAGGAATATAAATGCAGTGACATAAACTCCAAACTCTCAGGATGGCAGGCATGGTGGCTCATGCCTGTAATCCCAGCACTTTGGGATGCTGAGGCAGAAGGATCTCTTGAGCCCAGGAGATTGAGACCAGCCTGGGCAACATAACAAGACCTTGTCTATACTAAAAATTAAAAATATACACATATATATATATCTCACTGGCAGAGCACGGTGGCTCATGCCTGTAATCCCGGCACTTTGGGAGGCCAAGGCGGACAGATCCCCTGAGTTCAGGGGTTCAAGACCAGGCTGACCAACATGGCGAAATCCTGTCACTACTAAAAATACAAAAATTAGCTGGGCATGGTGGTGCATGCCTGTAATCCCAGCTACTCGGGAGGCTGAGGCAGGAGAATCGCTTGAACCTGGGAGGCAGAGGTTGCAGTGAGTTGAGATTGCACCACTGCACTCCAGCCTGGGAAACAGAGCGAAACTCCGTCTCAAAAAAAAAAAAAAAAAAAAGACTCTGTCTCAAAAAAATAAAAATAAAAAAATTAGCTGAGTGTGGCAGTGCACACCTGTGATACCAGCTACTTGGGAGGCTGAGGTGGGAGGATCACTTGAGCCCAGGAGGTCAAGGCTGCAGTAAGCCATGATCGCACCACTGTACTCCAGCCTGGGTGACAGACCAAGACCTTGTCTAAGAAAGGAAAAAAGAAAGATGGGCCACCCACAGTCGAAACGGACCCTGGGTTTCTGAATGACACACCGAAGTGCACCAACGGCCACACCAGCAGCCCCACTGGAGTCTGTGTGGGGCCCTCTTGCTACTGCTTCAGCAGCATACACTGGGGTACACCCCACAGTATGTCCACCACCTGTGTAGGGAGTGGGCAAAGTAGAAGTTGTTGAAATGGAAAGTCACAAAAAGAGCAGAGGTGAGACTGCAAGACCATGAGGACTCACATTTGCTGGCCTAGGCTAAGGGCCAAGACTGCCACAGTCTACCTTACATTTCCATTTGATGAATTCTAGCACTCCAAGTTAGGGTCACACTGGTGGGCTCTTCCTACCAAATACTCAGGTCCAGGGCTTTTCTTTGGACTACATCTTTTGCCCTTGGTGTCACTGACTTCAAGAGACCTAGAGAATCAAAACTCAGATTAGGGTTCGGCGTGGTGGTTCATGCCTGTAATCTCAGCACTTTGGGAGGCCAAGGCAGGCCGATCACTTGAGGCCAGGAGTTCGAGACCAGCCTGGCCAACATGGCGAAACCCCGTCTCTACTTAAAATACAAAAAACTAGCCAGCCATGGTGGTTAGCGCCTGTAGTCTCAGGTACTTGGGAGGCTGAGGCACGAGAATCACTTGAACCCAGGAGGCGGAGGTTGCAGTAAGCTGAGATGGCGCCACTGTACTCCAGCCTGGGTGACAGATAATCTCAAAAACAAACAAATAAAAAATACCTAAAAACTCAGGTTAGGCCTGCTCTGCTTTTGAAGGTTTTTCCTGCCCTGGGGCCTGAAAAGCACTTGTGGGGCTTAGCTCCTAATGTGGCAAGGTTGGAAGAATCTCCAAGCACTCACAGCTGAATGAAACATCACTGTACCTCTTCAGGCACCAGACTGCCAGGCCTGATCCAGAGGGAGAGAGAACGCCTCTACGTGGAAGACCCATGGCCTGCTCCCACCAGAACTCTGAATGCGTTTCCAGAGGGCCCAGTGGATCTCCTGTTCCAGAGATGCTGTAGTCCTGGAAGAACGTCTCCCTGCCTGAGTCCTTAGGGACAGAGCTGGGGAGCCTCCATTTCCCACATAAGCTCTTTCCATTTCATTTCCATTTCCCGATTATGCTCTTTCCATATCATCCCTTGTCTGTCTGTTTTGAGACAGGGTCTCTGTCGCCCAGCCTAGAGTGCAGTGGCGTGATCATAGCTCACTGCAGCTGCGAGCTCCCAGGCTTAAGAGAGCCTCCCACCTCAGCCTCCTGAGTAGCTGGGACTACAGGCTTACGCCACCATGCTCGGCTTATTTTTTGTTTTTTGTTTTTGTAGAGATGGGGTCTTGCCATGTGGCCCAGGCTGGTCTTGAACTCCTGGCCTGAAGTGATCCGCTATCCTCTGCCTCCCAAAGTGCTGGGATAACAGGTGTGAGCCAGCACACACCCGGCCCTGTTTTATCACTTTCTTCACTCAATCCCCTGAAAAAGAATTATGACACCTAGACCAGGAAGCACCTCTGCACCTTATCTCGGACCCAGGATTCTAGGCTTCAGGGTCTCTCGTTCTGTTAAGAAAACAAGATAAGGACTGGGGCTGAGCGCTCACGCCTGTAATCCCAGCACTTTGGGACGCTGAGGCGGGAGGACTACTTGAGCCCAGGTGTTCAAGACCAGCCTGGGCAAAAAAGCGAGACCCTGCCTCAAATAAAAAAAAAAATAAAATAAATAAAAAAGAAAAGAAGGACTGGTTTGGATCAGGGAATCTGGGGAAGGAGAACTAGCACAGACACGGGCTTTGGTTAAGCGGTCAGGTCACCTTCATAGTGCTACAAGAAGCCACTACATGCCCACTTCCTCCCCACCAATAGCCCAGCTCCCGGTAAACGGTCCATGACGCAGCTCCTCCAAGCAACAGCGTCTCACCCTGATCCCTTACTCCTCAGAACTATTTACACCTCCCCCATCATGAAGGCCCCTTTTGAGAGAGTGGTTCCTGAGAGCCGGGCCCCACGAGCAAGCCAAGCTATATTCTTGGCCTCCTGCAAAGACGCCCCTGTCCTGTAGCCCTCTGCGCGGACCGCGGGCACCCCCACTCCTCCGGAAAGAAGTACCGTAGACAATACTCAGGGGAAGTCAAGCTCAGCGCCCCCAGTCTCCTCCCCACTTCGGCTCGGCCCCATATCTCCAGGACAAGGCGCCAGCAACGGAGCCACAGGCCGCACCAGCCCGTCTTTGATCCCGGATATTCGGAGTCAGGGCCTCCGCCACCCACTCCTAAACTCGGACCCTGGGTTGTGGGAACCCAATTTAGGAACGCAGGAAGGTGCCGGAACCTTCCTCAAACGAGGCCACTCTAGGAAATTGGGAATTTCTCATATCGTTAGCACTCAGTCGACGTTTATTGGTCTAAGAACCAAAGAACCGGAAGATGCCCTTAAAAAACGTGGCGGCACTCTAGCTTCAATCGGTTGCCTCAACATATCAAGAAACCTGGCCTTGTATGTGGCCCTCAAAAGATGACGCCACCCAGTCCACCATGGTTCAACGAGGACCAAGACATCTGCCCTCAACCATCATGGCGGCGCCACTCAGTTTGGCTTCCTGCCCCTAGGGATGATGGCCGCCAGGTGGCTTCACTTAGTTTTTCACCACCCCGGAAGACGGGGACCGGCGATTGGGCGGTGTCCAGAGGCCCCGATAAGAAGGCCATCGGCGGTTGGGCAGCCTTGGGTAAGCTTGGTTTTAAAGGAGCCGGAGGTGGGAGCTGCGGAAGACCCGGGATCCACGGGAGGCGGCGGTGAGCAACGCTTTGGGGAGGGCAAGGAGTGGCTGGAGAGGGCGGGGGTGGGGCGGGGAAGGAAACTTCTGAACCATCTGGTCTTGGGCCGGGGGAGACCGCTGGGCGGGGACGCAAGGAGGGAGGGGGCGTTTGTGGGCGGGACCTCCCGGGATTGGCGTGAAGGGGGTATCTGCTTGACAGTGGATCCCTGGGGATCTAGGCTGAGTTCGAAGATGCTCCAGCTCGGGCCGCCCCTGTCTGATAGGAGCTTTGCGGCGCCGAAGCTCACAGGGGAAGGAGAAGCCTCGCCCGGCGTCTGATTGGCGGAACCGCGCTGTAGGATTCTTTCCTCAGGGATCCAGTCTAGGGGATCTGGTGGGAGGGAGGGTCGTCGATGTGTGGAGTATTGCTTTGGAGTCCTCGGCCACTCGCTGTGAGAGGAGGAGGATCACAGAGGGATCCAGCGGAAATAGCCTCCCAGGACCGGGATCCCCGTGGATCCCGGGGCACAATCTGCAGGGACAAAGGCCTCAGGAGGCTCGGGCCGCGGGAGAACTGGGGCCGCTGCATTCTGGGTTCTGGCGGCAGGTGCCAGGCAGGGCGCGAGTGATCCGCTGATCGAGGCGGTGGCAGCGGGAGGACACCCGCTCCGGGCGACCGACCGGGGGCGCCCTTTCGCGCCCCAGGGCTGCGGCCGCTGGGCTACGGGGAGCCGCGGGCGGACCATGAAGGGCGGAGCCCCAGGGAAGGGGCCAACCCTCACCCCCCGCTCCCCCGCTCCCCCCTTACCCCAGGCCGCAGCCTGGGATTCCCCAGGGACCCCCTGGAGCCGCCGCGTCTCCCATGGACTTGCCCGGGGACCCCAGGTGAGAGCGCACCCGGCCCGCCTGTCTTGACCCCGGGAGATGGGGATCCTGGCGGCCGTGCCGGGAAACTACAGAGCCAGCGACAGGTTCGGGCGACCGTCCTCTGCTTCTTTCACCCTCCAGCCCGCCTAGCCAGGCGCGTCTGTGCCGCCAGCCTCTGACTCGAGCATTATGGGGAGCCAGGAGCCCGAAACGGCCGAGGCTGCAGCCCCCGGGGGCCCCTTCTCCCCTGGAAAAGGCCTCTCGGCGGGTCCTGGCCGTGGTGCTGGAAGATATCATGGCTGTTCACATGGTGAGCCCCCTGAACCGAGAGACCCTCTCTTCTCCCCTGACTTTCCTCACTACCAAACTCGGGCCAGATCGCTACTGAGGATAACTGAAGTCCAAATCCATCATTGTTGTACCCATCCCTCAGGCAGCCTCCCTCATGCTAGAGTCCTGCTTGGCTCCCACTTACTCCAACCTAGAATTGGGCAGTGCCCGTTCCCCCCACCAACCTTTTTGGGATGGAACCACATCCCTGTAACTCTGAGAAACTCTTCTTTTTTTTTTTTTTTTTTCTATCTTTTTTTTTTCTATCTTTTTTTTTTTTTTTCTGTAGAGACAGGGTCTTGCTATGTTGCACAAGCTGGTCTCAAACTGGCATCAAGTGATCTTCCCATCTCTGCCTCCCAAAGTACTGGGATTACAGGCGTGAGCCACGGCGCCGGGCTGAAACTCTTCTGCTTTCTTCCCAGCCCAGCCTCCTTAGGAAGCAGGCTGAGGTCTTTGACTCCACTGCACAGATAAGAAAAACTGTGGCCCAAAAAAGGCAGTGACCCACCCTAGCTCACCCTGTCTGTTTCCCTAAACAGCGTGGGTGAGATTACCCAGGTCCCACACCTGCAGTTTAGGACTCTTAATATCTGGCCCCTAATTCAGTCCAATTCATCTCCTCTGGGGATCCGAGTGAATTCTAGCCCTAATCTTTGTTATGTTTGTGGCTCAGGGCACTGTTAGGCACAGGGAGACCTTGTCCCATCCAGCCTCATTCCATCACCTTGCTCTTGACACCTCTTTCTCTTCCAGGGCCCCGTGGTACCCTCAAAGGAGACCTCCATCCCACAGCACCACAGCCGTCAGGATCCTGTCCACATGCAGCCTCCTGCCTCGCCACCCCGGCAGGCCGGGTGGTCCTCGAAGGCCAGGTGAGCATGGCAGGATGGGGGTAAATCAAGGGCCCAGCTGAGCCCTTCTAATCTTCCCGTTCCCTCCCTAGGCCTCCCGATCCTCTGTGTTTGTGTCGCGAGCCCTTGAGCCGCGTCCACCGGACCTCTTCCACCCTGAGGCGGCGATCAAGAACAACCCCTGGCCCAGAGGAGGGCCCTTCACAAAAGGTGGACCAGGCCCCCCAGCCCACCCTGGTGGTGATGCTGGAAGACATTGCCAGTCCTAGACCCCCAGCTGAGGTATGGGAACTGAGGGTATGGATATCAAGGGTTCTACTGGGTTCCAGCAGGGATAGAAGAAGGGTGGGAGGCCTGAGTCTTAGGTGGACTTTTCTTGGGGTGAGGAGAGTGGCATTTTAGGTGGCAGGCACTACCTGAGCAAAGACTATATAAAAATCTCTTTGGCATGAACCCAAGCAGGTATCTGGGAACTGAAAGAGTCAGGATGTGGGGCACTAAGGAGGCTTCCCTGCCTCCCCACAAACATTCCCCTATTTTTATCCAGGGCTTCATTGATGAGACCCCCAACTTCATCATCCCAGCACAAAGGTGAGAGAGCTGGAGTAGGGATTATCAAAGGATCCAGGCAACAGCCATCATCCAGGTAGCCAGAGCTAGGGGCATCGGGACTGATTGATCCAATCCTTCCTTGTGACATCTTAAAAAGTCTTAAGGGGCCAGGCACACTCACGCCTGTAATGCCAGCACTTTGGGAGGCCGAGGCAGGAGAATCGCTTGAGCCCAGAAGTTTGAGGCCAGCCTGGGCAACACAGTGAGGCCATATCTCTACCAAAACATTGTTTTGTTTATTTATTTGTTTATTTTTGAGACGGAGTTTTTGCTCTGTTGCCCAGGCTGGAGTGCAATGGTGTGATCTCGGCTCACTGCAACCTCCGCCTCCTGGGTTCAAGTGATTCTCCTGCCTCAGCCTCCCCAGTAGCTGGGATTACAGGCATCCACCACCATGCGGCTAATTTTTGTATTTTTAGTAGAGACGAGGTTTCACCATGTTGGCCAGGCTGGTCTTGAACTCCTGACCTTGGGTGATCCACCCGCCTTGGTCTCCCAAAGTGCTAGGATTTACAGGTGTGAGCCACCAAGCTCAGACAAAATATTGTTTTAAATTAGTTGGATGTGGTGGTCCTTGCCTGTAGTTCTAGCCACTTGGGAGGCTGAGGTGGGAGGATTGCCTGAGCCCGGGATGGAGTTCAAGGCTGCAGTGAGCTGAGATTCTGCCCCTGCACTCCAGCCTGGGCCACAGAGCAAGGCTCTGTCTCAAAAAAAAAAAAAAAAAAAAAGAAGAAGAAGAAGCAGCAGCCTTAAGGGATAGGGGAGTTGCTGGCTCAGGTGGGATACCTGGAAGTTCCCCTAGCCTTTACTTTGCCCTTCACCCCAGAGCTGAGCCCATGAAGATAGTTCACCAGCCAACACCTCCACCCGGGGACCGAGAACCCCCATTCCAGCCATCTGCTCTGCCTGCAGACCCTCCAGAGAGCCCACCACCAGGTAAGGACTTGGGTAGAGATCAGATGAGACTTGGGGGTCTAGAACATCCTAGTTGAGCTTGGAAGTGTCAGGTACAGAGGTGGGGATAGGGCTTACCCTCCCAGGGCAGGGCATGGTATATGAAGATGGGATGATGATGTCAGAGACTTGAAGCTCAATTCTTAAATGCAGAACTTAGTGTTTTAGGGGTGGGCTAATTCCTCTGTGCACAAAGTTGAGCATGCAGGGAGGGGCTGAGGCTACTGAGGAGGGGCTGAGACACTGCAGCCAAGGAATATCCACCTGTGACCTCTCCTTTCCTCAGCCCCAGATCCTGCTCTGGAGCTCCCATCCACCCCACCACCGTCCAGCCTTTTACGCCCCCGCCTCAGTCCCTGGGGCTTGGCCCCGCTCTTCCGTTCCGTCCGCTCCAAGCTGGAGAGCTTTGCTGACATCTTCCTCACACCCAACAAAACCCCACAGCCCCCGCCCCCGTCCCCCCCAATGAAGCTGGAGTTGAAGATCGCCATCTCAGAGGCTGAGCAGTCTGGGGCTGCTGAGGGCACTGCGTCTGTCAGCCCCCGACCCCCCATCCGCCAGTGGCGGGCTCAGGACCACAATACCCCAGCACCTCTTCTTAAGCCCTCTCTGGGCCGAAGCTACTCCTGCCCTGATCTGGGGCCCCCTGGCCCAGGTACCTGCACCTGGCCACCTGCTCCACCCCAACCAAGCCGGCCACGGCCGCGGCGGCACACTGTGGGTGGTGGGGAAATGGCCCGAGCCCCGCCACCCCCTCGGCCCTGTCTCCGGAAAGAGGTCTTCCCTCTCGGAGGAATGGGAGCCTCCCCTTCTCTCGCCACATCTTGCTCGTCCACGGCATCCACTTCCTCCTTCTCCGAACCAGCAGAACCCAGGTAGTGCTCTCAAAAAACCCCCCTCGAAGCCTAGCCGCAGCCTGGTCCCAGCCTCCTTCCCTGAGTATCCAGCGGGCAGGAGACGGGGGATAATGCAGTGAATCCTGTTTGTCCCTGAGCCTTGACCTTCTTGGCAGGTTGGGTTCAACCAAAGGGAAGGAGCCAAGAGCCTCAAAGGACCAGGTGCTTTCAGACCCTGAGACCAAGGTAGGCATTCAGATTGGGTAGAAAAGACTAGTGGGGGCCTGAGCCCATGTCACTCTTTCACCCTCTGCCCCATTTTTGCAGACCATAGGAAAGGTTTCTCGATTCAGAATACGCAGAACACCAGCCCGTCCTCAGCTAAACCTTACACCAATGGGACTGCCTCGACCAATCAGGTGAGGGGATCATTGGGCATTGATCCGTCTTGGCCACACAGATGCAGGCTCATGTCCCCTGAAGTATAGCTTTGTCTCCCCTCAGGGAGCACAGTCCAGTCTGAAGGATTCAATTGGGCGTGGGCATGGTTTGTGCTCAAAATTGCCTGTCTGCCATATGTAGCACTCCTGGCCCTGACATGTCCCAGAAACTGAAATACAGACCAGGCCTTACCTGTCCCTTCAGGCCCCACTGGCTCAAGGTTTCTCAGTGGCCTCTGCTCTTTGCTTACAGGTTGAACAAGAAGGAGTTCAGCTTGGAAGAAATTTACACCAACAAGAATTACCAGTCACCCACAACCAGGAGGTGAGACACTTGGAAGGCTTGAGGGTGGCAGAGGGAAGTCTGGAGCTATGGGGCATGCTGATAACCAGCTCCTCTCCCTGCCTCGTCCAGGACCTTTGAGACCATCTTCGAGGAACCCCGGGAGCGCAATGGGACTCTGATTTTCACCAGCTCAAGGAAGCTCCGGCGGGCTGTGGAATTTCGGGACAGCAGCCTTCCTCGATCACGACGGCCATCCCGTGGGGTCCGGGCTGCAGGGGGCAGGACTGTTCCTCCCCATGTGGCCCCCAGCCCTGATGTGGGCCCCCTGCTCCAGCAGCGGCTGGAGGAGCTAGACGCCTTGCTCCTAGAGGAAGAAACAGTAGATGGGGAGCAGCCCCACTGGACCTAGGTGCCCTATCTGTCATCCATTCTTAAGGGATGGGAAATCTCCCATGCAGTTTTTTTTTTCTCTATATTTCTAGTAAAGTTTTCGATATGTTTCTGATTCTTTTGTATCTCTAGCTGAGTTTAAGATTGATTTGGCTGATGTTTCTACGTCGACCCCCAAAGGTCTGGGAACTGGGACTGGTGCCAGAGATGGTGACAGGCGTTGGGTATAGAGTACAGGGAGGGGGTGGAGTGGTCACTTGAGAGATAGATAGATAGATAGATAGATAGATAGATAGATAGGAATGGAGTTTCACTCTTGTCACCCAGGCTGGAGTACTGGAGTACAATGGCACGATCTTGACTCACTGCAACCTCTGTCTCCGGCGTTCAAGCAATTCTCCTGCCTCAGCCTCCCAAGTAGCTGGGACTACAGGCATGCGCCACCACACCCACTAATTTTTGTATTTTTAGTAGAAACAGGGCTTCACCATGTTGGCCAGGCTGGTCTCGAACTTCTGACCTCAGGTGATCCACTCGCTTTGGCCTCCCTAAGTGCTGGGATTACAGGCATGAGCCACCATGCCCAGCCTAGAGATATTTTCTTGATTAGAGGATTCTCCTGTGTGGAGGGACACTTCTGAAGCAGTATCAGATGATACTGTGACCCTAGACCCTGGTCTGGGTTCACCCAATTCATTTATATAGAGACTGAAAGGCCCATAGTGGGTCAAGGCCTTGAAGATCAAGATGGCCCTGAATTCCTACTAACATGCAGGTCAGGACCTGCTGCTGGATTCAAGAGCTAAGGCAGGCCAGGTGCGGTGACTCACACCTGTAATCCCAGCACTTTGGGAGGCTGAGGCAGGTGGATCACAAGAGGCTAGGAGTTCAAGACCAGCCTGGCCAACATGGTGAAACCCCCGTCTCCACTAAAAATATAAAAATTAGTTGGGCGTCTTGGTGCATACCTGTAATCCCAGCTACTCAGGAGGCTGAGCCAGGAGAATCACTTGAACCCGAGAGGTGGAGGATGCAATGATCTGAGATTTCACCACTGCACTCCAGCTTGGGGGACACAGCCAGACTGTCCCCCCAAAAAAACAAAAAGAGCTAAGGGTAATGGGCCATAATGAAGCACTCACGACGACTGTCATAGGTGTTTGACCCGCACATGTCCCTGCAACAGGGAATTGGTCATTTTGTGGATGAGGAAGCAAGGCAGGCATGTCAGCGCGCTGTCCACTTTCAAAACGGTAACCTGGGCAACCGGAGGCCAGAAATGGCTTCCTCTGTCTTTTTTTTTATGCCAGTCACATTGAGCAGTGGGGTGCATCTTTCATAGGTGAGAGGCATCACAGGGCAGTGGCTGAACACAGACGTGGCTAGGAGACTACCAGCCCGTTTGTGCGCGCTTTCCTCTGTCCCAGTAAAGTGGGCTGACAGCATCTCCCTCGTGGAATTATTACCAAACGCAGTCACTAACGCGGAGAAGCGCTCATGCAAGTGCAAAGTGTTTTCGAATTGCTAGAGCTCGGGGACCGCTGCCAGCAGCCTCGCCTGGAAGGGACACGGCTGCCTGTTAGTGCGGCCAGCGAAGGCACAGCACGCGGCCGCTCGAGCCACCCCGCACCGCGGAACAACCCGCCAGCCGCCAGCCGGGCGGCGGCGGCGCCGCCACGCGCGTGCGCAAGACGCCAGGCTGTCTGCGGGCCGCGCCGAGCGGCGGAAAGGCGGCGATGACTTAACTGGCTGTGGAACAGAATCTCTCGCATCCGCGCGCCCCCCAGCGGCCAACCGCCCCCAACGCCTCAGGCCCGGCGTCTCCGCCCCTCGCCTCGACGCCATCAGGAGACTGGCCAATAAACTAACAGCAGGAAGAGGCGGGGCCCTGCGGGAACCTCCCCAAACACCTACTTCTAACCAGTCGAGTCACAAGACTGGGGGAAGGGCGGAGCCAATCTGACGTAACCCAATCCAAGATTTGAGGGCGGTTACATGCACCCACTCCCTCGGGTTTGGCTCCGCCCCTCGCCTTGACGTAGCCCTCTCAACCTATCAGCGACTGCGCCCGTGGAGGGGGTGAGGGGAAGGGGGCGGAGAGTGGGAGGAGGCCAAGAGAGGAAGGAGGTGTAGGCTGAGTAGGAAGAGGGAGGAGGGGCAGGGAAGTCCTGGCAGAGAAGCGCCCCAAGACTCCAAAGGAGACAACAGGAGTTTGCGCTGGAGGTCCCCCGCTGCCCATCGGCCGTTCCGGATTCCTTAAGGCCCAAGTCGGACAGAGACGGAGGAAAGGAGGAAGAGACTTTTATGTCGGCGGACAGAGGAGCTGTACCCGTCACCGTTGCCTCACATCCGGGGCTTTGGAGGGCTGGCCCCGCGGCCTCGCCCCGCCTCGCGCCTTTCATGGCGACCGGAGGCGGAGGCTGGAGGAGCTGGGCCCGGAGGAGGCCCCTTTAAATCTCCTTAAAGGGGTGGCCACTGAACTCGGCGCACTCCAACGCCAGCCTTAAAGGGGAAGCCGCCGAATAGACGCTGACAAATTGAGAACTGTGCCGTTGGGAGAACTGGGGCGAGTGGGGTTTTTATTTACCTCCTCCCCCACACGCAAGAAGTCTTTTAAATTCAACTTAAAGGGGAAGTGGCCGCTTGTGGAGGACTGGAAACTAACTCCGAGCCCTTAAAGGGACGGCCTGCTGTTTGAAGGACCCTGGCCTCCTTAAAGGGGTGGCCTCTTTGAGCCGGAGGACTTGAGACACTTTTAAAGGGGAGGTCTGCGTTTCGGGCGAGCTTTCTGCCCCTTTTAAAGGGGTGGCCCTTCCTCTTCCTCGGGGAGACTTGCCTCGACCCCTGGCAGGGGGCGGCCACCGCACTAGACCGCCGGACACTGTCGGGTCGTCTTAAAGGGACCAGGGGCTGGACAACTTGAGGCCTCGCCTTAAAGGGACGGCCGCCCCGTTTTCGCCGTCGCGGCCCCGCCGAGCCCGCAGGGGGGGCCCTCGGGCTTGTCGCCCCGGGGGCGGCGCCGGCTTCCCGGGCCGTGGCCTTGGGGCAAGCTTGGGGCCAGCAGATCCGGCTTTAAAGGGGAAGCCGTGGCCCTCTCGTCCCTGTGTAGCCGCCAGCGCCGCGCCTGCGACCCCGGGCCTGCGGACAGGCCGCTTAGGGCCCCGCAGCCTCCGGATGCGGTGCTGAGGGCGGTCGCCATGGAGACGGCAGCGGCCGCGGCCCCGGGCCCGGGCTGGGCAGCGGAGGGGGAGCGGCGGCGGCGGCGCTGCTCGCGCCGAGACCGAGACCGGGAGCAGCGGCGCCGCCGAGGTCCAGGCGGCGACGCGCCCCGGGCCCTGTTGGCCGCCCCGCGCGGCTCCTCGTCCTCGTCGTCGCCTCCGCCGCCTGCCAGGCCTTGGTCGTCAGCTTCGTCTGGAGAGCGGCCCGGGGGCCCGAGACGCCGGCGGCCCCGTCCGAGACCTCGACCCCCGCGACCCCGAGCTCGGAAGCGGCCTGCCGGCTCGGGCAGCCGCGGGGAGGAGGAGGAGGAGGAGGAGGAGGGGGGCGCAGACGACGGAGAAGCCGAGGAGGAGCCTGAGGAGGAGGAAGAGGAGGAGGAGGACTTGATCGATGGCTTCGCCATCGCCAGCTTCGCCACCCTCGAGGCCTTGCAGGTGGGGCCTAATGGGCCTGGGGGGCTTTGGGGGTTTCCGAGGGGCAGCAAGGAGGGTGCAGTGCCCCGAGTGGGTGGAGTTGAGGGGGGAATGCTGGCACCCCAAACCAGAGCAACCGGCTCCTCTGGCCAGGCCTCTGCCCCGCCCTGGGGTGGGAGGAGGTAGAGCTTGTCTCTGGGGACCCGGTTTCCCGGCCTGAGGGGTACTTAGGCAGCTTGGTCACCCCTAGAGGGGTCGGGAGCTTGCCCTTTTCCATCCACCTCAGCCCCACATCCTTCTCCACAGAAGGATGCATCTCTTCAGCCCCCAGAGCGACTGGAACATCGGCTGAAGCATTCTGGGAAGCGGAAGAGGGGGGGCTCCAGTGGGGCCACCGGGGAGCCAGGGGACAGCTCTGATCGGGAGCCTGGCCGGCCCCCTGGGGATCGGGCCAGAAAATGGCCCAATAAGCGGAGAAGAAAAGAGGTGAGCTTGTCCTTTAAAACTCTTTAGGCAGAATGTATTTCCCACAGCCCCGTTTTTCGTCAGCAACGCCACTGTCCCTTGTAAACAGTGACCCCAGTCTCTAAGGGCAAAGAGGCAAGCAGGGAAAATTTGAGCCCTCACTCTCATCTGGGTCTGACGAAGGCCTTTCTACAGTTAGGTGCACCTACTTTTGCCTGGTTCTGTGTCTACTTCAAACGTTTTGATAATTCAGAGAGGCATCAAAGGAACTTAGTTGGGTCATAAGGTCCCTGCCCTTCCTCGAGGTGGTGGCAGTCCAGCAGGAAAGAAATAGGAAGCAAACACCTAGACCTAAACTCGAGAAGCTACAGAAAGCAAAGATGGGGAGAGATGCTACAGAAACCCACATGAGGAAGCCGCTTGTGCTGCCTGGGGGATGGGAGGAGAGTTGTGGTTGGGGAAAGCCCCCTAGGATGTCTTAGTCAGGTCCTGAAGTATAGTCAGAAGTTTGCTAAGAAAAAAGATGGGGAAAAGTTGTTTTGGGCAAGAGCACGAAGACTTGAGGACCCGGCATATTTAGGAAATGGCGAAAGCTCTGGGACCCGGGTGGGCAGTGGCGGGAGAAGCAACTGGAAGGAGAGGCTGAGAGTAGATCCTGGAGGCCCGTGAGCGCCCTGCTGGGAGCTGCGACTTTCCCAGCCGCCTCAGCAGCCGCCTCCCTCACCTCTGGACTCTGGTCTTCCTCAGGCGTCCTCCCGTCACTCTCTGGAAGCTGGATACATAGTAAGTGCTATCCACCTGTCCTGGCCCCTCCCCACTCCACCCTGGGCCTCTTCCCTCTCGTGACACCTCTGTCTTTCCTTCTCCCCAGTGTGACGCGGAAAGTGATCTGGACGAGAGGGTGAGTGGGGCTAGAGCTTGGGTGGGCAGTGTCACTGCTTGTAAAAGGGACTGCAGCATAAAGGCCTTCTACGTGCAGCAGACAGCCTTCCCTTGAGTGGGAAACATGGCTTAGGTTGAGTCAGGATTAGGTTTTTGGGAGGAAGGGGGGTGGATTGGGAGGGTAAATGGCGTCATTTTTTCTTTTGGTGACTAGGGCTAGCTGACCAAGGAATGGAGGGTCCATGCTTTAGCATACTATTCTTTCCAAAGCCCTCGAGCTACTTCTGGTTCTCCACGGAAACCCAGAGTGGCTGTGGCACTGAGATGGGCCTTCTGCTGGTCATCAGCCTCTTCTTAGAATGCAGATGTCGATTCAAGTCTGAGCAGAAACCATTGTAGTCAGTGTAGGGACTCAGCTTATGAAGGTGTATTTGAGTTTATCCTTAGGGGTGATTTGCTTGTTGTGAGATAATATGTCCTAGAAATGAATGCTGTAGCCATTGGGCCCATGTAAGTAACTCAATTTGCATTCCCTGATGTGTGTCTTGTTTTCATTTCAAAAGTTGATTGGATAGGACTGTGGTGAACCAGTGGGTTCTTGTCCATTTGCTTCATCCATCTTTGTCTAGTTTAGGCTGACTGTTGCTACAAGAACCGGGGGGCCATTCTTGAGGGAATCTGCAAGCTTGAGTTTTAATGAGGAATCTCCGGATTCTTAAATATCTACAGTTGGTTTAAAACTTTTACTAAAAGTTTTAAGTGGCCCAAATGTATCTGTAAGTCAGGGAGGCCTGTGGGCCAGCAGCTAGTGACCTCTGACGTTTTGGTTTGGTTTGCCTGCTTCTCTGCTGCTTCAACGCTGTCTCTATTTAGTCCTCCTGGCCTATCGGATTCTTGGGCTCAGCTGCTCCACTCTGCTCTTTCTCCAAGCTCAGCCCTGCTAGAGCCCAGTCTTTGATGGATCTCAGCTAAACTGAAGGAACAGACTTGCTACTACCGCCAGTTCCTAGCAGCCTCCAGAGGCTATTTGGCCTTCCTGGATGGAGGCCTGGCCTGCCCACAACCTAACCCTATCCCTTGCCCTTCTTCCCCAGGTCTCCGATGATGACCTCGACCCATCCTTTACTGTCTCAACCAGCAAAGGTTGGTCCCAAGGTCTGGGGCCTGGAGGCACGG
Source organism: Macaca thibetana thibetana (assembly GCF_024542745.1). Lineage (NCBI taxonomy): Eukaryota > Metazoa > Chordata > Mammalia > Primates > Cercopithecidae > Macaca > Macaca thibetana. Next base: position 47,624,302 of record NC_065597.1, on the reverse strand, counting down.
GAGGGAAGTGGGGTGAGCATGAGCCTCAACTGAGCATGTCTGCCATCCTGCCCCACAGCCTCGGGCCCCCACGGCGCCTTCAATGGGAACTGTGAAGCAAAACTCTCCGTGGTCCCTAAAGTGTCGGGCCTGGAGCGGAGCCAAGAACAGCCCCCGGGGCCCGACCCGCTGCTAGTGCCTTTCCCCCCAAAGGAACCGCCTCCACCGGTCGCTCGGCCTCCTGTCTCACCCCCTGCACCCCTGCCGGCCACCCCCAGTCTGCCACCCCCACCCCAGCCCCAGCTGCAGCTTCGGGTCTCGCCCTTCGGCCTCCGCACTTCTCCCTATGGCAGCAGCCTGGACCTCAGCACTGGCAGGTGAGTGGTCTGGGGGATTGATGCAGTCTGGAAGGGCCTGGTCAATTTGGTGCCAACCCTTGCTTTCTGTGGCAGGGACACAGGATGGTACCTGTGGGGTATGACTTGAAAAAGGATTCTGAGGCTGAAAACTTTGAGAAAAACAAATAGAAAGAGATGAACGCAGGACTTACTTGAGTCCGTTACACATTCCCCTGCCGGGGAATCCAGGCTGTGCTGTTTCCCAGTTGTATTTGCTGGTGAGAGGGCTTTTTCAGGCAGGCAAGTCTGCTCGGAATAGTGTTCTTTGGAACATACTTTGGGAAATGCTGACATGATGGTTAAGAGCGCTGGCTTTGGTGTCAGACCCAGATTCAAATTCTTACTCTGCCGCTTCCTGGCTGTGTGATTTTTGACAAGTCACTTAACCCCTCTGAGCCTCGATTTCCTCCTTCTGTCAAATGGAATAATCATACTATTTTCATCTTAAAGCTGTTGTGAGGATTAACTACGAGTGAATGCAGTGTTTCCCAAAGCGTGTACATTCAGTGTCAGTAACATATGGGATGATTTCAGGTTTTATGTGAGTAAACTTTAAAAAAAAGTCATGAGTTAGCTTTTTTGAGCTTTAGAAAATTAAGTATCATGCCTCAGCCCCTTGATTTCATACGTGTTTAGGGGGAGGCTAAGTTAAAAAAAAAAAAAAAAAAAAAAAAAAAAAAAAAAAAAAAAAGAAGAAATTGAGTTGAGTTCTTAAAAGAAGCCAGTGATGCAGTTGAGATGGTTACTCTGCTGGGCAGCAGTGGGGAAGGTGGCGTGGAGTGTTGGAGACTTGGATTAGCTTTTAAAGCAGGTGCTCGCCACAGGGTAAGAACTATTGACACTCATTATTGATGCTCTATTATTTTTGTCACCGTCATTGTCATCGTTGTTGTTATTGAGAAAACTAAGGCTCAGAGAGGAGCAGTGACTTGCTCAAGGTCACCCCAGGCATTCATGGCAAGATGGGCCTAGAATTCAGGTCTCCTGACTCCCAGGCCAGGCCCGTGTGGTGCTGCTTCCACTGTTGTAGGGTGGGGGACCCCAGGTGGCTTGTTCTAATTAAGCGTCAACATGAATGATCTGTTCTGTGCCGTGGTTGAGTCAGAAAGGGAAAGTCATCTGGCCAGAGATGGCAGAGGCAGCTGTGTGGATGCAGAGACCTAGACAGGGAGAAGTGGGGGTTGCTGGGTGTGGGAGGCACCTCAGTCTGAGAATGGATTCCCTGGGGGAGGGGGGTCCTGGGGCCAGGTTCTGCCACCTCCCGTGTTGGAGAACCAGGGTCACAGTATCACCCAGGCTTCTGACCCCCGCCCGTCAGAGCTGGCACCTCCCAACCCCTCACTCATCTCCCCACTTCTCTCCCCAGCTCTTCACGGCCGCCCCCCAAGGCCCCGGCCCCTCCCGTGGCTCAGCCTCCCCCCTCATCATCCTCTTCGTCCTCCTCCTCCTCATCTGCCTCCTCCTCGTCCGCGCAGCTCACCCACCGGCCCCCAACGCCCTCACTGCCCCTGCCTCTGTCTACCCACAGCTTTCCCCCTCCCGGGCTGCGGCCCCCCCCCCACCACCCCACCACCCCTCCTTGTTCTCCCCTGGCCCCACCCTGCCCCCACCCCCACCCCTGCTGCAGGTGCCAGGGCACCCTGGGGCCTCAGCCGCTAACGCCCTTTCTGGTGAGTTTGGGGTCCTGGCCGGGGGGTGGGGGGCCATGGCCCCGGGCTCGGGCCCAGTTGGCTTTGGGGCACCTCGGCCTCAGCAGACAGCAGGGCTTGAGGAGGGAGTGGCTTGAGGCCAGAGGGAAGGCAGTCACCTGGGCCCAAGGAGGCTGATGTGGCGACAGCATTAAAGCCTTCTCCCGTCCCCTCCCACAGAGCAGGACCTGATCGGCCAGGACCTGAACTCTCGCTACCTGAATGCCCAGGGTGGCCCTGAGGTGGTGGGGGCAGGGGGCTCGGCCCGGCCCCTGGCCTTCCAGTTCCACCAGCACAACCACCAGCACCAGCACACCCACCAGCACACCCACCAGCACTTCACCCCTTATCCCCCAGGCCTGCTGCCACCCCACGGCCCCCACATGGTGAGCTCCTCATTGGGCCGGTGATGAGGCTCGGAGGCCTCAGGGGAGGGCATGGCTTCCGGGGGAAGGCCCGGGTCCCTGGCTGGCAGCTTACTCTTCCCTTCTCTCCCCTAGTTTGAGAAATATCCAGGAAAGATGGAAGGCCTTTTCCGACATAATGTGAGTGTGCGTGTGTGTGTGGGGTGTGTGGTGTGGGCGTGGATGCATCCATGCGTGTGACCCTGACTGCTGGGGTCCAGTCTTCAGTACAAAAGCAAGAGCCTTGAGCCTGGGAGAGCTCCCTGGGGGGCTTTACGGTGGAGACCCGTGGACTGACGGGCAGGCTGGACTTGGGCTGCGCCTCCACCCCCACCTGGACTAGTCCCCTTCTCTCCACAGCCGTACACGGCCTTCCCTCCCGCAGTGCCCGGGCTGCCTCCGGGCCTCCCGCCGGCCGTCTCCTTTGGCTCCCTGCAGGGGGCCTTCCAGCCCAAGGTGAGCTCCCAATCCAGACACCACCACTGCCTCCCATCTTGACATACCCAGACACGCCGTGTCCGAGCACCCTCCTCGCATTCCCCAAAGCCGTGCCCATCCTCCTGCCCTGCCCTGCTGCACCCAGGTTTCTCCAAAGCCATGATCCCTCCCTGCCCCGTGTCCCAGCTTGGTTCTGGACCCCTTTGTGCTCGGTGCCAGCTCTCCTCTCTCATCCCTCCACTCCCCTTTCCCAGAGCACGAACCCTGAGCTGCCACCACGACTGGGGCCGGTGCCGAGCGGGCTCTCCCAGAAGGGGACACAGGTGAGGGGGCCAGGGCAGGTCCTGGGGGAGCTGGAAGGTGTGTTGCGGGGAGAACAGAACTGACTTGAGGAGAGTGAACTACTGATTCCTCCCTTGAATTCACAATCAGGGGTGTTCCTGGGTGTCTCATAGAGGGAATTTCTGTAAGTAACTGGCTTTCCCAGGCATGAGGAATGAGAGTTTTATGAGCTTGTTCCAGGAATAAGATGATTAGGACAGTGGTTTTTGTAGTGGTTTTCAAACTTTTTAATAAAGTCACAAAACACTTTTTTTCCAAATGACATCATACTAGGAAGCCCTGTTCGGAAAACAAAAGATAAGCTGCCCCTTGGTGAAGCGAGGAGAGCCAGAGCCTCCCTCCCTCCCCTTAGCACTTGCAGCAGCGTAGACCCCAGGGCTGCAGGAGCATTGTGAAACGCACAGGACCAGTTTCCTACAGGAAAGACTAGGCCAGAGGTTTTCCAACTTCCTTCAAAGGCATTTTTCTTAAAGAAATCTTAAACAGACCGCTATACTCTAAAGTTGGTAATAGGATAGCTTCTCTGAGAAACCTGTCCTGACTGCCCCTCACCACCCGCAGCCTCCCAGCAGGGCACCTCCCTGGGGCTTGGTTCAGAAACCTTGTGCTGGAGGAGAGATGCCTAGAGTGGGAGAGATGGGGAAAGGAGTTTGGGCCTGAGCAGGAAGGGTTTGAGGGAGTCCCAGTGTCTCAGGCATGTGGGGGGTGAGTGAATGCTGTGGAGATGTGAGGCACCTGGCCCAGACTCGGGTCTGAGTCGCCTCCCATCTCTCCATTGCCATCCCCAGATCCCCGACCATTTCCGGCAACCTTTGAGGGTGAGTTGTGTGAGGATCTCAGGCTGCATGAGGCTGGGGGCCGGTGTTAGGGTGTTTGGTTAAGGGGGGTCTTGCTTGGGAATAAGTGAGAAGCCCAAAACATGGAGGCGGCCGGATGTGGAACAGCAGAGAGTGAGGGCTTTCAAGTCGCAGACCTGGGCTCAGATGGAACTGGCCATGGGACCTTGGGCAAGGCAGTTGATCTCTCTGAGCCTCAGTTTCCTAGGCTGTAAAATGAACCTAGTCATCCCTTGGTTGTAGGAACAATGAGTAGGGATGTTTTGTGGCGAGGCTGGGCCCAGAGCTAGGCCTGGAGTGGATGATGAGTGAACGTTCTTTCCTTCCCTTTCCCTTTGGTCATCCTTCTGGGGCGGCAGAAACCAGGGAAGTGGTGTGCCATGCACGTGCGTGTGGCTTACATGATCCTGAGACACCAGGAGAAAATGAAGGTACTGGGGCCGGAGGGCTGGGGAGAGTGGGTATCAGAGTCAGGGGAGGACTGAGCTCTGGGCATTGGCCCTCAACAGAGCTCAGTAGAATCTTGGCCAGAAACATCTTCTTCTGTCCCCCATCACTGCTGAACAGTTCCATGGCTGGCACCTTAGTTCTCTGGCTCATTAGCAGGCTGCTCAGAGAAGGCTCCAAGAGAGGCAGAAGATAGGCATCCAAGCTCCATCTGGGTGCCAGCCAGCCTTTGGAGGGGAACCACGCGTGGGAGAGCAAGAGGGGGACCAGACCGGCTCCTCATGTACTGCCCCTCTCCCTGTGTCGCACACAGGGTGACTCCCACAAGCTTGACTTTCGGAACGACCTCCTGCCCTGCCTTCCGGGGCCCTATGGGGCCCTGCCCCCTGGGCAGGAGCTCTCCCACCCGGCCTCCCTCTTCACTGCGACTGGTGAGTCTGGCCAGCCCCCTTGGGCCTGAGGTTCCCTGTCTGTAGCCCAAGGCCCAGCTTGTGCCCACTCAGCCTCATCAGAATCTCCCACCTCTCTGCCCCAGGTGCCGTCCACGCTGCAGCCAACCCTTTCACGGCAGCTCCCGGGGCCCATGGACCCTTCCTGAGCCCCAGCACCCACATTGGTAAGAGCCAAGGGCGTGTTGGGCAACCTAGGCTTTGTCCCTGACTTCCAGGAGATGGAAATCAGACCCAGCAGGCAGGTGGAATGCGGGATAGACCTGGTTCCACTTGCTTAGTGACCTTGGACAGGTTACTCTACCCCCTCTGAGCCTTGATTTCCTCATCTTTAAAATGAGTAGGGAAGAGCAGGGCGACTTCAATCTCTGCCAGCTGGAGCCCTGTCTCCCAGTAGCCAGTGGCAGGGGCAGTACACCACCTGGGAGGGGAAGGTGGGGAGGCCATGCTGGCCCAGGGGAGAACATGGCCACTGACTCCTAGGATCTTGGCGGGCTTCTTGGGGAGGTTTCACCTGGGTTTGGGTAGACAAGGAGGAGTTGAGCCTGGTGGCTTGAAGAAGGGTGTTCCTGGCTGGGGACATGGTGACATTCTAGTGGTGGGATAGGTTAGTTGTTCTGTCTGACTGTGTGACGCATGCATGAAGTTAGGGTCAGGTCGGGAAGGGCCCTGCATGTCAGGCTGCGGGGAAGCCAAAAAGGTCTTCAGGCGAGTGGCTTGCTGCAGAGCGGAGATCTGCTGCGATGGGTCCAGGCGGCTGGTGTTGGGGAGTCGGGGAGAAGAGCATGACTTCATGTCAAGGAAGCCCTGGGTTGGTACCACTCCCTAGCTAGATGACCCCAGGCAAGTCATTTCACCTCTCTGAGCCTGTTTCATCATCTTCAAGTGGGCATGATCCTAACCACCTCTTGGGCTTTTTGTGAAGTTAACCGACAGGGTGCTTGTCAAAGCTCAATACCTTCCTGGCCCAAGGAAGTGCTCAGCACAGGGCTGCTGAAAGCAGGCAGCTGAGGACTCCAGGCACCGGTCCTGCCTCTGCCCAGCCAGGCCTGGTGCCTGCTCAGCACCGGCTGCCCAGTGCTCTGACCACCCCCCTTTCCTCCCACAGATCCCTTTGGGCGTCCCACAAGCTTCGCCTCTTTGGCTGCCCTCTCCAACGGGGCCTTTGGAGGCCTGGGCAGCCCCACATTCAGTGAGTGTGGGTGCGGTGGGGTTGGGGGACTGCGGCCGCGGGGTGACAGTTCAGACCGGGGTCTGGGAGGAGGCCTGAATGGGGCCTCCCACTCCTGGCCCCTGTCACTCTTTGCTTCACCCTCTGCCCAGACTCCGGCGCCGTCTTTGCCCAGAAAGAAAGCCCAGGGGCCCCACCAGCTTTCGCCTCCCCGCCGGACCCATGGGGCCGCCTGCACCGCAGTCCTCTGGCCTTTCCTGCCTGGGTCCGGCCCCCTGAGGCCGCCCGGACTCCAGGCTCAGACAAGGAGCGGCCTGTGGAGCGGAGGGAGCCCTCCATTACCAAGGAGGAGAAGGACAGGTGTGCCTCCCGCCCACCCTGCCCCTGCCCCTCCCCCTGCCCCACTCTCAGCCTCTGCTGCCTCTGGAGAACTTCATTCTCTCCCCACGCCTGCCCTCCAGGGACCTCCCCTTCTCACGGCCCCAGCTCCGAGTTTCTCCTGCTACTCCCAAGGCCCGGGCTGGCGAGGAGGGTCCTCGGCCAACCAAGGAATCCGTGCGGGTAAAGGAAGAGAGGAAGGAGGAGGCTGCCGCTGCCGCCGCCGCTGCTGCTGCCGCCGCCGCTGCCGCCGCCGCCGCAGCAGCCACTGGGCCCCAGGGCCTTCACCTGCTGTTTGAGAGGCCCCGGCCGCCCCCATTTCTGGGCCCTAGCCCACCAGATCGCTGTGCTGGCTTCCTGGAGCCAACCTGGTTGGCAGCACCCCCACGCCTGGCAAGGCCACCCCGCTTCTATGAGGCGGGTGAGGAGCTAACTGGACCCGGGGCCGTGGCCGCTGCCCGCCTCTACGGTCTGGAACCTGCTCACCCCTTGCTCTACAGCCGCTTGGCTCCTCCACCGCCACCTGCTGCGGCCCCAGGCACCCCTCACCTTCTCAGCAAGACCCCACCAGGAGCCCTTTTGGGGGCACCACCTCCGCTTGTGCCCGCCCCCCGGCCCAGTTCCCCACCTAGGGGCCCCGGCCCAGCTCGGGCTGACAGGTGAGGGGAGGGGAGGGGTCGGGGCGAAGCTCCATCTCCCATTCCTTTAACCAGGTCCTAGGGCTGAGGTTTTAAGCCAGGGCTGGAGGGCAAAGGTCATAACCTCACCAGCCACCTCTGAGGTCATGGAACCTGGGAACAGAAGCCTCAACCCCCACGAGACCAAGCATCACATGGAGTGTAGGGTCACTGGGAGAGCAGAGGTCAGCCTCTAGAGAGGGAGAGGGGTGTGTGCATGGGAGTGTGGCTCATCTCGGGGGCCATGGGGCCTCCTGAGGTGCACCTTTGCCCCTCTAAGGGCCTCTAGGCCCTGGGCCTGTCTCCCCAAGGGCTCACTAAGCCAGAGGCCAAAGTGCCCCCTCCCCTTCACCTACCACCCAAGTCCTCATGCCCTCCGAGGGCTGGAGGAGGAGGGGCTTAAGGAAGGGGGGTTCCATGTACATATTTATCACCCCTTTCACATAGCCCCAAGACCTTTTGTACATTTTTACAGGGGTGCCCCTCCCAACAGTCCCCTTCCTGGTTAATTAAATCCTCAGACTGGTGCTGTGTTCCTAGCCTCTGGCCTCTCTGTGGGGAAGGGAGATTGCAGGGGGAAGAGCCGGGAAGGGACAGTCAGGCTTCTCCCTGGGAAGGTGGGGCCAGCAGGAGATGACCAACAGGGGGCGGGACCTGGGGACCTGGGCTGGAGGGAAGGGCAGAAGCTTCCTGCTTGGCTTACAGCCCTGGTTCCCCCAACATGTTCCCATTCACTCTGCCCCCACCCTCAAAGGCTCAGCCTCTAAATCTCAGACTCCACCACTTCTTAATGGCTCAGTCCCCCTTACCCCATTTCCAAGTGCCCCCAGGACTCCTGGGCCCTGCTTCCCTGAACCCTGTTCTCCAAAACCCTGCCCCAGGCTAAGGGTGGCCAGAGAAGGTCACCATGTACCACACACCAAAGAAGGGGGTCGGCCCAGGGGTGGGCGACACAGGCAGCTTCTTCGGCAGCCTCACGGCAGCAACCCCAGCCTTCCCAAAGCAGCAGGCGCCTCCAGGCTGGGGCCCAACCTAGAAGGCAGGGGTCAATCTAACAAAACCCTAACGTTGACTTTTTTCCCCGGTGGGGCTTATTCTGTAACATGACTTGCGGATATTTATATAAAAATGAGTGTTACAATGAGACCCCTGGCTCCTCTTTGAGTGTGTGTGGGGTGGGTTGAACCAGGGTGGGGTGTGTGGGTCCTGGGGTAAGGAAGGGATTAGGACAGTACTGTGCATATCCTGCCAAGGTTTTCCTCCCTCCCATCCGCCTGGGTGAGTTGGTCTGCCACTTCTGGAGGGATGGGTTCGAGGGTTGGGCACTGAAGTTTTTCACATTATTTTTCTATAACCAGGAATACATAGTATATGTAGGACTCAAGCAACCCAGCAAGAGACACTCAGCAAAACATTAAATTTCTCTTTCACCTGCCAACCTTCCCAAGCCCCATCCCCTTCCCCCAGGTAACCACTGTCAGTCATTCTGTGTGTATTCTTCAGGTCCTATGTGTTTCCCCGCACATGTCTGCACAGGCAGAGTATGTTAAAAAAGATCTATAATTTAAAATTTTTCTGTTTCTTGTGAAGTAATACATAGTCATATAAAACCATTCAAACACACAAGTACAGAGCACAGAGGGAAAGTGCCCCCATCATCCCACTTCTTGCTACCTCTTGAGGATAACTACTGTTTTGTTTTGTTTTGTTTTTTTGAGACAGAGTTTCGTTCTTGTTGCCCAGGCTGGAGTGCAATGGTGTGATCTTGGCTCACCGCAACCTCTGCCTCCTGGGTTCAAGCGATTCTCCTACCTTAGCCTCCCAAGTAGCTGGGATTATAGGCATGTGCCACCATGCCCAGCTAATTTTGTATTTTTTTTTTTTTAGTAGAAGTGGGATTTCTCCATGTTGGTCAGGCTGGTCTCGAACTCCCAACCTCAGGTGATCTGCCCGCCTCAGCCTCACAAAGTGTTGGGATTACAGGCGTGAGCCACCACACCTGGCAACCACTGTTAATTGTCAGGGAAATTCCTCCAGTTCTTTTTCTAGCTATTACAGGCCACTGCAACAAAGCGAGGCACACGAATTTTTTCATTTCCTGGTGCATGTAAATGTTATGGTTCTGACTGGGCGTGGTGGCTCACGCCTGTAATCCCAGCACTTTGGGAGGCTAAGGTGAATGTGGTCAGGAGATCGAGACCATTCTGGCCAACATGGTGAAACCCCATCTCCACCAAAAATACAAAAATTAGCCAAGCGTGGTGGTGTGAGCCTGTAGTCCCAGCTACTCAGGAGGCTGAAGCAGGAGAATAACTTGAACCCAGGAGGTGGAGGTTGCAGTGAGTTGAGATCGCGCCACTGCACTCCAGCCTGGGTGACAGAGTGAGACTCCGTCTCAAAAAAAAAAAAAGGAAAGAAAAAAAGTTCCTGTTCCACAATACTGCAGTCTAAGTGAGCAATAGTGTTATGTCTATGAAAACAGGGACATACTTTAATTTTTTAAATGGTAACAATCATCTGAGCTTTTGCAAGTCGTAATCTTTTTGCTGGTGGAGGGTCTTGCCTCATTGGTGATGGCTGCTGACTGATTGAGGTGGTGGTCGCTGAAGGCTGGGGTGACAGCAGTTTCTTGACAACAAGGAACTTTGCCTCCTTGATTGACTCCTCCTTTCGCTTGAACACTTAGAAGCCATTATTGTAGGGTTATTAATTGGCCTAGTTTGAATATTGTCTCTGAGAAGAGGGAGGCCCAAGCAGAGAGAGAGAGAACAGTCAACACACACTTATTCATTGAGTTTGCCCTCTTACATCGGCACTGTTTGTGGCACCCCGAAGCAATTACGATAGTAACGTCAAAGATCACAGATCATTGTAACAGATACAATAATGGAAAAGTTCAAGATAATGTGAGATTTAACAAAATGTGACACAAACACGAAGTAAGGGCATGCGTGGTGGTTCACGCCTGTAATCCCAGAACTTTGGGAGGCTGAGGTAGGTGCATCCCTGAGGTCAGGAGTTCAAGATCAGCCTGGTCAACATGGTGAAAGCCCATCTCTACTACAAAATACAAAAAGCTGGGCATGGTGGCTGACTCCTGTAATCCCAGCTATTCAGGAGGCTGAGCAGGAGAACCACTTGAATCCGGGAGGTGGAGGTTGCAGTGAGCTGAGATCGTGCCACTGCACTCCAGCCTGGCTGACAGGGCGAGACTCTCTCTGTCTTAAAAAAAAAAAAAAAAAAAAAGAAAAAAAAAAAAGCAAGTCACTACTAAGGTGGGCTGCCCCAGCTGGCGCCTACCTGAGCTCCTATAGAATTAACTGCATGGTCTTATTCTAAGTATGCCTGCTTTTTTTCTTTTTTGAAACAGGGTCTCACTCTATCACCCAGGCTAGAGTGTAGTAGTATGATTTCAGCTCACTGCAACCTTCATCTCTGGGCTCAAACAGTCCTCCCGCCTCAGCCTCCTGAGTAGCTGGGACTATAGGCATGCACCACCACGCCCAGCTAATTTTTGTACTTTTTGCAGAAACAGGATTTTGTCATGTTGCCCAGGCTGGTCTCAAACTCCTGGACTCAAGCCATCTACCCCCTGGGCCTCCCAAAGTCCTGGGATTACAGGTGTGATCTACCATACCCAGATTTGTTTTGCTTTTGAGGCAATCTCGTTCTGTTGACCAGGCTGGAGTGCAGTGGTGCGATCACAGATCACTTCAGCCTCCAACTCCTATTCCCAAATGATCCTCCTGCCTCAGCCTCCTGAGTAGCTGGAACTACAAGCCTGTGCCACCGCACTTGGCTAGTTTTAAATTTTTATAGAGACAGGGTTCTTGCCTTGTTGCCCAGGCTGGTCTCAAACTCCTGGCCCCAAGCAATCCTCCTGCCTCAGCCTCCGAAAGTGCTGGGATTACAGGTGTGAGCCACTGTGCCTGGCCCATAAGTGTACCTGTTGCCTTAGGAAATATGCAGCCAGCATTCCCTGCCACCACCACACATACCCAGGACGTCTAGGGAAGGCTCAAGCCTAGATTGCTCCAACAGAAGTCAGAAACAGGTGACCAGAAGGTGAAAGTTGGCCTGCAGACAAGATTTCACATGGAAGTCCTTGTTTTCAGCTTCCCTTGAAAAATCCAAAAATCTATGGTCACTAGACCTGCTTACTCCCATGGCTTTCCTTTCTTTCCTTTGAGATGGGGCATATTCTCACCAGATTGCCACTGTTCCCTCCACTCTGTTGTCTTGGAGTACACCACAGTCACTATTCAGGCTACCTCTCTGACCCCTATAGGCATTTGAGAGTGACTCTCAGGATATTTTCTTTCTCTTTTTTTTTTTTTTTTTTTTTTTTTTTTTTGAGACAGTCTTGCTCTGTTGCCCAGGCTAGAGTGCAATGACGCAATCTCATGTCCCTGCAACGTCCACCTCCCGGATTCAAGCCATTCTCCTGTCTCAGCCTCGCAAGTAGCTGGGATTACAGGCATGCACCACCATGCTCGGCTAATTTTTTGTATTTTTAGTAGAGATGGGTCACACTAAATGTTGGCCAGCCTGGTCTCGAACTCCTGACCTCAGGTGATCCACCCGCCTCAGCCCCCCAAAATGCCGCGATTACAGGCATGAGCCACCACGCCCTGCACAGTTAAATATTTTCTAGACATGCCTATCCCACCTCTCCTAGATCTCTCCCCAAGCACCTCAGATATCCCAGAAATTAAGTCATCTTCGAGATCTGATGCCCTGCTTCCCCCAGGTTTCCATCTCTGTGTCATCAGCACTCAAGTCAGAAACCTCCCTCTTCCCTCACTTGATATAGTTTCTGAGCTGCCCTTGATTCTTTTAACCACTGTTGACTTCATCCGGCCGGCCGGTGATACAGAGGTACACAAAACAAACCCCAGCCATCCTGGAGCTTACATTGGACTATGAAAGAGGACAATTACAGAAGCTAATGACAAAGAATTCCAAGGGCTGGGCGTGATGTCTCATGCCTGTAATCTCGGCACTTTGGGAGGCTGAAGTGGGCAGATCACCTGAAGTCAGGAGTTCAAGATCAGCCTGGCCAACATGGTGAAACCCTGTCTCTACTATAATAAAAATACAAAAATTAGCCAGGTGTGGTGGTGTGCACCTGTAATCCCAGCTACTTGGGAGGCTGAGGCAGGAGAATCACTTGAAACTGGGAGGTGGAGTTTGCAGTGAGCCAGAATCGGCCATTTCACTCCAACCTGGGCAACAGAGCCAGACTCCGTCTCAAAAGAAAAAAAAAAATCATTTTTAATTTTTCTGGGTACATAGAAAGTGTATATATTTATGTGTTGCAAGGCATTTTGATACAGACATGCAATTGTGTAATCACAAAAATATGGAAAGCTTCATGAATTTGCATGTCATCCTTGCTCAGGGGCCATGCTAACCTCTGTATAATGTTTTAGTATATGTGGCCGGGCGCGGTGGCCCATGCCTGTAATCCTAGCACTTTGGGAGGCCAAGGTGAGTGGATTTCCTGAGAGTGCAGGAGCTCGAGACCAGCCTGGGCAACACAGTGAAACCCTGCAGTCCCTTCTTCACTCAGGCCGAGGCAGGCGTATTGCTTGAGCCCGGAGTTCGAGACCAGTCTGAGCAACATGGTAAAACCCTGTCTCTATGAAAAATACAAAAATTAGGATGTGTCGGCCCACACCTGTAGTCCCAGCTACTTGGGAGACTGGGGCAAGAGGATCACTTGAGCCCAGGAAGCAGGAAGTTGAGGCTACAGTGAGCAATGATGGCACCACTGCCCTCCAGCCTGGGCGACAGAGCAAGACCTTGTCAAGAGAGAGAGAGAGAGAGAGAGAGAGAAAGGAAGATGAAAGTTATACATATATATGTTTGTTATTTAAAAGTAGAGATGGGAGCTGAGCACATTGGCTCCTGCCTCTAATCCCAGCACTTCAGTAACTGAGGTAGGAGGATCGCTTGAGTTCAGGAGTTCAAGACCCGTCTTTATGTAAAAACAAAACCAAACACATGGCCAGATGCTGTGGCTCACGCCTGTAATCCCAGCACTTTGGGAGGCCGAGGCAGGCGGATTACCTGAGATCAGGAATTTAAGACCAGTCTGGTCAACATGACGAAACCCCAACTCTACAACAATATAAAAATTAGCCGGGCATGGTGGTGCACATCTGTGATCCCAGCTACTTGGGAGGCTGATGCATGGGTCGCTTGAAAATGGGAGGTAGAGGTTGCCGTGAGCTGAGATCGTGCCACTGCACTCCAGCCTGGGCAACAGAGTGAGACTTCGTCTCAAAAACAAAACCAAAAACAACACAGATCTCTGTGGATAGACATTTAGGTTGTTTCCAGCATTTGTGTTATGACAAACAGGATTTCTGGGAGTATTTTTATTATTTTATTATTATTGCTGAGATAAAATTCACATATCATAAAACGTACCTTTTAAAGTGTGCCATTTGGTGGTTTTCGTATATTCACGAAGTCGTACAAGCATTGCCATTATCTAATTCTGGAGCCATTCAGAAACACCCATTTTTTTATGGCCACATGTGCATGTGTCAGCAGAAGGCGCTCTTGGAGGTGCAGCTGATGGGTTGTACAACCATTGCCATTATCTAATCCTGGAGACATTCAGAAACACCCATTTTTTATGGCTGTGTGTGCCTGTGCAAGCAGAAGGCCCCTGTGGAGCTGCAGCTGATGGGCTTTGGGGCAATGAGTCCTTCCAATGGAAAGAAAGTGGGGCCCAGAGGCTTGGGATCACCACATTACCTCTGCTACACTGAGCAATTTGCAATGACCGCCAGTCCCTCGGGGAAAGTTAGTTCTATCCGGATTTTTGCACATCAGATTTCCTTCAAGCAGGGTAGGCCCCTAAATATTCCAGTTAGAACAGGCTAATGATAGGAAATGTCCCCGTAACATGGGAGTTGTGATATCTCAATTCACAGACCTTGCAGTTGTGTGGTCCTTTTAAAACCTAAGTCAGGCCGGGCGCGGTGGCTCACGCCTGTAATCCCAGCACTTTGGAAGGCTGAGGTGGGTGGATCACGAGGTCAGGAGATTGAGACCATCCTGGCCAAAACGGTGAAACCCCGTCTCTACTAAAATTACAAAAAATTAGCCAGGCGTGGTGGCGGGCACCTATAGTCCCAGCTACTCGGGAGGCTGAGGCAGGAGAATGGTGTGAACCCGGGAGGCGGAGCTTGCAGTGAGCACTGAAATCGCACCACTGCGCTCCATCCTAGGCGACAAGAGCTAGACTCCATCTCAAAACAAAAACAAAAACAAAAACAAAAAACCTAAGTGAGGTGATGTCTTCCTCTGCTTTCAAAACTCCCCAAAAAAGGAAAAAAGTGGCCAGGCGCAATGGCTTACGCCTATAATCCCAACACTTTGGGAGACTGAGAAGAGCAGATCACAAGGCCAGGAGTTCCAGACCAGCCTGGCCAATATGGTGAAACCCCGTCTCTACTAAAAAACAAAAATACAAAAATTAGCTGGGTGTGGTGGTGTGCGCCTGTAGTCCCAGCTACTCTGGAGGCTGAGGCAGAAGAACCGCTTGAACCCAGGAGGTGAAAGTTGCAGTGAGTCAAGATGGCACACACTGCACTCCAGCCTGGGCGACAGAGCAAGACTCTGTCTCAACAACAACAACAACAACAAAAAAAAAAAAAAAAAAAAAAAAAGAAAGAAAGAAAGAAGGAAGGAAGGAAGGAAGGAAAGAAGGAAGGAAAAAAGTACAGCCAAAATAAACAAATTCTGCAATGGCTAGCATCTCACTCACAGTAGAAGCCAAGTCCTTACAAAGACCTGCAAAGCCCAACACAATCTGGTTCCTGCCTACCTCCCAGGCCCCCTCTCCCAGCCCTCGCCCTCTCACTCACTCTGTTCCAGCCCCTCTGGCCTCCTGATAGGGCCTCCAGCTCACCCAGCACATGCCCACCTTGAGGACCTCACAATGCTCTTTCGTCTGCCTAACAGATTCCTGCACAGTTCCAGCCTCACTCAATTTCCCCACTCTGTCGCCCAGGCTGGAGTGCAGTGGAGTGATCTTGGCTCACCGTAACCTCTGTCTCCTGGGCTCAAATGGTTCTCCTGCCTCAGTCTCCCAAGTAGCTGGGATTACAGGTGTGCACCACCATGCCCAGCTAATTTTTGTATTTTTAATAGAGACAGGGTTTCACCATATTGGCCAGGCTGGTCTTTAACTCCTGACCTCAGGTGATCTGTCCGCCTCAATCTCCCAAAGTGCTGAAATTACAGGTGTGAGCCACCACGCCCAGCCCGTAATGGGTACTTTGTTAGGCCCCAAGGTGGTGGGCAGTGATGGGTAAGACTTATGAATGGCTTAAGCCACCGCGCCTGGCCCCTAAACCCACACTTTGCTAACCGTTTGCTTTGTGATGTTAGGCTAGTTGCCTAAACTCTTGGAGCCTGAGAGTGAAGCACACCTATCACAAAGGGAAAGAGCCTTGGACTCCACTGGGCGGTGATGAGTAAAAGCTGCTGCAAATGAAAAAGCCTCCCACAGCACTGAGGTCCACAAAACAGTAGCTATCAGGGTGATTCTTATGTAAATACTCTGAATAATAATACCACTAACATGTATAGAACTAGATGTCAAGCTCTGTTAGGCGCCCACATCAGGGGAGATCTTCTAGTCCCTAACTCTTTACCCAAAACCAGCTTCTGCTCACTAAACCCCACTGGGAATAAGGAGGAGGCGCTCTCGGTGATGCAAATGAGTGTTGACTTTTGTTTTATTAACAAAACAATGAGCCCTTAGAAGTATAATGGAAATGTTTAGAACTTTGAAAGGAGAGAAATCAGTTAACAAGTGCTTACTGATAACACTCACACCCAGCTCTACTTGTCAATAAACATTTCCCAAAGCCTGAAGATTGGAATCCAGGCGAGGGCCCTAAGGGCTGTGTGAACTGGGGCCTGTTACTTGAGGTCACTGTGTTTCAAGTTAATGCAGGAAAAGTAATGAGGCTGACCTCTTGGGGCTTCGGTGAAATGTGTATGAAGAGCTTGGCACTTAATAGAAACAAGGCAATTTTTCTTATCTAAGGAAATCATTTTACCTCAACCCTCCCCATCTCACTCCTACTTCAGAAGTGTAGGAGACTCCCCTAGATTCTGATCCTTAATTCTGGCATCACAGAGCCACTTTCAGTTTCCTGGGGGAAGACAGGAGGGAGGAATAATGTGTGGAATCAATACTGAGGATGCTGGCCTGGCGTGGTGGCTCATGCCTGTAATCCCATCACTTTCTGAGGCTGAGGCGGGTGGATCATCTAAGATCGGGAGTTTGAGACCAGCCTGGCCAACATGGTGAAACCCAGTGAAACCCAGTCTCTACTAAAAATACAAAAATTAGCCGGGCATGGCTACGCAGTAGGTGCACGCCTGTAAACCCAGCTACTGTGGAGGCTGAGGCAGGAGAATTGCTTGCAGCCAGGAGGAGGAGGTTGCAGTGAGCCGAGATCTTGCCACTGTACTCCAGCCTGGGCAACAGAGCAAGATCCCATCTCAAAAAATAAAAAATAAATTTAAAAAAGACAGGATGCCTAGAGCCATTGTGCTAGGTGCAGAACAGGCTAGTTAGGCAAGCAATAGACAGATATCTAAATATATATGTAGAAGTATTTTTAAAATAGAGACAGGGTCTCACTACAGTGCCCAGGCTAGTCTTGAACTCCTGGCCTCAAGCAATTCTTCCACTTTGGACTCCCAAAGTGATGGGATTATAGGAGTCAGCCTCTATGCCTGGTGGAGAGATACTTTTATATTTTATTTTATTTTATTTATTTGACACAGGGTCTTGCTGTCACCCAGGCTGGAGTGCAGTGGCGTGATCTCGGCTCACTGCAACCTCCGTCTCCTGGGTTCAAGTGATTATCCTGCCTCAGCCTCCGGAGTAGCTGGGATTACAGGTGCCTGCCACCACACCCAGCTAATTTTCATATTATTTATTTATTTTTAGTTAATTAATTAATTTTAATTTTAATTATATTTATTTATTTTTTGAGACGCAGTCTTGATCTGTCACCCAGGCTGGAGTGCAGTGGCATGATCGTGGCTCACCTCAGCCTCCGCTTCCCGAGTTCAAGCGATTCTCCTGTCTCAACCTCCCAAGTAACTGGGATTACAGTGTGGACCACAATGCCCAGCTAATTAATTATTATTTATTTATTTATTTATTTATTTTTTGAGACAGTCTTTCTCCGTCACCCAGGCTGGAGTGCAGTGGTGCGATCTTGGCTCACTGCAAGCTCTGCCTCCCGGGTTCACGCTAGTCTCTTGCCTCAGCCTCCCGAGTAGCTGGGACTACAGGCGCCCACCACCACACCCGGCTAATTTTTTGTATTTTTAGTAGAGATGGGGTTTCACTGTGTTAGCCAGGATGGTCTCGATCTCCTGACCTCGTGATCTGCCTGCCTCAGCCTCCCAAAGTGCTGGGACTACAGGCGTGAGCCACCACGTCCGGTCGATTTTTTATTTTTAGTAGAGATGGGGTTTAACCATGTTGGCCAGACTGGTCTGGAACTCCTGTACTCAAGTGGTCCACCCACCTCGGCCTCCCAAAATGCTGGGATTACAGGCATGAGCTACCGCACCTCGCCTGGAGAGAGATTTACAGAAAAAGAAAAAAAACCTTACAGTGTTTCCTTACGTGTGAAGATACACACTACAAGGGTACATGCTGTTATGATATATACTGGTTTTCATCCATGATTCCTGGCTCCTGACTTCTGTATCCCTTATTACAGTCTTTTGTTACGATGTGGGTGTGTTAGGCCTCAGGAAACAAGAGTCTCTCTCCAGCCCTCTTTTCACCTTCACCTGCCCCAAGGCAAGACTCTAATCTACTCCTGCCTTTCTGATTATGGGTTTTAAAACTCTCCCAGAGGCCGGGCGTGGTGGCTCACGCCTGTAATCCCAGCACTTTGGGAGGCCGAGGCGGGCGGATCACAAGGTCAGGAGATCGAGACCACGGTGAAACCCCGTCTCTACTAAAAATACAAAAAATTAGCCGGGCGCGGTGGCGGGCGCCTGTAGTCCCAGCTACTCAGGAGGCTGAGGCAGGAGAATGGCGTAAACCCAGGAGGCGGAGCTTGCAGTGAGCCGAGATCGCGCCACTGCACTCCAGCTTGGGTGACAGAGCGAGACTCCGTCTCAAAAAAAAAAAAAAAAAAAACAAAACAAAAACAAACAAACAAAAAAACTCTCCCAGAAAAGGGTCCCACCCTACACCCTGAGGGCAGGAATGCTGATGCTGTGAAGCTTCCATAAAAACTCAAGAAATTCATGGCTCACACCTGTAATCCCAGCAAACTGGGAGGCCTAGGTGGGAGGATTGTTTGAGCCCCAGAGTTCCAGACCAGCCTGGGCAACATAGGGAGACCTCATCTCTACAAAAAAGTAGGCAGGTGTGGTGGCACACGCCTTTAGTCCCAGCTACTCAGGAGGCTGAGGTGGGAGGATCGCTTGTCCCAAGAGGTCAAGGCTCCAGTGAACCATGATCATGCTACTGCACTCCAGCCTGGGTGACACAGCGAGATCCTGCCTCAAAAAACAGAACAGAAAGATAGAAAGAAGGCCAGGAGCGGTGGCTCACACCTGTAATCCCAGCACTTTGGGCAGCCGAGGTAGGAGGATCACCTGAGGTCAGGAGTTTGAGACCAG
This sequence comes from Macaca thibetana thibetana, assembly GCF_024542745.1. NCBI lineage: Eukaryota > Metazoa > Chordata > Mammalia > Primates > Cercopithecidae > Macaca > Macaca thibetana. The sequence goes on along the minus strand of NC_065597.1, from coordinate 47,605,404 downwards.
CCAGGCAAACATGGTGTCACCTCATCTCTACTAAAAATACAAAAATTAGCCTTGTGTGCTGGCGTGTGCCTGTAGTCCCAGCTACCTCAGGAGGCTGAGGCGGGAAAATCACTTGAACCAGGTAGGTGGAGGTTGCAGTGAGCCGAGATCACGCCACTGCACTCCAGCCTGGGTGACAGAGCTAGACTTCGTCTCAGGAGAAAAAAAAAAAAAAAAAGAAGAAGAAGAAAAGGAGAGGAGGAGGAGGAGGAGGAGGAGGAGGGGGAGAAAAGACCCAAAAGGACAAGGAGGAGGAGGAGGAGGAGGTTTGAGTGAGACTTCATCTCGGGAGAGGAAAAAAATAAATAAATAAAGAGAAAAGACCCAAAAGGACAAGTTCAGTGAGCTTCTGGATAGCCGAACAGGCTTCCCCCATACCTCAAACTACCTTCTGTCTGGGCGACGGAGCGAGACTCCGTCTCAAAATATATGTATAAAATAAAATAAAAAATAAAATGAGGCCAGGCGCGGTGGCTCAAGCCTGTAATCCCAGCACTTTGGGAGGCCGAGACGGGCGGATCACGAGGTCAGGAGATCGAGACCATCCTGGCTGACACGGTGAAACCCCGTCTCTACTAAAAAAATACAAAAAAACTAGCCGGGCGAGGTGGCGGGCGCCTGTAGTCCCAGCTACTCGGGAGGCTGAGACAGGAGAATGGCGTGAACCCGGGAGGCAGAGCTTGCAGTGAGCTGAGATCCGGCCACTGCACTCCAGCCTGGGCGGCAGAGTGAGACTCTGTCTCAAAAAAAATAATAATAATAAAATAAAATAAAATAAAATAAAATGAAATATTGTTTCTAGAGGCAGAGAACGTAAACAACTCAAGTGTTCAAAGTAGGAGATTGATTAAATAAACCCTGTGAGGTTGATCACAATGTGTAGATCTGAAATAGTCTTCAATAATTATTATTAATTAGTAAATATCGATATCTTGTATTCATGGATAGGAAGACTCAATATTGTAAAGATGTCAATTTTCTTCAATTTGTTCCATACAAGGCAATGCAATGCTAACAAAAATCACAACAGGGATTTTCATGAAACTTGCCAAGCCAATTAAAAAATATGCATAGGAGGCCGGGCGCGGTGGCTCATGCCTGTAATCCCAGCACTTTGGGAGGCCAAGGTGGGTAGATCACGAGATTAGGAGATCGAGACCATCCTGGCTAACACGGTGAAACCCCATCTCTACTAAAAACACAAAAAATTAGCCAGGCATGGTGGCACACGCCTGTAGTCCCAGCTACTTGGGAGGCTGAGGCAGGAGAATTGCTTGAACCCAGAAGGCGGAGGTTTCAGTGAGCTGAAATCACTCCATTGCACTCCAGCCTGCGCGACAGAGCGAGACTCCGTCTCAAAAAACAAACAAACAAACAAAAAAGTATAGGAAGGGCTCAGAACAGAAAGATACTCTTGAAGAAAAAGGGAGAGGAGATTTGCTCTACCTGAATTATTATAGAGCTGTGGCAAAAAAGATGAGGTAGTGTTGCTAGGGGTAGGAAGTCACCAAAATTAACTCATGAATATATGAAACTTTGATAATGACAGGGTGGTATGCCAGATCGAAGGAGGTGCTCATCAATAAATGGAGGTGGGCTGGGCGTGGTGGCTCATGCGTGTAATCCCAGCACTTTGGGAGACCAAGGCGCGCAGATCACCTTAGGTCAGCAGTTTGAGGCCAGCCTGGCCAATATGGTGAAACCCCATCTCTACTAAAAATGCAAAAATTATCTGGACGTGGTGGCACATGCCTGTAATCCCAGATACTCGGGAGGCTCAGGCAGGAGAATTGCTTGAATCCAGGAGGCAGACGTTGCAGTGAGCCGAGATCATGTCACTGCAGTCCAGTCTGGGTGACAGAGCAAGACTGTTTTAAAAAAAAAATGGAGGTGGAAAGAAAGGTCATCCATATGGGAGAAGATGAAATTAAATCAGTGACCTGCTGGGCACGGTGGCTCATGCCTGTAATCCCAGCACTTTGGGAGGCCGAGGCAGTTGGATCACAAGGTCAGGAGTTCGAGACCAGCCAGGTCAAGATAGCGAAACCCTGTCTTTTTTTTTTTTTTTTTTTTTTTTTTTTTGAGACGGAGTCTCGCTGTGTCTCCCAGGCTGGAGTGCAGTGGCGTGATCTCGGCTCACTGCAAGCTCCGCCTCCCGGGTTCACGCCATTCTCCCGCCTCAGCCTTCCCAAGTAGCTGAGACTACAGGCGCCCACCACCATGCCCGGCTAGTTTTTTTGTATTTTTAGTAGAGACAGGGTTTCACCATGTTAGCCAGGATAGTCTCGATCTCCTGACCTCGTGATCCACCCGCCTCGGCCTCCCAAAGTGCTGGGATTACAGGCTTGAGCCACCGCGCCCGGCGCGAAACCCTGTCTTTACTAAAAATTAGCAAGGCACGGTGGCGGGCGCCTGTAATCCCAGCTACTTGGGAGGCTGAGGCAGGAGATTGAACCCGGGAGGCAGAGGTTGCAGTGAGCCGAGATCGTGCCACGGCACTCTAGCCTAGGCAACAGAGCAAGACTCTGTCTCCAAAAGAAAAAAATCAGTGAAAAATATCAGTGACCCACACTATATACAAAAGTCAACTCAAGATATAAGGACTTAATTATCAAAAGCAAAACAAAAACTTTTAGGAGAAAAGTAAGATAATTTATTTCTGACATTGGCAGTAATGAAAACTCAAAACACAAAAGGCTAACTATAAAAGGAAATGGTAATGAATGAAACTATACTAAAATGAATGAAAGTATAAGCTACAAACTTGAAGAAGATATATGTAAACATATATAGCCATTCAAAAATATATACTGAGATAATCTAAAGGCCTTGTAAAAATCAGTAAAGCCAGCCTGTGCAACATAGTAAGACTCTGTCTCTACTGAAAGAAAAAAATTAGTCAGGTGTGGTGGTGCGCACCTGTAGTCTCAGCTACTCAGGAGGCTGAGGAGGGAGGATCACTTTAGCCAGGAGTTCAAGGCTTCAGTGAACTATGTCATGCCACTGTACTCTAGCCTGGGCAACAGAGCAAAACCCTGTCTCAAATAACAAAATCAATAAATGAAAATAAGCTAGTAGAAAAATGGATACAAGACTTGAACATGAATTTCAACAAGGAAGAAACATGGCTAAAAAGCTTATGAAGAGATGCTCACATCATTAGTGATCAAAGAAATATACAGATCATAATGAGATACTATTTTATAACCAGTATATGGCAAAAATTAAGAAGTCAGATAACACCAAGTATTGATCAACAGATCTTCTGTACATTGCTGGGAGGAATATGTATCTGTACAGCCATTTTGAAGATTATCTTTTTTTTTTTTTTTTTTTTGAGACGGAGTCTCGCTCTGTCGCCCAGGCTGGAGTGCAGTGGCCGGATCTCAGCTCACTGCAAGCTCCGCCTCCCGGGTTCACGCCATTCTCCTGCCTCAGCCTCCCGAGTAGCTGGGACTACAGGCGCCCGCCACCTCGCCCGGCTAGTTTTTTGTATTTTTTAGTAGAGACGGGGTTTCACCGTGTTAGCCAGGATGGTCTCGATCTCCTGACCTCGTGATCCACCCGTCTCGGCCTCCCAAAGTGCTGAGATTACAGGCTTGAGCCACCGCGCCCGGCCTATCTTTTTTTTTTCTTTGAGACGGAGTCTTGTTCTGTCCCCCAAGCTGGAGTACAATGGTGCGATTTCGGTTCACCGCAACCTCTGCCTCAGCCTCCCAAGTAGCTGGGGACTAAAGGCGCATGCCACCACACCTGGCTAACTTTTGTATTTTTTGGTGGAGACGGGATTTCACCATGTTGCCCAGACTAGTCTTGAACTCTTGGCCTCAAGTGATCCACCTCAGCCTCCCAAATGCTGGGATTACAGGCCTGAGCCACCACGTCCAGCCAAAAATTATCATTCTCTTGTCAAATTGAACATTTACATGCCTTAAAACCCAGCAGTTCCATGTTTGGGCAAATATCCAGGAGCAAGTCTTGCTCAAGTGTTCCAGGAGACATGTACGTGAATATTCATGACTGCAGTCAACATATGGCAGAAACACCCATAAAGAAACCAAAATGCCCTTCAACAGGAGAATGGATAAATACAATGGGGTACCATGACAAAATAAAATATTATAAAAGAGTGAAATTTCAATGAACCACAGGCACACATAAAAGTATGAATGACTTTTGTCAATACAATATTGAGTGTAAAAAAGAAACAGCTAGAGGATTACATACACCATTATATCTTTTATTTTATTTTTTTACATTTTATTTATTTATTTATTTATTTATTTATTTATTTATTTATTTTGAGATGGAGTCTTGCTCTGTCGCCCAGGCAGGAGTGCAGTGGCGCAATCCCGCCTCACTGCAACCTCCACCTCCCAGGTTCAAGTGATTCTCCCACCTCAGCCTCCGGAGCAGCTGGGAATACAGGCACACACCATCATACCTGACTAATTTTTTGGTATTTTTAGTAGAGAAGGGGTTTCACTATGTTGGCCAGACTGGTCTCGAACTCCTGACCTCAGGTGATCTGCCCGCCTCAGCCTCCCAAAGTGCTGGGATTACAGACATGAGCCACTGGGCCTGGCTCATCATCCTTTCTTTCTAAAGGTTGCACATATGCCATTTACAGTTACAGCACAACTGAATCAAACAATCCCTAACTATTGCAGTTTTTTGTTTTTGTTTGAGACGAAGTCTCGCTCTGTCGCCCAGGTTAGAGTGCAGTGGTGCCATCTTGGCTCACTGCAACCTCCACCTCCTAGGTTCGAGCAATTATCCTGCCTCAGCCTCTTGAGTAGCTGGGACTACAGGCGCATGCCACCATGCCTGGCGAATTTTTTGTATTTTCAGTAGAGGCGGGGTTTCACCATTTGTCCAGGCTGGTCTGGAACTTCTGACTTCGTGATCCGCCCGCCTCAACCTCCCAAAGTGTTGGATTACAGGCGTGAGCCAACGCATCTGGCCCAGTTTGTTTGTTTGTTTATTGAGACAGAGTTTTGCTCTTGTTGCCCAGGCTGCAGTACAGTGGCTGTTCTTGGCTCACCGCAACCTCCATCTCCCGGGTTCAAGTGATTCTCCTGCCTCAGCCTCCTGAGTATCTGGGATTACAGGCATGTGCCACCACGCCTGGCCAATTTTGTATTTTTAGTAGAGATGGGGTTACTCCATGTTGGTCAGGCTGGTCTCAAACTTCTGACCTCAGATGATCTACCCGCCTCAGGCCTCCCAAAATGCTGGGATTACAGGTGTACGCCACCGTGCCTGGACAGTTTACTTTTTAAGTTCTTTTTTTGTCCTTTCTTCCCCCTCTACCTATAATCCTGTTAAAAAAGAAAGCTTTTAATTATAAAATATATCCCTGGTTCGGGCGCAGTGACTCACACCTGTAATCCCAGCACTTTGGGAGGCCCAGGCAGGCAGATCACTTGAGATCAGGAGTTCGAGACCAGCCTGGCCAAAATAACGAAACCCCGTCTCTACTAAAAATACAAAAATTAGCTGGGAGTGGTGGCCCACTCCTATAATCCCAGCTACTCGGGAGGCTGAGGCAGGAGAATTGCTTGATCCCAGGATGCGGCAGTTGCAGTGAGCCAAGATCATGCTACTGAACTCCAGCCTGGGCGATAACAGCGAAACTCCATCACACACACACACTGAAAAAAACTGTAAACTATAACACACCAGCAGAGTGTATAAAATACATGCATTTTTTAAAAAAAGTAACCAGATGGCCGGGCGCGGTGGCCCACGTCTGTAATCCCAGCATTTTGGGAGGCCAAAGTGGGTGGATCACCTGAGGTTGGGAGTTCAAGACCAGCCTGGCCAACATGGTGAAATCCCGTCCCTACTAAAAATACAAAAAATTAGCTGGTCATTGTGGTGGGCACATGTAATACCAGCTACTCGAAAGGCTGAGGCAGGAGAATTGCTTGAACCCAGGAGACAGAGGTTGCAGTGAGCCGAGATCGCGCCACTGCATTCCAGCCTGGCAACAAGAGTGAAACTCCGTCTCAAAAAAAAAAAAAAAAAAAAGTCCGGGCGCGGTGGCTCACATCTGTAATCCTAGCACTTTGGGAGGCCGAGACGGGCGGATCACGATGTCAGGAGATCGAGACGACCCTGGCTAACACGGTGAAACCCCGTCTCTACTAAAAATACAAAAATTAGCCAGGCGCAGTGATGAGCACCTGTAGTCCCAGCTACTTGGGAGGCTGAGGCAGGAGAATGGTGTGAACCCGGGAGGCGGAGCTTGCAGTGAGTGAAGATCGCGCCACTGCACTCCAGCCTGGGCAACAGAGCGAGACTCTGTCTTGAAAAAAAAAAAAAAAAGTAACTATAAGCCAGGTGCTGTGGCTCATGCCTATAGTGCCAACGCTTTGGGAGGCTGAGGCAGGCGGATCACCTGAGGTCACGAGTTCCGACACCATCCTGGACAACATGGTAAAACTCTGTCTCTACTAAAAATACAAAAAAATTTAGCTGGGCATGGTGGCTCATGCCTGTAATCCCAGCTACTCGGGAAGCTGAGGCAGGAGAATCGCTTGAACCTAGGAGGAAGAAGTTGCAGTGAGCCAAGGTCATGCCACTGCACTCTAGCCTGGGGGACAGAGGGAGACTCTGTCTCAAAAATAAATAAATAGTAACTATAAAGCAAACATTTGTGTTACCTCTACCTTAAAAACATTTTTAATTGTTTTGTAAAGGCAGGGTCTCACTATGTTTTACCTGCTGGTCTAGAACTCCTGGGCTCAAGGAATCCTCTTTCCTCAGCCTCCCAAAGTGTTGAGATTATAGGCATGAGCCACTGCTCCCAGCCAGTTGTTTTTAAGTTAAAAAAAAAGTATAACAGGCCCGGCGCGGTGGCTCACGCCTGTAATCCCAGCACTTTGGGAGGCCGAGGAGGGCGGATCACGGGGTCAGGAGATCGAGACCACGGTGAAACCCCGTCTCTACTAAAAATACAAAAAATTAGCCGGGCGCGGTTGTGGGCGCCTGTAGTCCCAGCTACTCAGGAGGCTGAGGCAGGAGAATGGCGTGAACCCGGGAGGCGGAGCTTGCAGTGAGCCGAGATCGCGCCACTGCACTCCAGCCTGGGCGACAGAGCGAGACTCCGTCTCAAAAAAAAAAAAAAAAAAAGTATAACAGGCCCGGCGCGGTGGCTCACGCCTGTAATCCCAGCACTTTGGGAGGCCGAGGAGGGCGGATCACGGGGTCAGGAGATCGAGCCCATCCTGGCTAACATGGTGAACCCCGTCTCTACTAAAAATACAAAAATTAGCCGGGCATTGCGGCAGTCTCCTGTAGTCCCAGGTACTCGGGAGGCTGAGATAGGAGACTGGCGTGAACCCGGCAGGCGGAGCTTGCAGTGAGCCGAGTTGGCGCCACTGCACTTCAGCCTGGGCAACTGAGTGAGACTCCATCTCAAATAAATAAATAAATAAGTATAACAAACGGGCCTGTGGCAGGGCGCAGTGGCTCACGCCTACAATCCCAGCACTGTGGGAGGCTGAGGCAGGCAGATCACCTGAGGTCAGGAATTCAAGACCAGCGTGTCCAACATAGTGAAACTCCATCTCTACTAACAATACAAAATTAGCTGGGTGTGGTGGTGGGTGCTGTAATCTCAGCTACTCGGGAGGCTGAGGCAGGAGAATCACTTGAACCCAGGAGGTGAAGGTTGCAGTGAGCCAAGATCACGCCACTGCACTCCAGCCTGGGCAACAGTGTGAGACTCTGTCTCAAAAACAAACAAAACAAACAAACAAAACAAAACAAAACAACAAAAAAAACAAGGCTGGGTGTGGTGGCTCACGCCTGTAATCCCAGCACTTTGGGAGGCTGAGGCGGGTGGATCACGAGGTCCAGAGATTGAGACCATCCTGATCAACAAGGTGAAACCCCATCTCTACTAAAAATACAAAAATTAGCTGGGTGTAGTGGCCTGCGCCTGTAGTCCCAGCTACTCAGGAGGCTGAGGCAGGAGAATCATTTGAATCCAGGAGACAGAGGTTGCAGTGAGCTGAGATTGCACCACTACACTCCAGCCTGGCAACACAGCAAAACTCCGTCTCAAACAACAACAAAAACACACCAAAAGCACCTGTGTACCACTCTCCAGGAATTAACAAACATATTCTGCTAATTTTTTTTTGTTTCCTTTTTTTTCTAACAAGACCACAAAACAGAAAGTACTTTATTCTATACACCTTTTTTTTAAATTTAAATTTAAATTTTTCTTTTAGAATACAGTACTTAATGGTCACTCTTTTGTGAGTCATTTAATGGATCAAGGCTTTTCTTATTTATTGTATGTCATGTGACCTCAACCAATACTCTCCTTTGTTGTTGTTGTTTTTGTTTTTTGTTTGTTTTGAGGTGGAGTCTCACTGTTGCCCAAGGATGGAATGTAGTGGCGTAATCTCGGCTCACTGCAAACTCAGCTTCCTGGGTTCAATAATTTTTTTTTTTTTTTTTTTTTTTGAGATGAACTCTCGCTCTGTCGCCCAGACTGTAGTGCAGTGGCGTGATCTCAGCTCACTGCAGCCTCTGCCTCCAGGGTTCAAGCAATTCTCTGCCTCAGCCTCCTGAGTAGCTGGGACTACAGGCGCAGGCCACTACACCCAGCTAATTTTTGTATTTTTAGTAGAGACGGGGTTTCACCTTGTTGATCAAGATGGTCTCAATCTCTGGATCTCGTGATCCACCCGCCTCGGCCTCCCAAAGTGCTGGGATTACAGTCATGAGCCACCATGCCCGGCCGAAGAATTTTTTTTTTTGAGACGGAGTCTCGCTCTGTCTCCCAGGCTGGAGTGCAGTGGCCAGATCTCAGTTCACTGCAAGCTCCGCCTCCCGGGTTTACGCCATTCTCCTGCCTCAGCCTCCCGAATAGCTGGGACTACAGGCGCCAGACACCTCGCCCGGCTAGTTTTTTGTATTTTTTAGTAGAGACAAGGTTTCACCGTGTTAGCCAGGATGGTCTCGATCTCCTGACCCCGTGATCCGCCCGTCTCGGCCTCCCAAAGTGCTGGGATTACAAGCTTGAGCCACCGCGCCCGGCCTGAATTTTTTAATTCAAATAAAAAAGTTTGGGCACGCTTACAGTCCCTCCAACAGCAGTGTGCGCACCTAGCTGCCAGTACCCTTCCTAGAATTGGGTGTCACAGTTACAGTTTCCTTCTTGTAGGGTTGGGGTGTTTTGGATTTGTGTGTTTGCTTAAGATGTGCTGGGTTCAATCCATGAAGGCTCAGTGCTCGGCTGTGTTCTGAGAAGTTCCCAGTTTTTGTGGAGGGGAGAGGTATTCTAGCATCTCCCTACCCTCTCCTTCCCTCCTGGGACCTTAGCCACCCACAACTGCCCTCAGGAGTTTCCTCGAAGAGGTTCCCCAGAAGAGTTATTTGCTAAATTTGTCAACCCTACCACCACATTTCCTTTCTACTTAAAGATTTCAATCTCCATCACCTTCCATCTAGACTACAGCAGTCACCTTAGGCTCTTATCCCAACAGTCCGTTGTCAGCACATTGTATCCAGCCTCTGCTCAAAGCCTTCCTGCTACACTTTACATTCCATCTAAGCTCCTTAACTTGGCCTTCAAAGCCCTGCCAGACACAGGCCCGATCCTCTTCTCAGACTGCATCTCCCAGTGCTCCCCTTCCCCTGAAGTCTCCTGGTGGGTTCCTGGCAGGATAAGCTGGGTCTAGCCTCAGGGACTTGGCAATTATTATTATTATTATTATTTTATGAGACAGAGTTTTGCTCTTGTCACCCAGGCTGGAGTGCAATGGCATGATCATGGCTCACTGCAACCTCCGCTTTCTGGGTTCAAGTGATTCTCCTGCCTCAGCCTCCCTAGTAGCTGGGAGTACAGGTGCTCGCCACCAGGCCCAGAAAATTTTTGCATTTTTAGTAGAGATGGGTTTTTACCGTGTTAGCCAGGCTGGTCTTGAACTCCTGATCTCAGGGGATCTACCTGCTTCAGTCTCCCAAAGTGCTGAGATTACAGGCATGAGCCACTGTGCCTGGCCCCTTTGTACTTATTTACCTCTGCTTAGGATGCTCTTCCCCAAAGCATCTCTGTTTAAATGTCACCACACTAGAGAGGCCCTCCCAGACAATCTTGTCTAAAATAGCACCTCTTCTGCCCCTCACCCGAGCTCATCCACCCCACGTTATTTTTTCGTAACACATATCAGCCATTATTATTTTATTTTATGTATTTTATGTATTTATTGAGATGGAGTCTTGCTCTGTCACCCAGGCTGGAGTGCAGTGGCACAATCTGGGCTCACTGCAACCTCTACCCCCCAGATTCAAGCAATTTTCCTGCCTCAGCCTCCCAAGTAGCTGGGACTATGGGCGGGGGCCACCATGCCTGCCTAATTTTTTTTTTTTTTGAGACAGAGTCTTGTTCTGTTGCCCAGGCTGCAGTGCAGTAGAGGTGGCATGATCTTGCCTCACTGCAACCTCCGCCTCCCGGGTTCAAGCGATTCTTCTGCCTCAGCCTCCCGAGTAGCTGGGAGTACAGGTGCCTGCCACCATGCCTGGCTAATTTTTGTATTTTTAGTAGAGACGGGGTTTCATCATATTCACCAGGCTGGTGTCGAACTCCTGACCTTGTGATCTGCCCACCTCAGCCTCCCAAAGTACTGGGATTACAGGTGTAAGCCACCACGCCCAGCCAGCCATCATTATTTTATATTCGTACTTATTTATATGTTTGTTCTTTGTCTTATCCCGCCAAGAATGTAAGCTTGATAAAAACTGAAACCATGAGTGTTTTACTTGTTTGTTTTCCCAACATTATCTCCCCAGTGCCGAGAATAATCCCTGGCACATGGTAGATGGACTCAGATGGTAGACCTGGATTTGACAAGCTGTACTGCACAGCAGTTAACAGCACAAATGTAGCTGGGCACAGTGGCTCATGCCTATAATCCCCACACTTTGAAAGAGGCCAAGGCAGGAGGATTGCTTGAGGCCAGGAGTTGAGGCTAGCCTGGGCAACATAGCAAGACCTCATCTCTCTCTATATATATTTTTTATTTTTATTTATGTATTTTTTTAGATGGAGTTTTGCTCGTCACCCAGGCTGGAGTGCAATGGCGCAATCTTGGCTCACTGCAACCTCCGCCTCCTGGGTTCAAGTGACTCTCCTGCCTCAGACTCCCAAGTAGCTGGGATTATAGGCACAAACCACCACGTCTGCCATTTTATTGTATTTTTAGTAGAGGCGGGGTTTCACCATGTTGGCCAGGCTGGTCTCCAACTCCTGACCTCAGGTGATTCCACCTGCCTCGGCCTCCCAAAGTGCTGGGATTACAGGCATGAGCCACTGTGCATGGCAAGACCTCATCTCTTAAGACAAGTTAGCCAGCCATGGTGGCTGGCACCTATGGTCTCAGCTACTCAGGAGGCTGAGGCAGGAGGATCACTTGAGCCATGAATTTGATGCTAAAGTGAGCTATGATGCCCACCACTGCCCTCCAGCTCCAGCCTGGGCAAAGAGTGAGACCATCTCTTGGGGGGGAAAAAAAAAAGCACAAATATGAGTGAAGCCCCTCTGGGTTGACAGCAGTCCCTGTGCTGTTCTTTATCAGCTTGTAACTTGCGACACGTTACTTAACCATCCTTTTTATCATCTATAAAAGGAGGATGGTAATCTTTTTTTTTTTCTTGAAGCAGAGTTTCACTCTTGTTGCCCAGGCTGGAGTGCAATGGTGCAACCTCGGCCCACCGCAACCTCTGCCTCCCATGTTCAAGCGATTCTCCTGCCTCAGCCTCCTGAGTAGCTGGGATTACAGGCATGTGCCACCATGCCCAGCTAATTTTGTATTATCAGTAGAGATGGGGTTTCTCCATGTTGGTCAAGCTGGTCTCGAACTCCGGACCTCAGGTCATCTACCCACCTCGGCCTCCCAAAGTGCTGGAATTACAGGTGTGAGCCACCACGCCCGGCCGACAATCTATTTAATATGATAATTGTGAGAATTAAGTGAGTTCATTCATGTAAATACACAGGTTGGTGCTTAGTGCTTGTCATTACTATACTTCTTGAGTGAATTTAACACATAGTAGCCAGGCACAGTGGCTCACGCCTGTAATCCCAGCACTTTGGGACGCCGAGGCGAGTGGATCACCTGAGGTTGGGAGTTTGAGACCAGCCTGACCAAGATGGCGAAACCCTGTGTCTACTAAAAATACAAACAAACAAACAAAAAAATTAGCTGGACATGGTGGTGTGTGCCTGTAATCCCAGCTACCCTGGAGGCTGAGGCAGGGGAATTGCTTAAACCCGGGAGGTGGAGATTGTAGTAAGCTGAGATCGCACCACTGCACACTCCAGACTGGGTGAGGGAGAGAGGCTCTGTCTCCAAAAAAAAAAAAAAAAAAAAAAAAAAAAAAAAAAAAAAAAAAAAAAACACATGTGATTTATTGCCATCATGCAACATGCAGGCATCAACCAAGCCCAAAGTGTTGATATTTATGATGTGCGTGGCACTCCCCCAGACAATGGACATAGATGGGCATGCACTGAAGTGAGCAAGACAGAGCTAAACCCAAGGAATTATTTGTAGAGTGCAGAGAAGCAAAAAGAAAGAAGGAAAGGAAGGAAGGAAGGAAGGAAGGAAGGAAGGAAGGAAGGAAGGAAGGAAGGAAGGAAGGAAGGAAGGAAAAGCACAGACTGTTACAGGAGATACAGTGTAGTCTGGGGGCAGGGAGGGCTTCTGGAGGCAGTGACATTGTCCTAGGACTAAGGATGTGTAGGTTGTAACTGCGTGGAAGGAAAGAGAGAAGCAAGTGTGAGAAAGTCCAGAACAGAGAAAAGAACCTGTAGAGAGACAGCAGTGGCTGGAGTGCAGGGTACTGGGAGAGATGAGGCTGGAGAATCTGCCAAGGGCTCATCACGCAGGGCCCAGGCCTCGGAAAGGGGTTTCACGGGAGCCATGAAAGGACCTGGAGGAGGAGAGCGACTCTGTCTGATCTGCGGTGAGACAAGTTTCCTCTGGCTGCTGTGTGGAGATGTCTTCTTCAGGTCTCCATCCAACTGCCACCTCACCAGAGATCCTCTGGTTTAAAAGAGCCCCTCCCCTGCCCCTCTCTACCTGCTTTATTATGTAATTGCTCTCGCCCGTCCCTAACATTATGTCACGCTCTCAAATGCTTGTTCCGATTCTCCCACTGCAATGGATACTACATGGGAACTAGGGTGGGGCAGGAGAGACTGGCCACACAAAGATTCATTAGGAGGGTGGTACAGACTGCTTCAGATCCAGATTTTTGACTTGCCAGGGGGGTTAAGAGCAGCTGTTGGGATGGAAGAAAGCAGGAGGTTGGAGGACGAAGTTCATCTGGAAGCTTCATTTGCATAGCACTTTACATAAGACTGAGAAACATCAACTATCCATGTCAAAGAATGGGGTGGGGAAGCTATTGGAGACCACGGTGGTGTTGCTGAAGTTTCAAACCAGCCATTCTTCAGGTTATAAATCATCAAGGGCTTAGGATCTCTCACAGGAGTGAGAAACAGAAGGCATGGAGAAATGTTTAAGATATAATGCACAGGACTTGGTGTCTGGATGTGGGGCATGAGGAAAAGGGAAAGTGATGCCTACATTTCTAGCTTGAGCAACTGAATGGATGGTGCCACCTCCTCAGAGCAGAGGGAGGAGGAGCAAGTTTTGTGGTTCAGATGGTGAGTTCACCTTTTTTTGGAAACGGAGTCTCGCTCTGTCACCAGGCTGGAGTGCAGCGATGCGATCTTGGCTCACTGCAACCTCCGCCTCCCAGGTTCAAGCAATTCTCCTGCCTCAGCCTCCCGAGTAGCTGGGACTACAAGTGCCTGCCACCATACCCGGCTAATTCTTGTATTTTTAGCAGACGGGATTTCACCATGTTGGCCAGGATGGTTTCAGTCTCTTGACCTCATGATCCACCTGCCTCTGCCTCCCAAAGTGCTGGGATTACAGGCATGAGCCACCACGCCCAGCCTTGTTTTGCCCAGGCTTTTTTGTGCAGTGGCGTGATCTCTGCTCATTGCAACCTCTGCCTCCCGGTTCAAGTGATTCTCCTACCTCAGCCTCCTGAATAGCTGGGATTACAGGCATGAGTCACCACGCCCAGCTAATTTTGGTATTTTTAGTAGAGACCGGGTTTTACCATGTTGGCCAGGCTGATCTCAAACTCCTGACCTCAGGCGATCTGCCTGCCTTGGCCTCCCAAAGTGCTGGGATTACAGGCGTGAGCCACCACACCTGGCTGTGAGTTTACTTTTGGATGGAGGAGTCCAAGGTTCCTAGGGAGCCTCCTGCAGGAGGATTCCAGGAGTTAGAGGGTTCTGAGCTGGGGCTAGTCTTGACTTAAGAGATGGTGGTTGGAATAAACATGGAAATCATGAAAAGTTACTGGAGCCTTAGAGATTAACGCCCCTTTTTTCCCCTGAGATGTCTTTAGGCAAATCACCAGAAATGCTTATATGGGAGTGCTTTCTGGTTACAACCTGGCTTCTCCACCTCACCTAGATGGTTCTGTAACCCCCAGCCACTAATAGCAATGGAAGGTCCATTAAAGGGAGAAGTCCTGGAAGCTGAAGCTTCATTAGTTTCACAGTATCTGCCTCGGCCCTTGAGGACTTGGATGAGAGGGGGCAGTTGAGGCAAGAATCCTTAGCAGCCCCACCAACTGATGGAGGGGTCCAGAAGTGTCCTGTGGGGTGAGGGAGAAACGGAGTGGCCAGGGAGGTGGGAGGAGCCTGGGAAAGACTGGAATCACAGAAGGAACGATGTTTAGCGAATCATCACCACTAGCAATCAACGGCCAGGTTCTGCTAATTTTTCCTTCTTAGTCTCTCCCCCCATCTCCACTGCCACCTTCTGGCCAACAGCTCCCATTACACACAGGTGACTGCTGGTATCCTCCCTGTCTCCAGTCTTACAGACATCCCATGCATCTTGTTACATACATCACCCTTTGTAAAGTGGAACATGGGTCATGCCAATCTTTTTTTTTTTTTTTTTTTGAGACAGAGTCTGGCTTTGTTGCCAGGCTGGAGTATAGTGGTGTGATCTTAGCTCACTGCAACCTCTACCTCCCGGGTTCAAGCAGTTCTCCTGCCTCAGCCTCCCAAGTAGTTGGGACTACAGGCACACGCCTCCACGCCAGGCTAATTTTTGTATTTTTAGTAGAGACGCGGTTTCACCATGTTGGCCAGGATGGTCTCGATCTCTTGACCTCACGATCCATCCGCTTCGGCCTCCCGAAGTGCTGGGATTACAGGCGTGAGCCACCGTACCCAGCCTGGGTCATGCCAATCTTTTGCTTACAACTTTCTTTTTTTTTTTTTTTTTTTTGAGGCGGAGTCTCGCTCTGTCGCCCAGGCTGGAGTGCAGTGGCGCGATCTCGGCTCACTGCAAGCTCCACCTCCCGGGTTCCCGCCATTCTCCTGCCTCAGCCTCCCACGCCCGGCTAATTTTTTTGTATTTTTAGTGGAGACGGGGTTTCATTGTGTTAGCCAGGATGGTCTCCATCTCCTGACCTCGTGATCCGCCCGTCTCGGCCTCCGAAAGTGCTGGGATTACAGGCTTGAGCCACCGCGCCCGGCCTGCTTAACAACTTTCAATAGCTCCCTGTCACTTCCAAGCGAATGCCCCAAACCTAGCCTGGCATGCTGGGCCCTAGCCACTTGGAGCCAGGTGATCTCTCCAACAGTGACTTAACCTGCTCCCTCATAAAGAAGACAGGCTAGGGCTGGGTGTGGTAGCTCATGCCTGTAGTCCCAGCACTTTGGGAGGCTGAGACAGGAGGGCTGCTTGAGGCCAAGAGTTCAAGACCAATGTGGGCAACATAGAGAGACCGCCCACTTTCACTACAAAAAAATAGAAAATAGCCGGGCCTGGTGGTGTGTACCTGTAGTCTCAGCTATTCGGAAGGCTGAGGTGGGAGGACCACCTGAGCCCAGGAGGTCGAGGCTGCAGTGAGCTATGATCACACCACTGTACTCCAGCCTGGGGCACAAGCTGATTCACTGTCCCCCTTCCCCCCACCGCCGAGCCATCAGCCTTGTGGAGGCTGTGTCATATTCCTGGAGTGCCTGCCTTCATGCCTAAATTTTTCAAGGTCAGGTTCAAATGATACTTCTCTAGGAAGCCTTCCCTGATACCCCACTGGGTATCCAACCTGACCCTTGGAGAGTTCCTGACCCTTGGAGAGTTCCTTGACCACCCTTCTTTTGAGATACCACAGCACTGCCATGCCTTTTACCAAGCTCACAGCTTATCCCACAATGAGACTAAGTTCTTTTTTTTTTTTTTTTTTTTTTTTTTGAGACAGAGTCTCGCTCTGTCGCCCAGGCTGGAGTGCAGTGGCCGGATCTCAGCTCACTGCAAGCTCCGCCTCCCAGGTTTACCCCATTCTCCTGCCTCAGCCTCCCGAGTAGCTGGGACTACAGGCACCCGCCACCTCGCCCGGCTAGTTTTTTTGTATTTTTTTTTTTTTTAGTAGAGACGGGGTTTCACCGTGCTAGCCAGGATGGTCTCGATCTCCTGACCTCATGATCCGCCCGTCTCGGCCTCCCAAAGTGCTGGGATTACAGGCTTGAGCCACCGCGCCCGGCCGAGACTAAGTTCTTAAGAGCAGGGACTGGCCGGGCGCGGTGGCTCACGCCTGTAATCCCAGCACTTTGGGAGGCCAAGGCGGGCGGATCACAAGGTCAGGAGATCGAGACCACGGTGAAACCCCGTCTCTACTAAAAATACAAAAAATTAGCCGGGCGCAGTTGTGGGCGCCTGTAGTCCCAGCTACTCGGGAGGCTGAGGCAGGAGAATGGCGTGAACCCGGGAGGCGGAGCTTGCAGTGAGCCGAGATCGCGCCACTGCACTCCAGCCTGGGCGACAGAGCGAGACTCCGTCTCAAAAAAAAAAAAAAAAAAGAGCAGGGACTGTGCCATCTTCCCTCCTGTCTCTCCCACTGCACGCAGCACAGGGCCAGACAGGAAACAGGCAGAGGAAATGCTGGTTAGGAGAACATGCTCGTTGACATGCTTGTGTATGAACAAGAGGTCACAAGTTTAACTGCCTTTAGGTGCCAGATATGACAAATTTGTTAAGTTGCCTGGTGCAAGACAATTGGGAATGGTGGGACCTATGGTACATTGGAGACGTCATTCTCTTGCCTGAAGTATTTTTTCTTTTCTTTTTTTTATTTTTTTGAGATGGAGTTTTGCTCTTGTTGCCCAGGCTGGAGCGCAATGGCGTGATCTTGGCTCACCGCAATCTCCGCCTCCCGGGTTCAAGCAATTATCTGCTTCAACCTCCCGAGTAGCTGGGATTACAGACACGCGTCACCACGCCTGGCTAATTGTGTATTTTTAGTAGAGACAGGGTTTCTCCATGTTGGTCAGGCTGGTCTCGAACTCCCAACCTCAGGTGATCCACCTGCCTCAGCATCCCAAAGTGCTGGGATTACAGGCGTAAACCACCGTGCCTGGCTTCCTGAAGTATGAATAATACCCAGAACATTAAAACACTACGTAAACCGGCCAAGCGTGGTGGCTCAAGCCTGTAGTACCAGCACTTTGGGAGGCTGAGGTGGGTGGATCACCTGAAGTCAGGAGTTTGAGACCAGCCTGGGCAACATGGTAAAACCCTGTCTCTACTAAAAATATAAAAATTAGCTGAGTGTGGTGGTGCACACATGTAATCCCAGCTACTTGGGAGGATGAGCCATGAGAATTGCCTGAGCCTGGGAGGCAGAGGCTGCAGTGAGCCAAGATTGTGACACTGCATTCCGGCCTGGGTGACAGAGCAAGACTATCTCAATAAATGAATACATACATAAATAAACACTATGTAAAGCACACCAGAAGGCTAACCTTGACCTTAAGATCATGGATGTGAGACACTGAATTATAGTGAAATACACTCTGCATTTAGGTGGTCCTTTAGAGCTTTTTTTTTTTTTTCCATACTTTAAAATTTTTAAATTTACTGTAGAGAGAACATCTCACTATGTTGCCCAGGCTGGTCTTGAGCTCCTGGCCTCAAGTGGTCCTCCTGCCTTGGCCTCCCAAAGTGCTGGGGTTACAGGTGTGAGCCACCGCACCTGGCCCTTCAGATCTTTCAAAGCAATTTTACATCAGCAATTCTATCCTCAGTTTACAAAGGAAACTGAAGCTCAGAAAGGTGAAGTTAATTGCTCAAGGTCACATATCAAGGAGTTAATGGCACAAGGCTAGGGCCAATTCATTCAGACTCTGGCCTGGGATCCCCTCTTTTGGGGGTGATGGGAGGAGGGTCTAGAAAATATAGGCATCATCCACTTTTCTTTCAACTCAAACTTCATCTGTAAAACACGACCAACAATCCTCTTCGCAGGGAAGAGCTAAACTGAATGGAGGAAGGGGAGCTTCTCAGGGCTTCCTAATCTGGCCTTTTAGGGCGGGCTTTAGGTGGTAAAATTTTGTGACAGCAAATGCATTCTTGTGGCTTAGACTGCTTGGCTAGGAATCTTGACTTCAGGATCTGTCACTGTGTTTAACGCCTGAGCCTCAATTCGTTTGTAAAATGGAGCATTGTTAGGATTAGAAGAAATAATCAATGCATAAAGTAGTGTCAGTAGAAGGTAGCTGTTATTTATTGTTCTATTCTGGGGTAAAAGTATCAGATTCTCAAAGGGGTTCTTAACCTAGAACGTTTTCGAACAGATGGCAAAGGTGTTTGAAAGCTATCAGGAAACCATCCTCGTGTAAAACGAAACAGCGCTACAGAAGTGGGCTGCCCTGGGAACTGGGAAGCCCAGGTTCCACTGCTAACTTGTTTCAGCTCACTGGGTGATCTGTAAATAAAAAGGGAGGTGGCGGTGGTCCGAGCTGGCAGCCGCAATGCAGCCCCCAGGTAGCTCTAGGGGCAGACAGTAAAGGCGCTCCGAGGAGGGACGAGCGCGCAGCCACCGGGAGACTACACCTCCCAGGCTGCCTTGCGCGCCGGGCGGCGCCCTACGCTAGCACGCGAGCCTCCCCGTACCCCCACCCTCCAGTTACTGTCTCTCGCGAGAAGACGGGCCGCGCCGACGGTAGCGATAGCGAGCGGTGGCGGTGGTGGTGGTGGTGGCGGCTGAGACGGCGGCGGCCATTTTGGTGAGGCCTCGGGAGCGACGGCGGCGGTTAGCTGGGAGTAGCGTCTGCCCTTTTTCCTACCCACCGTCCGCATCTGTGTGCTCCGAGAAGAGGCAGTGGAGGCAAGGCGGTGGCAGTAGCTGCAGTCTCCAGGGGAGTTTAAAGGCCGCAAAGGCGGTGGCCAAGAGGGAGCCCTCCCCCCTCCTCGGCGGGAGGGGGGGTGGTGCGCACGCCCCCGAGGACGCAGGTAAGGAGAGGGAGACAAGATGGCGGACGTCCCACAGTTCCCCCTCCCCTGACGGCTGACTGCGCGCGCATCTTTCCGCCACCGCCTCCCCTCCCACCTTCCCGGGGTGCTGCGCGCGCACCCTCAGCCGGGGCCCCGGGGCCGGTGCGCGAGGCTGTCGGCGCGCGCCCATAGAGACAGAGTGAGGGGGTCAGGCCGGCCGGCGCTGGGCCCCGCGTCTCCTCTCCCTTCCCGCTCTTCTGCGCACGCGTGCCTGAGCAAGCGAGCGAGCGAGCCCTGAGAGGACGGACCCAGGTGCGCTCCTGCCCGCCCACCAACCCAGTCACCCCTCAGGGGCGCGCGGGAAGAGGAAGGGGGGCGTGGGACGAATAGTCGGGGCGCGCGCCCACCACATCCAGCCGGGGCATCAGGACCTGGTGGCACGAACCCTCCCTTCTCTCAGCCTTTCGCGGTCGGGTGATGGGGGGGGGCTCCCTGACGGGCTCGGATGAGGGGCTTCCCAGCCCCGCGACCCTTGTGTGCGTGGGCTCGGGTTCTGGCGGGAGCCCCCGGGCCGTGCGCGCAGCCGGCTCTCTCCGCCTCCAGCCGCGCACGCGCGGGCCCCTCCCCCGCCCGGCGCGCACGTTGGGTGGGGTGGGAGTCTGGAGGGGGCGGGGCTATAGCAGGGCTAGTGGCAACTTGGGCAGAGGTCAGGGGTCACGCGAGGTCAGTCCGCCAGGAGGGCTAGGGAGACGGTCACGAAACCTGGAGTCAAGAGTTCAGGCTTGTTGGCTTCTGGTGAGCTCGGGTCTTGGGAACGTGTGGCGGAGGAGGGAGTGAATCAAAGGCGGCACCGTGGTTTAGGAATTTCCTTAAACACAGGGGAAGCATTTCCGGGCCTCCTGCGGGTTCACACTGCCTGTTTCCGGCGCGTGGTTCTTGGCAGTGCGGCTTCTCGCTTTTGACTGCTCCTGAGTCTCCCATTTGCTGTGGTTCTTGTGTTTGGGGAAGTGTCTAATGGCGCAGGTATGGGATTCACAGTGCCCTGCCCTGAATCCTGGGCGGATTTTCCTGTCACCTGCATGTTTGTTGACTCTTCCCGGGAGTTCCACTCTCATTTCTGCGTCCAGCCCTCACTGGAAAGACACGCAGGCAGGTAGCACCTTTCTGAGGCTCTGGATGTGATAGCTTTTTTTTTGCTGTAATTTTTTTGGTTTTGTTTTCCATTCTATGGTTGGAGCCTTCACACTTAAAATTTTTGAACTTTCTTGCTTAACTCCTTTCCTGCTCCTGCCCCCAGGCAGGATCGTATGTCCCTACAGAATTCGCAAAACAGGATTCGTCTTCACAAAACATGATTTGCATTTCCCTGAAATATGTGCTTTTCCTACTGTTGTTTTTCTGTTTCTAGTCTTTGAACTGATTTGGGTATGTTTAAACGTCTCAAAAAAACTGGAGTAAATAATACGCTTTGATGGATGTTGGCAAATGTGGAAGAGTTCCTCACTGTTCTTCTGTTTCAGGTGTGATTCCCTTCAGTACGGCGGCACCGTGGAAGTGCAGACTTTCACAGGGGGTGTGGTCTCAGCTCACACAGGTGAGGGATCTGCTACCATTTTGTGTGCTGATGCTAATGGGAGAAATGTTTGAGATAATGAAAGCAATTATAGGTCAGTATTGGGGATTTTCACTCTAGAGAAACACGGGAATGTTTGCATGTGATTTTTCTGTGGAGGGTTTGATTATAGCAGTGCAACAACAGAACTGAGGCTGTGGGTTAAGGAAAATGTGGTCAACCTGGCTCTACCAGGAAGAATAGCAGGTTTTCCATGGTTTTGGCATTAAGACTATGTGGATTGAAGTCCTCCTACCACTTTTTTACTGTGTGACCTTCCGCAAATCATAAGGTTTTAAAACTTTTTTACTTATAAAACAGATTATATTAGAATGTAAGCTCCATTTAGGTTGGGAATCCTTTCTGCATGGCTTTATCCGTTGTGTGTAGGAGGAAATATTTGTTATGCTGTGAGAAGCACTTGGTTTTTTTTTGAGACGGAGTCTCGCTCTCACGCTGGCTGGAGTGCAGTGGCGCGATCCCGGCTCACTGCAAGCTCCACCTCCTGGGTTCACACCATTCTCCTGCCTCAGCCTCCCGAGTAGCTGGGACCACAGACGCCCGCCACTACACCCGGCTAATTTTTTGCATTTTTAGTAGAGACGGGGTTTCACCGTGTTAGCTAGGATGGTCTCGATCTCTTTTTTTTTTTTTTTTTTTTGAGACGGAGTCTCGCTCTCTAACCCAGGCTGGAGTGCAGTGGCCGGATCTCCTCCCGGGTTCACGCCATTCTCCTGCCTCAGCCTCCCGAGTAGCTGGGACTACAGGCGCCCGCCACCTCGCCCGGCTAGTTTTTTTGTATTTTTTAGTAGAAACGGGGTTTCACCGTGTTAGCCAGGATGGTCTCGATCTGACCTCGTGATCCGCCCATCTCGGCTTCCCAAAGTGCTGGGATTACAGGCTTGAGCCACCGCGCCCGGCCGGTCTCGATCTCTTGACCTCGTGATCCACCTGCCTCGGCCTCCCAAAGTGCCGGGATTACAGGTGTGAGCCACCACGCCTGGCCAGCACTTGGTTTTTAAGGTAGATGTGAGGATTATAGAATACATCAAACAAGTACTAAAAGTATCTCATACATATTAAGTGCTGAAGAAATGTAACCTATAATTTCTGTGTTTTTCTTTATTCAGTGTTATTTCTGGTTTTTTAAAAATAATTTTGCATCCCCTTTAACTGCATTTCTGTCTTCTTCTTATCCTATTTAGGTGCTCCAGAGGCTGGTGGACCTGAGCGGAGGCTGGGACGCCCTGGTGGGCCCCGGGCCCTGGAAGGCGGGTCCCGGTGGCCGGTGGCCCAGAATGAGGCCAGCTCCCAGCATGCCCTGCAGCCGGACGCCAGCCCCTCGGCCAGCAGCAGTGGTGATAACGACCCAGTCATTCTTCAGGCATCCAAGGAGGAGCCTGGGAGTGGGACCATGCAGAGCAGCCCCTCCCCTGCTCACCCTCAGCTCCCAGTCCTACAGACACAGGTTTGAAAGTGGGGAGAGGTCCTTCTCTGCTTCTGCTTTGTGGATTGTTGGGTGTGAGGCAGAAGAAATGTGACGGGAATATTTGTGGAGAGTTTTGGAGAATCTTTGGTACTCAGGGGGCTGGGCTGTAGTGTGTCAGGTCTGTTGGATACTCACATTCCATTTAACATTAGTGTAATATGTCCAAGAGTGCAAAAACTCCTCATTACCTGAAAGAGGTTGAATTAGGCTAGGTTGGAAATGGAGGTCTGGGCACCATACTTTTAAGACCATACACTTTGAGAATAGTTTAACTTCTATCAGAACTGAAGTAGGATAAGCTTATGGATGATGTGTAGTGTTCATTCTTTTCTCATACCAAGGAAGGGTGTGGGGTAGGAAAAAAAAAGCATGGCTTTTAAACATACATCTAGGTGTGTGTACAGTCAGCTTTCTTTTTATTTTAATTTTTTAAAATTTTTTATAAAAAGGATTTTTTTATTGCGTCATCCTCGCATATGGGCCATGTTGATGTTTTCTGTATCCTCCCAGGTTTAGTATATGTGTTGCTAAAGTAAGCAGTACAGTAAGCTTTTCGTGTTTATAAATTTGATAGTTATAATTTTCCTGAGAAACTGGGGAAATTTGTGACAGTCTTGTCGTTTAGCTGAGGTTGGAATTTGAGTGGCGCAGTGTAAGGCTTATGTCCTGGAGTGAATTTGTGAATTCCCTGAATATCCACATTTTAGTAGGACTTTGTTTTCCATTTTTTTCTTTTCTTTTCTTTTTTTTTTTTTTTTTTAATGAGATGGAGTCTCTTTCCGTCACCCAGGCTGGAGTGCAATGGCACGATCTCAGCTCACTGCAACCTCTGCCTCCCAAGTTCAAGCAGATGTCCCGCCTCAGCCTCGCGAGTAGCTGGGATTACAGGCACCCACCATCATACCTGGCTAATTTTTATATTTTTGTAGAGATGGGGTTTCACCATGTTGACCAGGCTGGTCTTGAACTCCTGACCTCAGGCGATCCACCCACCTCGTCCTCCCAAAGTATTGAGAGTACAGGTGTGAGCCACCGGACCCGGCCTGTTTTCCTTTTCTTTTCTTTTCCTTTCCTTTCCTTTCTTTTCTTTTCTTTTCCCTTCCCTTCCTCTCTCTCTCTCTCCTTCCTTCCTTCTTTCCTTCCTTTTCCTTTCTTTTCTTTCTTTTTTTCTTTTTCTTTCTCTTTCTGTCTGTTTTTCTGTCTTTCTTTTGAGTCTCGCTCTGTCACCAGGCTGAAATGCAGTGGTATGATCTCGGCTCACTGCAACCTCCACCTCCCCGGTTCAAGCGATTCTCCTGCCTCAGCCTCCCGAGTAGCTGGGACTCTAGGTGCACGCTACCACACCTGGCTAATTTTTGGGTTTTTAGTAGAGGTGGGGTTTCACCATGTTTGCCAGGATGATCTCGATCTTTTGACCTTGTGATCCCCACCCGCCTCAGCCTCTCAAAGTGCTGGAATTACAGGTGTGAACCACTGCGCCTGGCTCAGAGTTTCACTCTTGTCCAGGCTGGAGTGCAGTGGTACGATCTCAGCTTACTGCAACCTCCACCTCCTGGGTTCAAGTAATTCCCCTGCCTCAGCCTCTTGAGTAGCTGGGATTACAGGCATCCGCCACCACGCCCAGCTAATTTTCTGTATTTTTAGTAGAGATGGGGTTCACCATGTAGGTTAGGTTGGTCTCGAACTCCTGACCTCTGGTAATCCACCTGCCTCAACCTCAAAAAGTACTAGGATTACAGGTGTGAGCCACCGTGCCCAGCCATGTCTGCCTTCCTTTCATCCGCCCGTCCGTCCAGACGTGGCACAATCTCGGCTTACTACAACCTCTGCTTCCTGGTTCAAGCGATTCTCCTGCCTCAGGCTCCTGAATAGCTGGGATTACAGGCTCGCGCTACCACACCTGGCTAATTTCTGTACTTTTAGGAGAGACGGGGTTTCACCATGTTAGTTAGGCTGGTCTGGAACTCCCGACCACATGATCCACCCGCCTTGGCCTTCCAAAGTCCTGGGATTACAGACGTGAGCCACTAAGCCTGGCTTCCATTTCTTAATGCTTTTGGAGTACCTTGTAAAGTGACGTGTTGGGTGTTTGAGAACAGTGGCTATGCCTCCAGCCCTTGCCTGTCCAGTGAAGAGGTTAAGGTGGCTTGGGATTTTGTTGGTGGCTGTTGAATTTAGTGGTAGCTTACATTTATTGCGTAAGTGAATTTGCCACACTTGTGAAAATGGAGGGAAAATAGGGAGTTGTTTATGTGAATGAAATCACTGAGGCTCTGAAAGGATCAGAATTTGAAATCATGCTATATATGTGTGTGTGTGTGTGTGTGTGTGTGTGTGTGTGTGGGTTTTTTTCCCCCCAAGTCATAGTCTTACTCTGTCATCCAAGCTGGAGTGCAATGGCGCGATCTCGGCTCACTGCAACCTCCGCCTCCCAGGTTCAAACGATTCTTGTGCCTGAACCTCCTGAGTAGCTGGGATTACGGCTTCCGCCACCATGCCCAGCTAATTTTCGCATTTTCAGTAGAGACGGGGTTTCGCCATGTTGGCCAGGTTGGTTTCAAACTCCTGACCTCAGGTGATCCACCCGCCTCGGCCTCCCAAAGTGCTGGGATGACAATTGTGAGCCACCATCCCCGGCCTATATGGGTCTCTGTGTGTGTGTGTGTGTGTATATATATACACATACACATACACATACATACATATGCATACATATATACATGTTTTTAAGTTTGGGGACTGTGTAAATATCAGGACATAATTCTTTCATGTCAAGCATGTATAAACTTGGCTTTGCCATCGGAGTCCCTTATTAAAACTTTATCCCAAACGTTTGTGTTTATGAAAATAAGATTTACACATTACTCTACGTAGTTTTTTCTTGTGAAGATGGAATGAAATAATGTACCTGAAACACTCAGCACAGTGCTAAGCATTTATTTTTGCCATCGTTTTCCACTTTTCTAGATGGTGTCGGACGGCATGACAGGCAGCAATCCTGTGTCCCCTGCCTCATCCAGTTCCCCAGCCTCTAGTGGGGCAGGCGGCATCTCCCCCCAGCACATAGCTCAAGATTCCTCCCTGGATGGACCTCCAGGACCCCCAGATGGTGCCACAGTGCCCCTGGAGGGGTTCAGCTTATCCCAGGCTGCTGACCTGGCTAACAAGGGCCCGAAGTGGGAGAAGAGCCATGCCGAAATCGCGGAACAGGCCAAGCATGTACGTATTAGGAAGGCTCATGAAGATTCTTGGGAGTCATCTTCACTAAACTCCCACATCCTCTTGAGTATTTTAGGTTTCTTTTCTTTTTTGTCATGGATTTAGGGTACAGGTTCTGCCTTAACGTATATGATTGTGAGCAGATTGCTTGAATACTGAGTCTCATTTTCCTTGCTGTAAATAAAAAAGGAATGATATAATAATTTGTAGGCTATTAGGAGGTTTAAATTATAGGAGCACGGCCGGGTGCAGTGGCTCACACCTGTAATCCCAGCACTTTAGGGGGCTGAGACAGGCAGATCTCTTGAGCTCGGGAATTCAAGACCAGACTGGGCAATGTGGTAAAACCCCATCTCTGTAAAAAGTACAAAAAATTATCTGGGCATAGTGGCACATGCCTGTAGCAGTCCCAGCCACCCAGGAGCCTGAGTTGAGAGGATCACCTGAGCCCAGGAGGTCAGGGCTGCAGTGAGCCATGATTATGCCACTGCACTCCAGCCTGAGCAGCCAAGTGAGATCCTGTCTCAAAAAAAAAGGGAAAAAAGGAGAAAATAGACATGAAAGCACTTTGTAAGCTGTGATGCTCTTAAGATTTACTGGTTTCTACTTATTTCTGTTCTGCAGTGTGTTACATTTATCCAGTGGTAAGTGTGGTCTCGGCCAGCAGCATTAGCATCACCTGGAACTTACTAAAAACACAAATTCTCTGTCAGGCGTGATGGCTCATGCCTGTAATCCCAGCACTATGGGAGGCTGAGGTGGGTGGATCACCGGAAGTCAGCCTGGCCAACGTGGCAAAACCCCGTCTCTACTAAAAATACAAAAATTAGGCTAGCGTGGTGGTGCAGGCCTGTAGTCCTAGCTACTCAGGAAACTGAGGCAGGAGAATTGCTTGAACCAGGGAGGCAGAGGTTGCAGTGAGCTGAGATGATGCCACTGCACGCCATCCTGGGTAACAATGAGACTCCTCCTCAAAAAAAAAAAAAAAAAAAAAAAAAAAAAAAACGCAAATTCTCGGTACTCCTCACCCACTGACCCATTTGAAACTATGAGGGTAGGGCCCAGCAATCTGTTTTTATTTTTTATTTTATTTTATTTATTTATTTTTTTGGAGACGGAGTCTCGCTCTGTCACCCAGGCTGGACTGCAGTGGCACGATCTCAGGTCACTGCAAGTTTGGCCTGCCAGGTTCACGGCCATCCTCTTGCCTCAGCCTCCCAAGTAGCTGGGACTACAGGCGCCCGCCCCCAAGCCTGGGTAATTTTTTTGTATTTTTAGTAGAGACAGGGTTTCACCATGTTGGCCAGGATGGTCTCAATCTCCTGACCTCGTGATCTGCCTACCTCAGCCTCCTGAAGTGCTGAGATTACAGGCGTGAGCCACCATGCGCGGCCTATTTTATTTTATTTTTTTTATTTGTTTATTTTGAGATGGAGCCTTGCTCTGTCTCCAGGCTGGAGTGCAGTGGCGCAATCTCGGGTCACTGCAACCTCTGCCTCCTGGGTTCAAGTGATTCTCCTGCCTCAGCCTCCCTAGTAGCTAGGACTACAGCCGTGCACTGCCACACTCAGCAATTTTTTGTATTTTTAATAGTGACGGGATTTCACCATATAGGCAGGATGATCTCGATCTGTTGACCTTGTGATCTGCCAGCCTCGGCCTCTCAAAGTGCTGGGATTACAGGTGTGAGCCACTCTACCTGGCCTCAATCTGTTTTCTTTTGTTTTTCTTGAGATGGAGTCTCGCTCTTTCGCCCAGGCTGGAGTGCAGTGGCATGATCTCGGCTCACTGCAAGCTCCACCTCCCGGGTTCACACCATTCTCCTGCCTCAGCCTCCTGAGTAGCTGGGACTACAGGCGCCTGCCACCACGCCCAACTAATTTTTTGTGTTTTTAGTAAAGACGGGGTTTTAGCCAGGATGGTCTTGATCTCCTGACCTAATGATCTGCCCACCTTGGCCTCCCAAAGTGCTAGGATTACAGGCGTGAGTGCAATCTGTTTCTAAAAGTCCTCTAGATGATTCTGGTGTCTGCTCAAGTTTGAGAGCAGCTGGTCTAATATGCACGTCTGTCTTGATGTTTCCTTCACTATCAGGCCATTTAGTTCTGTCTCATCTCTGGCTGTCATTTTCTCTGATTTAGTTTTTATCAGGAGAGGACAGAATAACAAAGGTAGACGCTGGGTGTGGTGGTTTTTGCCTATAATCTGAGCATTTTGGGAATCCCAGGCAGGCGGACTGCTTGAGCCCAGGAGTTCCAGACCAGCCTTGACATCGTGAAACCTCGTCTGTACGAGAAATACAAAAAAAATTAGCTGGGCATGGGTTGCATGTGCCTATAGTCTCAGGTACTTGGGCAGCTGAGTTGGGAAGATAACCTGAGCCTAGGCAACAGAGTGAGACCCAGAAAAATCTCACTCAGATTTCTGAGTGAGATTCAGAAAAAGAAATAAGGCAGTTGTCCTGAATTTTTTGAGTCATCTCTGTCAAAAATATTTTAAATGCTTTTTTTATAAAAGACAATCAGTGTAGAAACTTTAGTAAAAATGACCAATTTTTTACACCTAACCAGTGTTAAACAATTCATGTATAATGTTTCATGTTTTTTACATAAACACATGCATTTTTACAAAAGTAGTATTTTTATAAACAACAGTGTGCCAGTTATAGCGTATTTCTAAGCTTAATGCATCATGAACATACTCTAAGTAGAATTCTATGATGATGATAATCCCTTGTATCTAGAATCAAGAGGGAAGTATGTGTTCCTTACTCCTCTGGGAAGCTCCCCTTGGGATATGTTTTCCCAAGTCTCTTCTATGTCTATGGAGTGTGGAGATTGTGTTAAATAATGGAAAGCGCATGAAATTTGCTGTCTGGAGTCCTCAGACCTATTTTTGATTGCCATCTTCTATTACTTTCTAGCTGTGTGATCTTGGGCAAATCACTTAATCTCCCTGATCTATTTTCCCTCTTCTGAAGAGAGTATAGTACCTGCCTGTAGGTTTGGTATGTGGACTAAGCATAAGCATAACACAATCAGCCCACTTATTGTTCAGGAATTCAGCCGTGGCAGTGAGACGGATTGTGTGTTTAGAACTGTTGATTGATCTGGCTCTCCCTGATTAGGAGGCTGAGATCGAGACTCGGATTGCTGAGCTGCGGAAGGAGGGTTTCTGGTCACTGAAGAGGCTGCCTAAGGTGCCAGAGCCCCCTCGCCCCAAAGGTCACTGGGACTATCTGTGCGAAGAGATGCAGTGGCTCTCTGCTGACTTTGCTCAGGAGCGCCGTTGGAAACGGGGTGTGGCCCGTAAGGTAGGTCTTCCACTGGGACTGCCTTCCTTTTCCTTTTCAGGTTTGTGCTTTCCGTTGAAAGGTGGGTTAGTTGGAAGGTGACCAAACAGAATGATGTAGGCATTAAGAGGCAAGCTCTTGGCTTTCCAGATTTCTTGGCCTTGATTATTTTCTTTGCCTTTGGGTGGGGAAGTCTGGCTTTGAGTGTTTTCACCCTGGGTTTTCATTCCCACAGGTGGTGCGCATGGTGATCCGGCACCACGAGGAGCAGCGGCAGAAAGAGGAACGGGCCCGGAGGGAGGAGCAGGCCAAGCTGCGTCGAATCGCTTCCACCATGGCCAAGGATGTCAGGCAGTTCTGGAGCAATGTGGAGAAGGTGGACAGTGGGGATCAGGAAAGGGAAATGGCCTTGGATTAGATTGGTAGATGGCATGGTAGTAGGAATTATCAAAACTTCTTGAGGGAGTAAATATAATTTCAGGCAACTCTAATGATGATTATGTTGTGTGGATAAAAAAGTATAGTGGCAAAATATGAGTTCTTTCTTTGGGGATTGTTAATAGTTCTCCTTGACAGCTCTAGGCCACCTGTCCCTTGCAGGGCATTTAGCATGTGTTTACTAAAATGTATTTGTGCCACTTACATGCTTAAATTCTGCCAAAGTTCTCACTGCCCGTATAGTAAGTTGTAATTATTTCTTAAGTACTACCTGGATTCCGTCTATATTCTCGGTCTTGCCTCCTGCCATGTTCTTTCCTTCTCCCTTTCACTCCACACCCATCTTTCTTTTGTATATCTCTGGCCATTTACACATGGACTTTATGCTGCTGGGAATGCCTTTTTCCTCGTGTACTTAGGGAACAGCTACCTATTTTTTAGTTGTCTTGGACAGGGTCTTGCTGTGTGGCCTAGGCTGGAGTGCAGTGGTACGATCACGGCTTACTGCATCCTCAACCTCCTGGGCTCAGGCGATCTTCCTGCTTCAGCCTCCCAAGTATCTGGGACTACAGGCACGTGCTACCACATTTTGCTAATTAAGAAAAATTTTTTTTAATTTCCTTTTTTTTTTTTTTTTTTTTTTTTTAAATTTTTTTGTGAAACAGAGTCTCGCCCCATCACCCAGGGAGAGCAGTGGCGCAATCTTGGCTTACTGCAGCCTCTGCCTCCTGGGCTCAAGTGATTCTCCTGCCTCACTCTCCGGAGTAGCTGGGATTACAGGCACGTGCTACCATGTCTGGCTAATTTTTGTATTTTTAGTAGAGACAGGGTTTTGTCATGTTGGCCAGGCTGGTCTTGAACTCCTGACCTCAGGTTATCCACCTGCCCCGGCCTCTCAAAGTGCTGGGATTATAGGCGTGAGCCACCGCAGCTGGCTTAAAAATATTTTTTTGTGGAGACAAAGTCTCGCTGTTACACACCAAGCTAATTTTGAATTCCTAGGCTCAAGGGATCCTCTCGCTTTGACCTCCCAAAGTGTGAACCACCATGCCTGGCTTCACCTACCTGTTTTTTTTTTGTTTTTGAGATGGAGTCTCGCTTTGTTCCCAGGCTAGAGTGCAGTGGTTCAATCTGGGCTCACTGCAACCTTTGCCTCCCAGGTTCAAGCAATTCTCCTGCCTCTGCCTTCCGAGTAGCTGAGATTACAGGCGCCCACCACCAAGCCTGGCTAATTTTCGTATTTTTAGTAGAGATGGGGGTTTCACCATGTTGGTCAGTCTGGTCTCGAACTCCTGACCACCTGTGATCCTCCCGCTTCAGCCTTCCAAAGTGCTGAGAATACAGGCATGAGTCACTGTGCCCAGCCCACCTGCCTACTTTTTGAGATCCAATTCCAGTTGGGTGTGGTGATACATGCCTGTAGTTCCACCTATGTGGGAGGGCAAGGCAGAGGAGGATCATTGGAACCCAGGAGTTTGACACCAACCTGGCCAACATAGTGAGACCTCATCTCTTTTTTTTTTTTTTTTTTTTTTTTTTTTTTGAGACGGAGTCTCGCTGTGTCGCCCAGGCTGGAGTGCAGTGGCTGGATCTCAGCTCACTGCAAGCTCTGCCTCCCGAGTTTTTTTTTTTTTTTTTTTTTTTTTTGAGACGGAGTCTCGCTCTGTCGCCCAGACTGGAGTACTGTGGCCGGATCTCAGCTCACTGCAAGCTCCGCCTCCCGGGTTCCCGCCATTCTCCTGCCTCAGCCTCCCGAGTAGCTGGGACTACAGGCGCCCGCCACCTCGCCCGGCTAGTTTTTTTTTTTTTTTTTGTATTTTTTAGTAGAGACGGGGTTTCACCGTGTTAGCCAGGATGGTCTCGATCTCCTGACCTCGTGATCCACCCGTCTCGGCCTCCCAAAGTGCTGGGATTACAGGCTTGAGCCACCGCGCCCGGCCACCTCCCGGGTTTTTACGCCATTCTCCTGCCTCAGCCTCCCGAGTAGCCGGGACTACAGGCGCCCGCCACCTCGCCCGGCTAGTTTTTTGTATTTTTTAGTAGAGACGGGGTTTCACCGTGTTAGCCAGGATGGTCTCGAACTCCTGACCTCGTGATCCTCCCGTCTCGGCCTCCCAAAGTGCTGGGATTACAGGCTTGAGCCACCGCGCCCGGCCGAGACCTCATCTCTTAAAAAAAAATCAGATTGCAAATCTTCCATCCAACTGAGGCTAAGCTGGCTCTTCTTCCTGCATGCTCCCTTTGTGCTTCCTTTAGACCATAATAAGTCCCGAAGGTTATTTAGCCTTACTCTCCTAAGAGGCCAGCCCGGGATCTGGTTAAAGAAGGCCTCCCTAAACATCGGGTAAAAGTACCTAAATAAATGGTTATCTTGGTGAGCAGTCCCTTTCACATCTGTGGCAGGTGGTGCAATTCAAGCAACAGTCCCGGCTTGAGGAAAAGCGCAAAAAAGCTCTGGACCTGCATTTGGACTTCATTGTCGGGCAAACTGAAAAGTACTCGGACCTTCTGTCTCAGAGCCTCAACCAGCCGTTAGCCTGCAGCAAAGCAGGCTCTTCCCCTTGCCTCGGCTCTTCCTCAGCTGCCTCCAGTCCTCCACCCCCTGCTTCCCGCCTGGATGATGAAGGTGTGTGTTCTCTTTGGCCCTGTTACTCTTCCTCGTGTACCCTTTCCAGAGCTGAAAAACCCACCCTGTGGCTTGCAGGGCCCGTGGACTTTGTGACCTTGTTCTCCTGCTATAGATGGGGACTTTCAACCCCAAGAGGAGGAGGAAGAGGATGATGAGGAAACGATTGAGGTAGAAGAACAACAGGAGGGCAATGATGCAGAGGCCCAGAGGCGTGAGATTGAGCTGCTTCGCCGTGAGGGAGAATTGCCACTGGAAGAGCTGCTCCGTTCCCTTCCCCCTCAACTACTGGAAGGGCCTTCCAGCCCCTCTCAAACCCCCTCATCTCATGATAGTGACACCCGAGATGGGCCTGAAGAAGGTGCTGAAGAAGAGCCCCCTCAGGTGTTGGAGGTATAGGCAGAAGGAGCAGAGGGGAGGGTTCAGAGGGGGAGCAGAGGGAGAGGTTCAGGGTCTGAGTTCAGGGCTATGAGGTTGGTTATGGGTTTTGAGAGTTCTACCTAGTGATGGACATTTGGGCTCTTCTTTGGGGATAACTGGGGAAGAATCTGTTTGGGGCAAGTTGCATTTTATGATTGGCAGGTTTTGGCACTATAGTGGAGGAGTGTATTGTACTTTACTCTTTAAATTGCTATGTGGTCTTGAAAAAGTACTTGCTCTGACTGTTCTTGCCACTTCTCTGAACGTGCCCTAATATTCCCTCATTGGCCTTATAGGTTGGAAGCTGGCATGGTACCCTTAAGTCTTTTCTCTTTCTCCATATGTCCCAAGTGCATGGAGATATGTTGGGTACCTTTCTTTGTTACCTGGCACTTTCACAGGTCTTTCCCCAGGCGGTGGGGCCAGGATTTGGTAGTTGGTGCTGAGAGAAAACCCTTGATTGTATTCTTGCCCTGGGATTGTACCAGTGGCAGCTGTCACTCAATGGGATAGAGATTTTCCTGTGACATCTTTTTCAAGTTTGTGCCATTCTTCTGCTACTCTAACCTTAGACCCTTTCCTTTTTTATCTTTTGCCATACAGGTAAAGCCCCCACCCTCTGCTGTCACACAGCGCAACAAACGGCCTTGGCATCCAGATGAAGATGATGAAGAGTTTACTGCCAATGAGGAGGAAGGTCAGGGCTGTTCTGTTTGTCCTATTGCCACTTAATGAATTGTCTGGACCTAACCTTTCAGGCTTTCTCATCTGTTTCATTTGGACTGTGTCCTGTGCCTCTAGCCTCCATCCCTGTTGATCCTGCTTCTGTCTCTTTCCTAGCGGAGGATGAAGAGGACACTATAGCAGCTGAGGAACAGTTGGAAGGGGAGGTGGATCATGCCGTGGAGCTGAGCGAGTTGGCTCGAGAAGGTGACATTCACCAGACATTTTACTAAGCATCCACTTGGTGTCTGCCCTGTGCAGTACCAAGGATAAAGAGATGAATAAGGCAGTTTGTATCCACTCTGGAGGAACTCTGTGTCTAGTGACTACGACAGACTTGTAAACGAATAATGATTAGAAAGTGATGAGTGATTATGATGGAAGTTTAAATGGTGATGTGGGAGTGAAATGGAGGGAAGAGCTAATGTAAGAAGATATTGGCAGTATCTGACATGGACCTTGAGAGGCTCACCAGGTTGATAATGTTCTTCCCACTTCCCATGGTACATCCCCCAGGTTGTGGGGCTTGGTTTTGCTAGCTGATGCTGAAGGTAAGCTATTTTGCCTCCCCTCAGACCTGGGCCTAGCAGTATCTACAGAGACCTAGGTAAAATTAATTGGTACCACTCAGACCTCCCCGTCTCCCTCCCCTCCGAGTAGCCAAAAGCTTCGCTTTTATTTCTCTTCCAGGTGAGCTTTCCATGGAGGAGCTATTGCAGCAGTATGCAGGAGCCTATGCCCCAGGCTTTGGGAGCAGTGATGATGAGGATGAAGATGAGGTTGATGCTAATAGCTCTGACTGTGAACCAGAGGGGGCCGTGGAAGCAGAAGAAGCTCCTCAGGAGGATAGTAGCAGTCAGTCAGGTGAATATGTGGTCATGAAGCAGGAGCCGGGGAGGGTGGCCATTGGAGGAGCAGGTATTGTGAGCAGTAAGCCTTGGTCTTACACTTTAGACTCTGTGGAGGACCAGAGTGAGGATGAGGAAGATGAACATTCAGAAGAGGAAGAAACAAGTGGAAGTTCAGCATCAGAGGAATCTGAATCTGAAGAGTCTGAGGATGCCCAATCACAGAGCCAAGCAGATGAAGAGGAGGAAGATGATGATTTTGGGGTGGAGTACTTGCTTGCCAGGGATGAAGAGCGGAGTGAGGCAGATGCGGGCAGCGGGCCTCCCACTCCAGGGCCCACCACTACTCTAGGTCCAAAGAAAGAAATTACTGACATTGCTGCAGCAGCTGAAAGTCTCCAGCCCAAGGGTTACACGCTGGCCACTACCCAGGTATCCCCAGGTTCTGGCCTCTCCTTTCTTGTCTTGACTTTTCTCATGTCCCCATGATAAATGCCTCATTTCCATTGTGTTACCTCTTTTTCCTCTCTGCCAGGTAAAGACGCCCATCCCCCTGCTTCTGCGGGGCCAGCTCCGGGAGTACCAGCACATTGGCCTAGACTGGCTGGTTACCATGTATGAGAAGAAGCTTAATGGCATTCTTGCTGATGAGATGGGGCTTGGGAAGACCATCCAGACCATCTCCCTGCTTGCCCACTTGGCTTGTGAGAAAGGTAAGTAGGCAAGGCCCCTTCTTTTGTGCCCCCTAGTCTAGCTCCCTGGGGAGCTTGTTAGTGATGACTCCGGCTTCATTGACTCCTGCTTCATTGACTCTGGTCATTAACTGTATAGAGAGGAGGGATTCCTAGGAAGGGCCAAAGGGTGGTCAGGGTTATAACTGAGGAGTCGGAACCACAGAATTTACATTTCCTTACCATCTCTCATTTTTTTGTCAAACAGGTAACTGGGGTCCCCATTTAATCATTGTTCCCACCAGTGTGATGTTGAACTGGGAAATGGAGTTGAAACGGTGGTGCCCCAGCTTTAAAATCCTCACTTACTATGGAGCCCAGAAAGAGAGGAAGCTCAAGCGGCAGGTTCGATCTTTCATGTGGTCACTTTCTCCCCATGGATGCCTCCTTTGTTTTTAAGCCCTTTCTTCAGTTGAATTCCTTTCCCTCCACTTTCTTTTCTTTTCTTTTTTTTTTTTAATTTTTAAATTTCTTGCAAAGATAGAGATGGGTCTATGTTAACCAAGCTGACCTTGAGCACATGGACTCGAGATCCTCCCACCTCAGCCTCCCAAAGTACTGAGACTATAGCTGTGAGCCACCATGCCCAGGCCCCTCCTCTTTCTGTCGCTCCATTCTTTTGCTGGGACTTTCTCTTTTCTTCCAACCTGATTTCTGTCCTTTGAGGAGTTTAGCATGTCTTCCCTTGGCTCTCTTTTCTTTTCATCCCACTATCTGCTACTTTCTGTCTTTGATCCTTCAGGGCTGGACCAAGCCCAATGCCTTCCATGTTTGTATCACATCTTACAAGCTGGTGCTGCAGGACCACCAGGCCTTCCGCCGCAAGAATTGGCGCTATCTCATTCTGGATGAGGCGCAGAACATCAAGAACTTCAAGTCACAGCGCTGGCAGTCACTCCTCAACTTTAACAGGTGGAGATGGAGATGGGGATTCATGGGAGGGTTGACTTGGCTTGAAGGGAGGGCTGCCTGGGTTGAGGAATGTATCAGAATGCTCAGAAGGTTGGGAGCTGCTGACCATCCTCCCTCTGATTCTCTCTGTCTCTTTGCAGCCAGAGGCGCCTGCTCCTGACAGGAACTCCCTTGCAGAACAGCCTCATGGAGCTGTGGTCCTTGATGCACTTTTTGATGCCCCATGTCTTCCAGTCTCATCGCGAGTTCAAGGAGTGGTTCTCTAATCCCCTAACTGGCATGATTGAGGGCAGCCAAGAGTATAATGAAGGTCTTGTCAAACGCCTCCACAAGGTAGGGCCTGCAACAGTTTGTCAGGGTATTGGGAATGGTGAGGAACCATTCCTGGGCATTGCCCAGGAAACCCTTGGGGAGAGGGAAGTCAGTGCCAGGCTGAACTCACTCAGTTGTCAAGCTGCAATGTTTTAGTGACTACCCATTGCCAGATTGAATGACCTCATCTTAGTCATCCATTCGGTTTTTTTTTTTTTTTTTTTTTTTTGGACGGAGTCTCGATCTGTTGCCCAGGCTGGAGTGCAGTGTCTCGATCTCCACTCACTGCAAGCTCTGCCTCCCGGGTTCACGCCATTCTCCTGCCTCAGCCTCTCGAGTAGCTGGGACTAAAGGCGTCCGCCGCAACGCCCAGCTAATTTTTTGTATTTTTAGTAGAGACGGGGTTTCACCGTGTTAGCCAGGGTAGTCTCAGTCTCCTGACCTCTTGTTCCGCCTGCCTTGGTCTCCCAAAATGCTGGAATTACAGGTGTGAGTCACTGCGCCTGGCCTTTTTTTTTTTTTTTTGTAACAGAGTCTCGCTCTGTCCCACGGGCTGGAGTGCAGTGGCGTGATCTGGCTCATTGCAGCCTCCACCTCCCGGGTTCAAGCGATTCTCCTGCCTCAGCCTCCTGAGTAGCTGGGGTTACAGGTCTGCGCCACCATACCTAGCTAATATTTGTTATTTTTAGTAGAGGCAGTTTTCGCCATCTTGGCCAGGCTGGTCTCGAACTCCTGACCTCAAATGATCCGCCCTGTCCCCCTTGGCCTCCCAAAGTGTTGGGATTACAGGCGTGAGCCACCATTCCCAGCCTGTTTTTTTTTTTTTTTTTTTTTTTTTTTATGGTGATGTTTTTGTCCTTATTGTCTTTGAGTAGAATGGTACTGCTGATTGGTCCCTGCTTGGATTTCTCTTCACCTGGATTTCTTCAACTTCATATTGTTGGTGTTTCTCTTTCTGGTCTTCTTTGGCTCTCCTTTTTTGCCCAGCTTTTAAATCACAACATCTTTTAGCATTCCAATCTTTACTTTTTTTGTCTTCTCAGTCTACATATCTCACAGGCCTTCTCGTTCCTAAAGCTTTGACTATTTCTTATGTGATAAAGACTCTCCAGTCTGTGCTAAAAGTCCTTGACTTTCTAGATCACTTGACCTGTATTTAGATTTCTGATTTGGTATCATTAATTGAAAGTTCCTCTTGAACTCAACACTGTTCTAAGCCAGACATCTCTGGCCTTATAGCCTGTTATAAGGCCATCTTGGTCAATCACTATCATTTGGTAAACTAAGCTAGAAAACAGGAAGTCTTCCTTAACTGTTACTTTTCCTTCATTTACCTCCCTTCCTTCTTCCATGTCACTGTAGACATTGATGACTGTGTCCTATCGGATTTTATCTTCTGAGATTTCAGATTTGCCTTTCGTTTTATTTCCCGTCAAGGCCACAGTTTTTGTTCTCCTCATCTTCTTTTTTTTTTTTTTTTTTTTTTGAGACGGAGTCTCGCTCTGTCGCCCAGGCTGGAGTGCAGTGGCGCGATCTCGGCTCACTGCAAGCTCCGCCTCCCGGGTTCACGCCATTCTCCTGCCTCAGCCTCCCAAGTAGCTGGGACTACAGGCGCCCACAACCGCGCCCGGTTAATTTTTTGTATTTTTAGTAGAGACGGGGTTTCACCATGGTCTCGATCTCCTGACCTTGTGTTCCGCCCGCCTCGGCCTCCCAAAGTGCTGGGATTACAGGCGTGAGCCACCGCGCCCGGCCCTGTTCTCCTCATCTTCTAGATTTATTTGCATCATCTTGTAAGCTTACAATCACTCCTCAAAATCTAGTTTGAGTTTTCTCTCCTGCATAGTTGGTCTGCCCACAGTGCTTCCTTATATCACTTCCTATGTCGTGGTATCATTTTGTGTCTGTCTCCTTCAGCAGACGGCAGATCCCTTGAGGGCTTGCAGTTGACTCATCTCTGTGTGGTTGGTGTCTGATATGGTGTGCCGTATGGCTCCATTCGTGTTTACTGAGGGGCTTAGGCTGGGGTTTGGTGCCTGAGTTCTCCTGTTTAGCCTCCTGCTTAATTTGGTTTTAGGTTTTGAGGCCTTTTTTACTGCGCCGAGTTAAGGTGGATGTTGAGAAGCAGATGCCCAAAAAGTATGAGCATGTTATCCGCTGCAGGCTCTCCAAGCGTCAACGCTGTCTCTATGATGACTTCATGGCACAAACCACGTAAGGAAGGAAGGAGGGTGGGCCCTGGGACTCGAGATTGAAGTGTAGGTGGCTGTTAGGGCGTCCCATTTATTTTTCCTCTTTCCCTAGAACTAAGGAGACACTAGCCACAGGCCATTTCATGAGCGTCATCAACATTTTGATGCAGCTGAGAAAAGTTTGCAATCATCCAAATCTGTTCGACCCTCGACCGGTTACCTCCCCTTTCATCACCCCAGGCATCTGCTTCAGCACCGCCTCTCTGGTGCTAAGGGCCACGGATGTCCATCCCCTCCAGGTAAGTATGATTCCATTAATGTGAAATATAAAGGTTATTGGCATTACCCCAACCATGTACCTCTTTTCGTTAGACTGGGGTCTGACTTTTGCATCCTTATTACTCCCTTAAGTATCATTCCCTTAGTTTTATTGTACTCTAGTCATGTGACTTAACGATGGTTCAACTTAATATTTTTTTGGCTTCACTGTGAATTTATCAGGATGTAACCCCATTGTAAATTGAGGAGCATCTGGACTTAGAATGATTCAGCTTACAGTTTTTTACTTTTTGATGGGCTTGTCAAGGGTATTAAAGGGCATTAAATTCTCGATTTGCTGAGGGTTTATTGGGATGTAACTTCATCATAAGTCTGGGAGCATTTGCATCACATTTTGTTTATCCATTCGTCTATCAGTGGGCACTTGGATTCTTTCCACCTTTTGTCTCTTGTGAATAAGGCTGTGAACATGGATGTACAAATATCTCTGCTTTTTACTTTGGGTATTTACTTAAAAGGAATATTGCTGTAACATACAGTAATTCGATTTCTGCATATTGGGAAAACCTCTACGCTGTTTTCCATAGTAGCTGCATGTTTTACATTTCCACCCTAGCAGGGCGCAAGGGTTCTAATTTTTCCACATCCTTGCCATTACCTGTTCTTTGTTTTATTACACCCATATTAATGAGTGTGAATTGGTATTTCATTGTGGTTTTGGTTTGCATTTCCCTAATGATGAGGGCTGTCAAGGATCTTTTCATGTGCTCATTGGCCCCTTGTCTATATTTTTGGATAAATGTCTATTGAAGACGTGTTTATTTTGGGTGTTTGTGTGGTGGTTGTTGAGCTGTAGGACTTCATTATATACTTTGGAAATTAACCCGTTACCAGATGTATGACTTGCAAATATTTTGTCACATTCCGTGAGTTGTCTTCACTCTGTTGATAGTGTTTTTTGATGCGCAAACACTTGTTTTTGGTGGTTTTTTTTTTTTTTTTTTTTTCTGAGACAAGGTCTATCTCTGTCACCAAGGCTAGAGTTCAGTGATACAATCATAGCTCACTGCAGCCTTGAACTCCTGGGCTCAAGTAGTCCTCCCACCTCAGCCTTCTGACTAGCTGGGACCACGGGTATGCACTACCATGCCTGGTTTTTTGTTTTTTTTTTTTTGTTTTTTGTGTTTTTTTTTTTGAGATGGAGTCTCGCTCTGACCTCAGGCTGGAGTGCAATGGTGCCATCTTGGCTCCCTGCAACCTCTGCCTCCTAGGTTCAAGCAATCCTCCACAGCCTCTCTGAGTAGCTGGGGCTACAGGCGCGTACCACCACACCCAGCTAATTTTTGTATTTTTAGTAGAGATGGGGTTTCACCATGTTTCCCAGGATGGTCTTCATTCTTGACCTCGCGATCTGCCCATCTCAGCCTCCTAAAGTGCTGGGATTACAGGTATGAGCCACCGCACCCGGCCTCGCTAATTTTTTTTTTTTTTTTTTTTGAGATGGAGTCTGGCTGTGTCTCCCAGGCTGGAGTGCAGTGGCGTGATCTCGGCTCACTGCAAGCTCCGCCTCCCGGGTTCATGCCATTCTCCCGCCTCAGCCTCCCAAGTAGCTGGGACTACAAGCGCCCGCCACCACGCCCAGCTAGTTTTTTGTATTTTTAGTAGAAACGGGGTTTCACCATGTTAGCCAGGATAGTCTCGATCTCCTGACCTCGTGATCCACCCGCCTCGGCCTCCCAAGTGCTGGGATTACAGGCGTGAGCCACCGTGCCCGGCCAAATTTTTTTTTTTTTTTTTTAGTTTTCTTGTAGAGATGGTGTGTCACCATGTTGCTCAGGCTGGTTTCAAGCTCCTGGGCCAAGTAGCTGAAACTATATGCATGTACCACTATACTTGAGTGATTTTTTTATTTTTTATTTTAATTTTTTTGTAGAGATCGGGTGTTGATATGTTGCGTAGATGGGTCTTGAACTCCTGGCCTCAAGTGATCCTTCCACCTTGGCCTCCCAAAGCCCTGGGATTATAGGCGTGAGCTACCACACCTCGTTTTAAATTTTTTTTTTTTTGGGGTTTTACTCTTGTTGCCCATGCTAGAGTCCAATGGTGCGATCTCGGCTCACTGCAGCCTGCACCTCCCGGGTTCAAGCAATTCTTCTGCCTCAGCATCCCCAGTAACTGGGATTACGGGCATTTGCCACCATGCCCAACTAATTTTTGTTTTTAGTAGAGATGGGGTTTCACCATGCTGGCCAGACTGATCTCAAACTCCTGACCTGAGGTGATCTGTCTGCCTCGGCCTCCCAAAGTGCTGGGATTACAGGCATGAGCCACTGTGCCTGGGCCCCACCCCCCCTTTTTTTTTTTTTTTTTTTTTGAGATGGAGTCTCACTCTGTTGGTCAGGCTGGTGTACAGTGGTGCAGTGTCAGCTCACTGTAACCTCCACCTCCTGGGTTCAAGTGATTCTCCTGGCTCATTCCCAACTAGCTGGGACTACAGGTGAGTGCCACAATGCCCAGCTAATTTTTGTATTTTTAGTAGAGATGGGGTTTCACCATGTTGCTCAGCTGGTCTGGAACTCCTGATCTCAGGTAATCTGCCCGCCTTGGCCTCCCAATGTTCTGGGATTACAAGCGTGAGCCACTGCACCTGGCCCTCAGTTACAAATTTTGATGTAGTCCAATTTATCTATTTTTTTCTTTTGTTGGCTGTGCTTTTGGCATCATATCCAATAAATTATTGTAAAATTGGCATCTTTGACACTGTGCATTGTGTTGTTATTACTTTTTTTTTTTTTTTTTTTTGAGACCGAGTCTCACTCTGTCACCCAGGCTGAAGTACAATGGTGCAGTCTCGGCTCACTGCAACCTCTGCCTCTTGGGTTCAAGTGATTCTCGATTCTTGTGCCTCAGCTTCCTGAGCAGCTGGGACTACAGGTGTGCACAACCACTCTGGTTGTATTTTTAGTAGAGATGGGGTTTCACCGTGTTGGCTAGGCTGGTCTCGAACTCCTGGCCTCAAGTGATCTGCCCACTTTGGCCTCCTAAAGTAGAAGGATTACAGGTGTGAGCCATAGTGCCCTGCCTATTATTTATTTTTTCACTTTTTTTTTCTTTTGAGACAGAGTCTTGTTCTGTGGCCCAGGCTGGGGTGCAGTGGCATGATCATAGCTCACTGCAGCCTCAGCCACCTGGACTCAAGCAATCCTCTTGCCTGAGTCTCCTGAGTAGCTGGGACTACAGGTGCGTGCTAACATGCCTGGCTAATTTTTTATTTTCTGTAGAGACAGGGTCTTACTATGTTGCCTAGGCTGATCTCAAGTTCCTGGGGTCACACAGTTCCCCAATCTTGGCCTCCCAGAGTGCTGGGATTACAGGTTTGAGCCACCACGCCCAGGCTTTTATTTTGGAGTAAGGGTGTACATGTGCAGGTCTCTTACATGGGGTATATTGCATGATGCTGAGGTTTGGGGTACAATTGATCCTGTCACTCAGGTTGTGAGCATGGTCCCCAGCAGGTATTTTTTCAGCCCTTTCACCCAGTCGTTTCTGGTGTGTCTTGTTCTCATCTTTATGTTCATGCGTGCCCAATGTTTAGCTCCCACTTGTGTCTGAGTACATGTAGTATTTGGTTTTCTGTTTCTGTGTTAATTCACTTAAGGATAATGGCCTCCAGCTACATCTACATTTCAAAGGATGTGTGATTTTGTTCTTTGTGACTGTGCTTTGTGTTCTTTCTTGTGGCAGCGGATAGACATGGGTCGATTTGACCTTATTGGCCTGGAAGGTCGTGTCTCTCGATATGAGACAGACACATTTCTGCCCCGGCACCGCCTCTCTCGCCGGGTACTGCTAGAGGTGGCTACTGCTCCTGATCCCCCACCCCGGCCCAAGCCAGTCAAGATGAAGGTCAACAGGTACAAGGACTAAGGAATGAGGGGATGGTTCCTAGAATAAGTGGCTGAAAGCTGGCCGGAGGGGCCTGGGATGGGAAGAAAAGAGTTGGATACAAGGCTGGAATATTTGTATGGGATGGGTGCAGACACGTGGAGGGAATCGGGGAGAGAATAACTAGAAGAGGGTGCTGGGATGGGCTTCTGTGTTAGTCACTTTTTCTCCCATTCTGTCTGTTTTGTGCTTTCTGATTATCTTAAATTCCTATTCCTCTTTCTCCTTTGGGTCTCTTTCCTTTCCTTTGCTTTTATAATCTGTCTCCCTGTTTCATTTTCTTCTTTTCTTTGATTTTGCTACCTCTTATTCTCCTTCTCTCCCTACCCACTCCCTAAATTTTTCCTCATAGGATGCTGCAGCCAGTACCTAAGCAAGAAGGCCGGACAGTGGTCGTAGTGAACAACCCACGGACGCCCCTGGGCCCTGTCCCGGTTCGACCCCCTCCAGGTCCTGAGCTCTCAGCCCAGCCCACCCCTGGCCCAGCCCCCTCAGTGCTGCCAGCACCACTGATGGTTTCAGCCTCACCTGCTGGGCCCCCGCTTATTCCTGCATCTCGGCCTCCTGGCCCTGTCATCTTGCCTCCACTGCAGCCAAACAGTGGTTCTCTCACTCAGGGTGAGTTGAAGGGGAGCCAAGGATGATGCGTGGTGCTTCAGAAAAGTTGTTCAGACTGAGGAAGTAGTAGTGAAATTAAAGGGTTTGAGGAGCTGGGCTGGGGACAGGGTTCTAGTATTTGATGGGCTGGAAGGGAGGATGGAGGCTTCTGGGACCAGGCCAAGGCTTTAGTCAGGGTATATCTGACAGGTGTTTGCTTTGTGTCTGCAGTGTTGCCATCCCCCCTGGGAGTCCTGAGTGGGACCTCACGGCCTCCCACGCCAACCTTGTCCCTAAAGCCAACACCACCTGCCCCAGTTCGCCTGAGCCCAGCCCCACCTCCAGGCTCCTCTAGCCTGTTGAAGCCCCTGACAGTGCCACCAGGTTACACCTTCCCTCCTGCTGCTGCCACCACCACTTCTACCACCACGGCAACTGCTACCACGACAGCAGTGCCAGTTCCGACTCCTGCACCACAGCGCCTCATTCTATCTCCCGATATGCAAGCTCGCCTGCCCTGTAAGTTCCCAGGGCTCTGTGGTGAGGGACTTGAGATGGGAGGAAAGCTCAGGACTATGACAGCATCAAATTTTAGGCAGCCGGGTCAGGCATAATGGCTCATGTCTATAATTCCAGCGCTTTGGGAGGCCAAGGTTGGAGGATTGCTTGAGCCAGGAGTTTGGAAGCTGCAGTAAGCCATGATTGTGCCACTGCAATCATGAGCAAGACCCTGTGTCAAAAAAAAATTGAGGCAGCTAGCATGTTAGGTATTACACCAGACGTTGTTAGATCATAATTAAGAGCCCTTAAGGAATTGACATAGGGAGATGACACATAGGTGAATAAATAGTGGTAAGCCTAGCGGTAGAAAAGTATTTGGGGTAAAAGGGCAGTGTAGAGCAGAGGGTGGTGGTTAACTCAGTCTTGTGGCAGGCCGTGTTAGAGAATATAAAGGAGATTGCTAAGCAAATGGGATTGGAAGGAGTAGCACATCAAAAGCTCAAAGGCTGTAGGTGGAGACTGAGTTTGTTGGGACACAGTAAATTGTGGGAAAGGCTTGGTTGGTTGGACTGGACACTCGGGGGAGAGGTGTGCTTCATGGGGTCTGTGAAGTGGTGTTGAGCAGGATGAACCTTGTGTACAATAAGGCCTTCTCTGTTTTTAGCAGGTGAAGTGGTCAGCATTGGGCAGTTAGCCTCACTGGCACAACGTCCAGTGGCTAATGCAGGGGGAAGCAAACCTCTCACCTTCCAAATCCAGGGCAACAAGCTGACACTGACTGGTGCCCAGGTGCGCCAGCTTGCTGTGGGGCAGCCCCGCCCGCTGCAAAGTAGGTAAAACCCACCCCCTGTCCTGCCTTTTTC
Organism: Macaca thibetana thibetana; assembly: GCF_024542745.1. Taxonomy (NCBI): domain Eukaryota; kingdom Metazoa; phylum Chordata; class Mammalia; order Primates; family Cercopithecidae; genus Macaca; species Macaca thibetana. The sequence continues at coordinate 47,561,029 of NC_065597.1, read as the reverse complement.
CTCCTCTTCCCTGTCTCTTTGTTTTTGTGACTTTTTTAAATGTCAGCCTTAATGTTTCTTTCCTAAGCTTTTGGTGGGTGGGGCCAACGGGCATGGTTGGAGGGATCTTGGATAAAGATAGGGAAGAGGTCATTCTAGAGAATTTATTCCCTCTATTCTTTCCCTCTCTTCTTGCCTTGCCTCTGCCCTCCTCAGGCTGATAGCTGCTTCTCTCTCTCTCTTTCTCTCTTCCCTTAACCCAGGGAATGTGGTGCACCTCGTGTCAGCAGGGGGGCAGCACCACCTCATCAGCCAGCCTGCCCATGTGGCCCTCATCCAGGCCGTGGCCCCGACCCCTGGCCCTACCCCTGTCTCTGTGCTGCCTTCTTCGACCCCCAGCACCACCCTTGCCCCCACTGGCCTCAGCCTTCCGCTTGCTGCTAACCAGGGTGAGGCTCCTGGCCTTCCTAATTCCTTAGCCCTTGCTGGCCTTGGTCCTTCCAGGCATGCGCTGGGCTACTGTCTGTCCAGCCTTTCCTTAGTGTTGTTTTCCCTTACGAGTATCTACGATACCTGTCTGCCACCTTCTCCTGCCCCTGGACTTCTTCCATCCTTTGGGTCTCTTGTTTCTTTTCTACCTTCCTCTCAGTGTAGCTTCCTCTTGCAGTGCCACCAACCATGGTGAATAATACAGGCGTGGTGAAGATTGTAGTGAGACAAGCCCCTCGGGATGGACTGACTCCTGTTCCTCCGTTGGCCCCAGCACCCCGGCCTCCGAGCTCTGGGCTTCCAGCTGTGTTGAATCCACGCCCCACGTTAACCCCTGGCCGGCTACCCACACCTACTCTGGGTACTGCCCGAGCCCCCATGCCCACACCCACTCTGGTGAGGCCTCTTCTCAAGCTGGTCCACAGTCCTTCACCTGAAGTCAGTGGTGAGTCCAGGTGGCTGAGGCCAGAAATCCTTGCCAGGAATGGAGATGAGATGGGGTTGCCCGAAGGTTTCTTAGTTTTAGTGCAAGTTTCTTCATATCAGCATACTGCCTTGATTTGTAGTGGGCCCCAGAACTGGGCTGCCTGAGCCCTGACCTAATTTCAAGATACATTTGCTGGAATCTTGGAGGGAAAGAAAATCTAAAGTTGTCAGATTACTTGGATGTTTGACTTCATGTTGTGGGAGTGAATGCCTTCGGGGAAATGGGAAGCTTGGGGGTAAGGGAAAGGTGGGACAGAGTCAGGAAAGGGTCAGGAAGTTATTCTGGGGCTAACTCATTCTCTCTCTCCACAGCTTCAACCCCCGGAACTGCCCCTTTGACCATCTCTTCTCCTCTCCATGTGCCATCCTCACTCCCTGGGCCAGCCTCTTCTCCAATGCCAATTCCCAACTCCTCTCCTCTTGCTAGTCCTGTGTCCTCTACAGTCTCAGTTCCAGCGTCATCTTCACTCCCCATCTCTGTCCCCACCACACTTCCTGCCCCAGCCTCGGCTCCACTCACCATCCCCATCTCAGCCCCCTTGCCTGTTTCCGCTTCGGGCCCAGCTCTGTTGACCAGTGTGACTCCACCACTGGCACCTGTTGTCCCAGCGGCTCCTGGACCTCCATCCTTGGCACCATCTGGTGCTTCCCCGTCAGCATCAGCCTTGACTCTAGGTTTGGCCACAGCTCCGTCCCTGTCTTCATCTCAGACACCTGGTCACCCTCTGTTGTTGGCTCCCACCTCTTCACATGTTCCAGGGTTGAACTCAACTGTGGCCCCAGCATGCTCACCTGTCCTGGTGCCAGCTTCAGCTCTGGCCAATCCTTTTCCGGCAGCACCAAATCCAGCTCCAGCTCAGGCTTCCCTTCTGGCTCCAGCATCTTCTGCATCTCAGGCTCTAGCCACTCCTCTGGCTCCTATGACATCTCCACAGACAGCAATTCTGGCTCCTTCTCCAGCTCCTCCTCTGGCTCCTCTTCCAGTCCTGGCACCATCGCCAGGTCCTGCTCCTGTCCTGGCTTCATCACAGACTCCGGTTCCAGTTATGGCTCCATCGTCTACTCCAGGAACCTCTTTAGCCTCAGCTTCACTGGTACCAGCTCCAACCCCTGCGTTGGCTTCATCATCAACTCAAACTTTGCTACCAGCCCCGGTTCCATCACCTCTCCCGAGCCCGGCTTCTACACAGACACTGGCCCTAGCCCCAGCTTTAGCACCCACTCTTGGAGGCTCATCTCCATCTCAGACACTCTCTTTGGGCACGGGGAACCCCCAGGGACCCTTTCCAACTCAGACATTGTCATTAACTCCAGCATCATCCCTGGTACCAACTCCAGCCCAGACACTGTCTTTGGCACCAGGACCACCACTGGGTCCAACTCAGACGCTGTCTCTGGCTCCAGCACCTCCTCTGGCTCCAGCTTCTCTGATGGGCCCAGCCGCAGCTCACACACTGACTTTGGCTCCAGCATCGTCATCTGCTTCACTCCTGGCCCCAGCTTCAGTGCAGACACTGACCTTGAGCCCTGCCCCAGTTCCTACCCTGGGCCCGGCTGCAGCTCAGACCTTGGCGCTGGCCCCAGCCTCCACACAGTCCCCAGCTTCCCAGGCATCTTCCCTTGCGGTTTCGGCATCTGGTGCCGCTCCCTTGCCTGTCACCATGGTATCCCGGCTGCCTGTTTCCAAGGATGAGCCTGACACACTGACATTGCGCTCTGATCCCCCCAGCCCTCCCTCCACTGCTACCTCGTTTGGTGGCCCCCGGCCTCGACGCCAGCCCCCCCCACCACCTCGTTCCCCTTTTTATCTGGTAAGTTTTACTTCCTCAAGAGGGAACAGGAAGTTGAGTTTCTTTGGAGTATTGGTAGGGTGGATGGAACAATGATGTCACATTTAACCTGGTGAATTACAAAGCTTAATGTTATGGACCAAGTACTTGAGTGACATTTGGACAAGTCCCTTCTCTTCCCTGGGTGTGTACCTCATGATCCGCCTGCCTCGACCTCCTGAAGTGCTAGGATTACAGGCGTGAGCTACCGCGCCCGGCCTCTTTTCCCGTTTTTTAACCTGCATGGTAATAAATGGGCAGTAAAAGGAACTCTTCTCTGTCCCTTTTATGATTTCTGGTAGCCATTTCTTTCCTGTACTATGTATATAGGCCCATGTCTGTGTAGTAGTTGAGTTAAACTCACAGTTTCAGCTTAAGTAACCCAGAACTAAGGAGAAGGAAGGTCCAGTGGGTCCCTCCAGGCCCTCTGGGTTTTCCCCACTATAATCAGAGCTGCTGCTTAGTCTTTGCTTCCCGCTTACTCCCCCACCCTCCACCATTGCCATTGACTCCACCTTTGGTCTTTACCTGACCAGCCGCTAGGTTGGTCATGGCTGGTTGGAAGTAGAGAGTAGAGGGAGAAAAGAGTGACGACGTGTAGTCTGTGCTGAATTTTTTTTCCCCCATCTTGGATGATACGTTGAATTTTGATTGCTCTGCAAGTAGATAATAGCCTCTTGCCACTTTTTTTTTTTTTTAACAGTTTGTGCTGTAAGTCATATACTATCCAATTTACCCATTTACAGTGTACAATAGCTTTTTTTTTTTTTTTTTAAATAGAGATGGGGGTCTCACTGTGTTGATCAGGCTGGTCTCGAATTCCTGGCCTCAAGTGATCCTCCTATCTTGGTCTCCCAAAATGCTGGGATTATAGGTGTGAACCACCACGCCTGGCCCTAAACTGTATAATAGTTTTTTAATATATTTATAGAGTTGTACAATCATCAACAGAATCAGAACCATTCCATGGCCCCAAAAAGAAACACTGCACCTGTTAGCTAGCATTCCTCAATCCCTCCATCCCTCCTAGTCTTGAATGACCACCATCCTACTTTTTTGTCTCTAGTTTTGCCTATGGAGTCATAATGTATAATGCGTGGTCTGTTGTGACTGGCATCTTGCACTTAGATTAATGTTCCTTGAAGTTTATTGTGTTGTAGCATATATCAGTACTTCATTTGTTTTTATGTTGAATAATAATGTATGGATACCACATTTTATCCTTCCTTGAGTTGATGGAAACATGTATTACTTCTGCTTTATGGCTATTATGAACAATGCTGTTGTGAACATTTCATGTACAAGTTTTTGTATGGACAGGTGTTTTCAGTTACTGTTAGATACATACTGAGGAGAAGAATTGCTGGGTTATATTGTAACTAGGTGTTAACTGTTTAAGGAACTGCCAGACTTTTCCAAAGTGGCTGCAACATTTGACATTAGCACCAGCAGTCTGTGAGGATTCCAGTTTCTCCACATTTGAGTCCATATTTTTTTTTTTTTCCTTTTTTTTTTTTTTTTTTTTTTGAGACGGAGTCTTGCTCTGTCGCCCAGGCTGGAGTGCAGTGGCCGGATCTCGGCTCACTGCAAGCTCTGCCTCCCAGGTTTACGCCATTCTCCTGCCTCAGCCTCCCGAGTAGCTGGGACTACAGGCGCCCGCCACCTCGCCCGGCTAGTTTTTTGTATTTTTTTTAGTAGAGACGGGGTTTCACTGTGTTAGCCAGGATGGTCTCGATCTCCTGACCTCGTGATCTGCCCGTCTCGGACTCCCAAAGTGCTGGGATTACAGGCTTGAGCCACCGCCCCCGGCCTTTTTTCCTTTTTGAGAAGGAGTGTCGCTCTGTTACACAGGCTGGAGTACATTGGCATGATCTTGGCTCACTGCAACCTCTGCCTGAGGTTGGGGTCATTGAGGTGTTCAATGACCCCACCTCAGCCTCCCTTGTAGCTGGGATCACAGGCATGTGCCACCATGCCCACCTAATTTTTTTATATTCTTAATATTTTCTTTTTCTTTTTTTTTTTTTTTTTTTTTTTTTTTTGAGACGGAGTCTTGCTCTGTCGCCCAGGCTGGAGTGCAGTGGCCGGATCTCGGCTCACTGCAAGCTCTGCCTCCCAGGTTTACGCCATTCTCCTGCCTCAGCCTCCCGAGTAGCTGGGACTACAGGCGCCCGCCACCTCGCCCGGCTAGTTTTTTGTATTTTTTTTTAGTAGAGACGGGGTTTCACTGTGTTAGCCAGGATGGTCTCGATCTCCTGACCTTGTGATTCGCCCGTCTCGGCCTCCCAAAGTGCTGGGATTACAGGCTTGAGCCACCGCGCCCGGCCGATATTTTATTTTTGAGACAGAGTCTTGCTCTGTTGCCCAGGCTGGAGTAAAGTGGCACCACCTCAGCTCTCTGCAACCTCCGTCTCCCAGGCTCAAACAATTCTCCTGCATCAGCCTCCCAAGTAGCTGGGACTACAGGCATGGCATCACCATGCCTGGCTAGTTTTTGTATTTTTAGTAGAGAGAGGGTTTCACCATGTTGGCCAGACTGGTCTCGAACTCCTGACCTCCGGTGATCTGCCCGCCTTGGCCTCCCAAAGTGCTGGGATTATAGACGTAAGCCACTGTGCCTGGCCAGATTTTTTTGTATTTTTAGTAGAGATGGGGTTTACCATGTTTGCCATGCTGGTCTTGAACTCCTGACTTCAAGCGATCTGCCTGCCTCAGCCTCCCAAAGGCTGAGGCACATCAACACTTATTTTGATTATAGCCATCCTGCTGGGTGTGAAGTAGTAGTTCATTGTGATTTTGATTTGAATTTCCCTGTTGGCTGATGTTGAGCTTTATTTCATGTGGTTGAAATACTATGTTGGCCATTTGTGTATCTTTGAAGAACTATCTGTTCAGATCCTCTGCCCTTTTAAAATGGGTTGTCTTTTTATTATTGAGTTGTAAGAGTTCTTTATATATTCTGGTTACAGATCCTTTTTCAGATGTATGGTTTACAAATAGTCTTTTTTTTTGAGGCAGTGTCTCACTTTGTCACCCAGGCTAGAGTGCAGTGGCACAATCTCTGCTCATTGCAGCCTCTTGGGCTTAAGTGAACCTTCCATCTCAGCCCTCCAAGTAGCTGGGACTGCAGATTCGTGCCACCATGCCAGGCTACTTGTTTCTTTTTTTGAGACGGAGACTCACTCTGTCACCAGGCTGGAGTCCAGTGTGCGATCTTGGCTCACTGCACCCTCCACCTCCCAGGTTCAAGCGATTCTCCTGCCTCAGCCTCCTGAGTAGCTGGGACTACAGGCTCGCACCACTACACCCAGCTAATTTTTTTTGTATTTTTAGTAGAGACGGGGTTTCATCATGTTGGACAGGATAGTCTCGTTCTTTTGACCTCATGATCCGCCCACCTCAGCCTCCCAAAGTGCTGGGATTACAGGTGTGAGCCATCGCGCCTGGCCCTTGTTTGTATTTTTTTGTAGAGATGGGGTTTTGCCATGTTGCCCAAACTGTTCTTGAACAGGAGGCTCAAGCCATCCGCCTAGGCCTCCCAAAGTGCTGGGATTATAGGCTTGAGCCACTGCTCCTGGCCAGATTTTCTTTTTGTTGCTGTTGAGAGCTTGCCTCAAAAGGAACTAGCTCTTTGAGTCTATTGGTTTTTCCCTCTGCTAGGACACTTTTTTTCCATCACTTAGAGCACTTCAAACCAAGAGGTGATACTTGGTATCAGGAAGGAGATTTGGAACACTCCTCTTTTCACAACTATCTCCTGGGGTCTAGTCTCTCTCATTTATTCATTTTGTTAACAGATAGATGTATTGGAAGCTTAATTGTGCTAGTTACTGGGTGATTATGGTGAGCAAGGCATAATTCATGTTATATGGGGCCTACCGTGTAGTGGACAGATGTTAATCAAATAATCATACAAATGTGTAACTACAAGCAAAATAAGTGATACAAAGAAGTTTTACAAACTGTGAAACTGGAAGCACAAAGATGGGAAAGGATTGGGTCAAAGTCATCCTGGTCTCCTTACTGCCAGGTTGCCCATTTTCTGTCTCAGAGTGACGAGACCTGGATGTCTGGTTAGCTGTTCCCATTCCACCCCATTCCAGTCTGGCCTTTGGCAAAAACCTCGTCTGGATTTGATTGGCCTCTCTGTATCCTGGTCAGTGATTTGAAGAAGGCTGTAGTCCTGGAGTTGAGTGTTACATAGGAAAATACCCATAAATTGTCCATTCTGTAAACTTGTTGGAATTATAGATCTTAATTTTGAATATTCAGTCATGCTGCTTTGGTAGCATGCAAAGAAAGATCAGTTTTCTCTTACAGAGAAGTTACTTAATATTGTGAAAAGAATAGTTCTCATTGATAACTTGGAATACTACAAAAAGCATAGTGTATTTTTGGATCTCATGGTTTCTGTATATTTCTATCTGGGAAGAACAGTCAGGTTTTGATGTGGACTCTGAGGGCCCTGATTACTTTCTCTGTTTCTCTCTCACCTCCAGGACTCCCTGGAGGAAAAGCGGAAGCGGCAGCGGTCTGAACGCCTGGAACGGATTTTCCAACTTAGTGAGGCTCATGGGGCCCTGGCACCTGTGTATGGGACTGAAGTCCTGGATTTCTGTACCCTACCCCAACCTGTTGCCAGCCCCATCGGCCCTCGTTCTCCTGGCCCCAGCCACCCCACCTTTTGGACTTATACCGAGGCTGCCCACCGGGCTGTACTGTTTCCCCAGCAGCGACTAGACCAGCTGTCAGAAATCATTGAGAGGTTGGCAGGGCTAAGTGCTAATGGGGAGTGGGTCTTGGGGCCTCAGAGTGGATGTAGTGCTTAGGGCTGGTGAAGGTGTTAACTTCTGGGGCATTTCAGAGTGCCGTCTTTTACACTGCCTGCCTTCCTTCCACAGGTTCATCTTTGTCATGCCTCCTGTGGAGGCACCTCCCCCTTCCCTGCATGCCTGCCACCCACCTCCTTGGCTGGCCCCACGTCAGGCAGCCTTCCAGGAGCAATTGGCCTCTGAGCTCTGGCCCCGGGCTCGTCCATTGCACCGTATTGTGTGTAACATGCGCACCCAGTTCCCCGACTTGAGACTCATCCAGTATGATTGCGGTGAGTTTGTTGGCTAATGTGGGACCCTTGGCTTCTCTTCCTTTCTTACTAGTAAGACTGTTACATCAGAGGGTTGCTGCGCTTAAGGTCTCTCGCTATTTCTGTAAAGGTTTAGATGGTTTTTTAGGTTATGCTTATGGGCAAGATAGAGAAATGTAAGCCTCATGTTAGATTCTTGACATTCATAAATTTGATTTTCTCTTTTTTCTTTCTTTTATTTTGAGATAAAGTCTCACTCAGTTGCCCAGGCTGGAGTGCAGTGGTGCAGTCTCAGCTCACTGCAGCTTCCTAGGTTCAAGCGATTGTCCCACCTCAGCCTCCAGAATAGCTGTGATTACAGACATGTGCCACTATGCCTGGCTAATTTTTGTATTTTTGGTAGATTTTAGTAAATTTTGTATTTCGCCGTGATGGCCAGGCTGATCTTCAACTCCTGATCTCAAGTGATCCTCCCGCCTCAGCCTCCAAAGTGCTGGAATCACAGGCATGAGCCACCATGCCGGCTATGAATTTGACTTTCATGACAGTTGAAAATGTGCTGCTAACTCATTCATTCAGTGATCATTTTGTGAACATCTGTTACATTTTACTGATCATTTGGGATACAATAGGAAGTAAGACAGGGCAGCATAGAGTTTTCATTTAGGTGTATGGAAAAAGATGTCTGGTGGTACAAGACTGCACAGGAAGTGAACAGTAAATTTTGGTCTTGGAAAAGACAATGACCTTTTTGTGTTGGCTAAAATTATTTGGCGGTAACAGAAAACCAACTAACAGTCGCTTAAACCACAAGAGCATTTATTGTTTACTTAATGAGCCAGTCTGAGAATAGTGGTGTGTAGCTGTTTCAGTAGCTTAACGATATTTTCAGGGACTAGGACCTTTGCTTCGTTCGTTCTTTTTTTTTTTTTTTGAGATGGAGTCTCGCTCTGTCACCCAGACTGGAGTGCTGTGGCTCGATCTCGGCTCACCGCAACCTCCACCTCCCAGATTCCAGTGATTCTCCCGCTTCAGCCTCCTGAGTAGCTGGGATTACAGGCGTGCACCACCACGCCCAGCTAATTTTTGTATTTTTAGTAGAGACGAGGTTTCACCATGTTGGTCAGGCTGGTCTTGATCTCCTGACACCGTGATCCGCCGGCCTTGGCTTCCCAAAGTGCTGGGATTACAGGTGTGAGCCACTGCGCTCGGCCCTGTTTTTTTTTTTTGTTTTTTTTTTTGTTTTTTTTTTTGAGACAGAGTTTTGCTCAAGCTATTCTCCTGCCTCAGCCTCCCGAGTAGATGGGATTACAGGTGCCCACCACCACGCCTGGGTAAGTTTTTTGTATTTTTAGTAGAAACAGGGTTTCACCATGTTGGCCAGGCTGGTCTCGAACTCCTGACCTCGTGATCCCCTTGCCTTGGCCTTCCAAAGGGCTGGGATTATAGGCATGAGCCACCACACCCAGCCTTAAGGGACCAGGACCTTATCTTTCTACCCTGCTGTACCATCTTTAGCTTTTATCTTTTTAGTCTCATGCTTTTGTTTCTTCATGTTAGGATGGCTGCCATAACTCCAGGGTATACACCAGTCCTCTAAACAAGAAACAAGGGGTTGTGACAAAACAGTCTGAGAAAGTTTTCTGGGAACAAAAGACCTCCAAGCTGGCCGGGCGCGGTGGCTCAATGCCTGTCATCCCAGCACTTTGGGAGGCTAAGGCGGGCGGATCACGAGGTTAGGAGATTGAGACCATCCTATGAATGGTGAAACCCCGTCTCCACTAAAAATACAAAAAATTAGCCGGGTGTAGTGGCGGGCGTCTGTAGTCCCAGCTACTCGGGAGGCTGAGGCGGGAGAATGGCGTGAACCCGGGAGGCGGAGCTTGCAGTGAGCCGAGATCGCACCACTGTACTCCAGCCTGGGCGACAGAGCAAGACTCTGTCTCAAAAAAAAAAAAAAAAAGACCTCCAAGCTGACTTTGCTTCATAACTCATTGGCTCAAACTGAGCTATATGCCCATACCTAGAGCAATCACTGACAAAGGGGAATAGCAAAAAAGGCCTCTGGCTTATTTACAACTTATTTATTTTCTGGGGTTGGGTTGGGGCCTCCTTCACCTGGGAACAAGGAACTTCTGCCAGCTGTCCAGTGTTAATCAGGTTCTGTTACCCAAGAATGGCTGTTGGGTAAGTGACTTGTTTCTTCCACAACCCTGCACAGACATTTCTATAGTAACATGTTTCAAGATTTCTTAAATTTTCTAGAATAGAAGAAAATCAAAATTTTTATTAATATGTGTTCAATAAATGTTTTGGTTAAAAAAGTGTTTTTGTTATAATTGAAACTATTCAGAATAGATAAACTGAAAGTCTTGGTTAAAAGTGTTCAAGGCCGGGTGTGATGGCTCATACTTGTAATCCCAGCACTTGGGTAGGCTGAGGTGGGCAGATCACTTGAGGCAAGTAAAGACCAGCCCAGGCAACGTGGCGAAACCCTTTCTCCTCAAAAATTGAAAAATTACTTGGATGTAATGGTGCACACCTATAGTCCCAGCTACTCAGGTGGCTGGATTGCAGGAGCCTGGGAGGTCAAGGCTGCAGTCAGCTGTGATCATGTCACTGCACTCTAGCCTGGGCGACAGGGTGAGACCCTGTCTCAAAAATAAAATAAGGCTGGGTCCGGTGGCTCATGTCTATAATCCCAGCACTTTGAGCGGCCAAGGTGGGCAGATCACTTGAGCTCACGAGTTGGAGACCAACCTGGGCAATATGGCAAAACCCTGTCTCTACAAAAAAATACAAAAATTAGCCAGGATGGTGGCACGTGCCTGTAGTTCAAGCTACTTGGAAGGCTGAGGCAGGAGGATGGCTTGAGCCCGGGAGGCAGAGGTTTAGTGAGCCGAGATCGCACCACTGCACTCCTGCCTGGGTGATAGAGCCAGACCTTGTCTCAAAAAATGAAATAATAAAGTAAGTGTTCAGGCTGGGCATGGTGGCTCAGGCCTATAATCCCAGCACTTTGGGAGGCTGAGGCGGGAGGATCACCTGAGGTCGGGAGTTCGAGACCAGCCTGACCAACATGGGGAAACCCTGTCTGTACTAAAAATACAAAATTACCCAGGCGTGGTGGCACATGCCTGTAATCCCCCCTACTCGGGAGGCTGAGGCAGGATAATCGCTTGAATCCAGGAGGCGCAGATTGCCGTGAGCTGAGATCGCACCATTGCACTCCAGCCTGGGCAACGAGAACAAAACTCCATCTGAAAAAAAAAAAAAAAAAGTTCAAACTGAGTTACCAGAAATGTTGAAGTTGTTTCTGTGTTTGATGGAAGGTTGAACTAGATAACCTTCTAAGAGCCTTTATGGTTCTGACTGTGACCTTAAATCCCTGTCTGTAAGCTGTGACAATGGATTTATTGACATCTATCCTGTGAATCTCTTCTGGATTTCAGGTGGTATGACTGTTGTAATACTTAAGAATCCCTTGCTCATAAAGCATTGAGGATTCTGTTCTTCCCTCGATGTTGTGTATTCCCCTACTCTTTTAGTTAGACTCAAAGAAATTAGATTCTAGGCCGGAGCAGACCGAAGAGGTGAAGCCCTTAAAGGAAGAACTTGTATGGCGTTAAATATAGATATGTATTTTTTGTGACAGGGTCTCACTTTGTTGCCCAGGCTGAAGTGCAGTGGTGGGATCTCAGCTCACTGCAACCTCTGCCTCCTGGGTCCAAGCCTGAGTTCTCATGCCTCAGCCTCCTGAGTAGCTGGGATTACAGGCGCCTGCCACCACGCCTAGCTAATTTTTGTATTTTTAGTAGAGACAGGGTCTCATGTTGGCCAGGCTGGTCTCGAACTCCCGACTTAAAGTGATCCACCTGCCTCGGCTTCTCAGAGTGCAGGGATTACAAGCGTAAGCCACCATGTCCCGCTGTAATTAAACATTTTTGATCCGCTAGGCTAATTGAAACTTTGGCCTAAAGCATTGATTACCTTTTAACCCCAGCCTTACATTGCTAAGCATTCTACCCATTGCAGCTTGTAGCTAGCTCCCTGTATCCCTTAATATCTCTTCAGGAAAATTGCAGACGTTGGCAGTGCTGTTGCGGCAGCTTAAGGCAGAGGGCCACCGAGTGCTCATCTTCACCCAGATGACCCGAATGCTGGATGTATTGGAGCAGTTTCTCACCTACCATGGCCATCTCTACCTGCGCCTGGATGGGTCTACTAGAGTTGAACAGAGACAGGTAACCCAGGTTTCTGCAGCCCTTAGAGGCTCACCTCTGCTTCTCTCTTCTTTTCCCAGGATTTGGGCTTCCAGAGGGGGTGCCACTAAGCCTTAGACCTGTTTCGGGGGATAAGTCTCCCAGTATCATCTTTTTTTCCCTTTCCTTCTAGGCCTTGATGGAACGGTTCAATGCAGACAAACGCATATTCTGCTTCATCCTTTCAACTCGGAGTGGGGGTGTGGGCGTGAACCTGACAGGAGCAGACACTGTTGTTTTTTATGACAGCGACTGGAATCCCACCATGGATGCTCAGGCCCAGGACCGCTGTCACCGAATTGGCCAGACCCGGGATGTTCACATATATAGGTATTGCCTAGTCTTCCCTCACCTTACTTCCCCTTTACTGATGGGGTTTCCTGGATATATTTGGCTGCTTACACATGGCCTTCATCACCCCCTAGGCTTATCAGTGAACGGACAGTGGAGGAGAACATCCTAAAAAAGGCAAATCAGAAGAGAATGTTGGGAGACATGGCCATTGAGGGAGGCAACTTCACCACAGCCTATTTTAAACAGGTACTTAAGTAAGATCTTTTAGCCTATGCAGGAGAAAACTGCTGTGCCTTTAGGAATTTCTCCTGTTTATTAAAAAAGACTGCTTTGCACTTTGGGAGGCTGAGGCAGGCGGATCACTTGAGGCCAGGAGTTCGAGACCAGCCTGGCCAACATGATGAAACCCCGTCTCTACTAAAAATACAAAAATTAGCCAGGCGTGATGGTGGGTGCCTGTAATCCTAGCTGCTTGAAAGGCTGAGGCAGGAGAATCACTTGAACCTGAGAGGCGGAGGTTGCAGTGAGCTGAGATGGCGCCATTGCACTTTAGCCTGGGTGACGAGAGCAAAAGTGTCTCAAAAAAGAAAAAACAAAAAGGACTGCTTTGGCCTTCACAGACCTGTGTCTTCAGCCAGTGGCACCCCTGATAGTTCCAAGAACCATCAGCCTTACAACTTAGAGCCTTACAGCTTAGACCTAAGACTAGCATTCTGTTGATTCTGACACTTCCCTCTGTTCTATCCGATAGCAGACCATCCGAGAGCTGTTTGATATGCCCCTGGAGGAACCTTCTAGCTCATCTGTGCCCTCTGCCCCTGAAGAGGAAGAAGAGACTGTGGCCAGCAAGCAGACTCATATTCTGGAGCAGGTGAAAAAAGAGTGGGCAGTTCCTAAAGTTGAGCTAATTCTTACAGCATATCTTGTCCTTTGTTAGTCTGTTGAACTTGTCCAGGGGAAAGAGATGTTTTTTCTGCTTCCCAGATTACAGTCAGCGTTTGATAGTTGTAAGTACATTGCTTATTGGTTCACATGATTTAGTAGGAAAAAAGACAGGATTTTGGAGTCCTTAGTTTTAGGTATGAATTTCAGTAATGCTTCTTTAGTGTTAAGACAAGTTACAATCCTCACTCTTTTGAACCTCACTTCCTATTAAAAGTAATGTGGGCAGGGCATGGTGGGTGGCTCACACCTGTAATCCCAGCACTTTGGGAGGCTGAGGCTCCCAACTGGAAAGCTTTGAAAACACACAAATGCTCAGACCCAGCACCCCAAAATTATGATAGATTTTGAGAGAGGGCCAAGGAATAAATCTTTTAAAAACCTTTCCAAATGTGATTTAATTATGTATAAGTGTTTGAAACAGCGTTTCACATTAAGTACAAAGCATTAAGTATGGCCCGGCGCGGTGGCTCAAGCCTGTAATCCCAGCACTTTGGGAGGCCAAGACGGGTGGATCATGAGGTCGGGAGATCGAGACCATCCTGGCTAACACGGTGAAACCCCGTCTCTACTAAAAAAATACAAAAACAAAAAAAATTAGCCGGACGAGGTGGCGGGCGCCTGTAGTCCCAGCTACTCGGGACGCTGAGGCAGGAGAATGGCGGAACCCAGGAGGCGGAGCTTGCATTGAGCCGAGATCGCGCCACTGCACTCCAGCCTGGGCGACAGAGCGAGACTCCGTCTCAAAAAAAAAAAAAAAAGCATTAAGTACAAAGCATATCCACCTCACCATTTAATCCTCAAAATTATTTCCTTTTCATTAGCATTTCCACTTAAGTATTTAGGTTGATGCAAAAATAATTGCAGTTTTTGACATTATATTACTTTTTTTGGAGATGGAGTCTCGCTCTTTCGCCCAGGCTGGAGTGCAGTGACACGATCTCGGCTCACTACAACCTCCACCTCCCGGGTTCAAGCGATTCTCCTGCCTCAGCCTCCTGTGTAGCTGGGATTACAGGCACGTGCCACCACGCCCAGCAGATTTTTGTATTTTTAATAGAGATGGGGTTTCACCACGTTGGTCAGGCTGGTCTTGAACTCCTGACCTCATGCCTCCCAAAGTACTGGAATTACAGGAGTGAGCCACCGTGCCCAGGTGAATTGTGCATTTCTATTCACATCTTTCTGTGATGGCTTTTTTGTTTGTTTTTTTGTTTTTTGAGAGCTGAGGCTGGCTTTAAAGGAAGGGAGGTAGAGCGAGCAATCTCTAAAATACTCATTTTTCCCTAGTGGGTGTCCTGGTAAAATCCGTTCCATCCTTTGTGGACCACTGAGTTGTGGTAACTCTGGAGGCCTAGGAGGTTGTTGAGTTCTATTGCAAACCTAGTTTGGTGTATGCCTGGTCTTGCCTGAATCAAATCACATGATGTAAAGTACTTGTAGTCTCATGTTTTTGTTTCCTTTTATACACCCTGGTAGGCATTGTGTCGGGCAGAAGATGAAGAGGATATCCGTGCAGCCACCCAGGCCAAGGCTGAACAGGTGGCTGAGCTTGCAGAATTTAATGAGAACGATGGGTTTCCTGCTTGTGAGGGAGAGGAGGCTGGCCGGCCTGGGGCTGAGGATGAGGAGATGTCCCGGGCTGAGCAGGAAATTGCTGCCCTCGTAGAACAGGTCAGTCAGTGTTGGACCCACTAGTTCTTGACTTTACTGCTTCCCCTGGGCTTGTGACCCTCCTTCTGTCTTCCCTGCTGGGAATAAATAAGGGTGGTGGGTCCCTGGGTACCAGGTTCCTACGTTTATCATCACTGCTCCTCCTTGCAGCTGACCCCCATTGAGCGTTATGCCATGAAATTCCTGGAGGCCTCACTGGAGGAGGTGAGCCGAGAGGAGCTCAAACAGGCAGAAGTGAGTATTTCCAGGGATGGGGCTGGCAGTTGGAAGCTGCTAATTTCTTTTTCTTTGTTTTTTTGAGACAAAGTTTCACTCTGTCGCCCAGTCTGGAGTGTATTGGTACAATCTCGGGTCACTGCAATCTTTGCCTCCCGGGTTCAAGCAGTTCTCCTGCCTCAGCCTCCCGAGAAGCTGGGATTACAGGCATGTGCCACCACACCTGGCTAGTTTTTGTATTTTTAGTACAAACGGGGTTTCACCATGTTGGCCAGGCTGGTCTTGAACTCCTGACCTCAGGTGATCCGCTGGCCTCAGCCTCCCCAAGTGCTGGAATTATAGGCATGAGCCACTGCGCCTGGCCTGGAAGCTGCTAATTTCTACTCACTCTCTACTCTGCTTGTCTCCTCCTGACCACTTGTGGGCCCTGTTGTTGTAGGAGCAAGTGGAAGCTGCCCGCAAAGACCTGGACCAAGCCAAGGAGGAGGTGTTCCGCCTACCCCAAGAGGAGGAGGAGGGGCCGGGGGCTGGGGATGAGAGTTCCTGTGGGACTGGTGGAGGCACCCACCGGCGCAGTAAAAAGGCCAAGGCCCCTGAGAGGCCAGGGACTCGTGTCAGTGAGCGTCTTCGTGGAGCCCGGGCTGAGACTCAAGGGGCAAACCACACTCCTGTCATATCCGCCCATCAAACTCGCAGCACCGCCACACCGCCCCGCTGCAGTCCTGCCAGGGAGAGAGTTTCCAGGCCAGCACCTAGGCCTCGACCCACTCCAGCTTCAGCTCCAGCTGCAATTCCTGCCCTTGTTCCTGTCCCAGTCTCTGCCCCAGTACCCATTTCAACCCCAAATCCAATAACCATTCTCCCTGTCCATATATTGCCTTCTCCCCCCCCTCCACAGATTCCTCCTTGTTCTCCTGCCTGCACCCCTCCTCCCGCCTGTACCCCTCCACCAGCTCATACACCGCCTCCAGCCCAAACCTGTCTTTTAACTCCTTCCTCTCCTCTCTTGCTTGGTCCACCTTCTGTGCCCATTTCTCCCCCAGTCACCAACCTCCCCTTGGGTTTGAGGCCTGAGGCAGAACTGTGTGCCCAGGCATTGGCATCTCCAGAGTCCCTGGAGCTGGCTTCTGTGGCCAGTTCAGAAACCTCCTCACTTACTCTTGTGCCCCCTAAAGATCTGTTGCCAGTTGCTGTGGAGATCCTGCCTGTGTCAGAGAAGAACCTTTCTCTCACCCCTTCTGCACCCAGCCCGACCTTGGAGGCTGGCAGTGTCCCTAACGGTCAAGAACAGGAGGCACCAGATTCTGCTGAGGGCACCACCCTTACAGTGCTGCCTGAAGGTGAGGAGTTGCCCCTGTGTGTGAGTGAGAGCAATGGCCTGGAGCTCCCACCCTCAGCAGCATCTGATGAGCCACTTCAGGAGCCACTGGAAGCTGACAGGACCTCGGAAGAGCTGGCAGAGGCCCAGACCCCAACCTCCAGCCCAGAGAAGCCACAGGAACTTGTTACACCTGAGGTTGCAGCTCCATCCACCTCATCTTCAGCCACTTCCTCACCTGAGGGTCCTTCACCTGCCCGACCTCCTCGGCGTCGCACCAGTGCTGATGTGGAAATTAGGGGTCAAGGGACTGGTCGGCCAGGACAACCACCAGGCCCCAAAGTGCTTCGAAAGCTGCCAGGACGGCTAGTAACTGTGGTAGAGGAAAAGGAACTGGTGCGGCGGCGGCGGCAGCAGCGGGGAGCTGCCAGCACCCTAGTGCCTGGGGTCTCTGAGACTAGCGCCAGCCCAGGAAGCCCGTCTGTCCGCAGCATGTCAGGGCCAGAATCCTCCCCTCCCATTGGTGGGCCTTGTGAAGCTGCTCCTTCATCCTCACTGCCCACTCCACCCCAGCAGCCCTTCATTGCTCGCCGTCACATTGAGCTGGGGGTGACTGGTGGTGGCACCCCAGAGAATGGAGACGGAGCACTGCTTGCCATCACCCCACCTGCTGTGAAACGTCGGAGGGGGAGGCCCCCCAAGAAGAACAGGTCTCCAGCAGATGCTGGGAGAGGTGTGGATGAGGCACCCTCATCCACCTTGAAGGGAAAAACCAATGGGGCTGACCCAGTCCCTCGGCCTGAGACCCTAATTGTTGCAGAGCCTGTCCTGGAACCACAGTTTGTTCCTGGGCCCCAGCCTCTTGGACCCCAGCCACTTCACAGACCCAATCCTATGCTGTCACCTGTGGAGAAAAGAAGGCGAGGGCGACCCCCTAAGGCACGAGATTTGCCCATCCCTGGGACCATTTCCTCTTCAGGGGATGGCAACTCCGAAAGTCGGACACAGCCACCCCCACACCCATCACCCCTAACCCCACTCCCACCACTGCTAGCTTGTCCCACTGCTACTGTTGCCAACACTGTCACCACTGTCACCATTTCAACGTCCCCACCCAAACGGAAGAGGGGCCGACCTCCCAAGAATCCTCCATCACCTCGGCCCAGCCAGCTCCCTGTGTTGGACCGTGACAGCACTTCTGTCCTCGAGAGCTGTGGATTGGGGAGGCGACGGCAACCGCAGGGCCAAGGGGAGAGTGAGGGTAGTTCCTCTGATGAGGATGGAAGCCGCCCCCTCACCCGCCTGGCCCGCCTTCGGCTTGAAGCAGAAGGAATGCGAGGACGGAAGAGTGGAGGGTCCATGGTGGTGGCTGTAATTCAGGATGACCTGGACTTAGCAGATAGCGGGCCAGGGGGGTTGGAAATGACACCTCCTGTGGTCTCATTAGCCCCAAAACTGCGCTCGACCCGGCTGCGTCCAGGGTCTCTAGTCCCCCCACTAGAGACTGAGAAGGTGCCTCGCAAACGAGCAGGGGCCCCAGTTGGTGGGGGTCCTGGGCTGGCAAAGCGGGGCCGCCTACAGCCCCCAAGTCCCCTGGGGCCTGAGGGTTCGGTAGAGGAGTCTGAGGCTGAAGCCTCAGGTGAGGAGGAGGAAGGGGATGGGACCCCACGCCGACGTCCTGGTCCCCGCCGGCTTGTTGGGACCACCAACCAAGGGGACCAGCGCATCTTGCGCAGCAGTGCCCCTCCCTCCCTGGCTGGCCCTACTGTTAGTTACAGAGGCCGCAAGGCCAAGACGTGAGTGGGCTGCCCCTCCACCTAGGCTTTCCACCGTGGCCGCTCCCTCCATGACCAGGCCTGACTCTGTTAACCACTACTTGAAGTCTTGAGGGGGAAAGCCTCCAGGGAGACATAGGGGCCTTCTCCCTTCTTCCCACCAAAGTAGGGGGTAGGCAACTGGTTGTCATGGAAATGGGGATCATCACAGTCCCCCTCCCCTTCACCCCACGTGGCTGGGCAGTGTTAAGGGTGGCAAGATAGTCTCTGTCCCCACCCCCTTGTACTTGATTCCCCAGCTGTCTTTCACAGCCCCCCACCCTTAGGGGAAAGGGGAGGGGCTTCTCTACAATGAGGTTTTTTTCTTTTTTTCTTTTTTTCTTTTTTTTTTTTTTTTAAGAAGAAAAAATAATAAACTTAGTTTCTGTACGAGCATCCGCGTAAGGAGGCTTCTGATTTTCTGGTCTGGTGGAGGGTTGGGTGGGAACTTGGGCATCGTTTTTCTCTTCCCTCTTGCTCTTGCAAAGATCCTAGCACCTGATCTCTAGCCTAGGACTGTATATTCCAAGTAGAAACCTACCCAAGAAAAGGGAAGATTGGTGAATTTGATGTGGTAGGGTGCCTTTCCCTAGTCAGTTTGAAGTCACAGACATCCTTTTCCTCCTGTCTTTTCCCTCGGTTCCTAGACGTTCCTCAGAGCTCTTTGATGCCTCAGACCTTTCCCTTTTATCCCTCTTGCTCAGGTGCTTCCTTTCACTCCTTTTTCCAGAGGGCAGGCGTCCTAGCTCCAGTTGGTCCATCCCTTGGGCCCTCCCCTGCTCTTCATCTAGCCAAACTGGTTTGAGTCAGCCACACCCCTTCCCAGCTCCCTGAGCTCTTCAGGTGGTGGCTGGCCACTCAACCCCACCCCTGGGCTTGGCTTGGAGCCCTGAGTCAGCTCCATCACCACCCAAGCCAAACCAAAGCTGAGGCAGGAGCCGAAACTCAGAGTCCCTCAAAGCCTATAGCCAGGTAAGAGCCCTGTTCATTTTATATTCTCTGTTCACTCCCTGGGCCCTCCTTGTGTCTTCCTGTTGACTCTGTTTACCTCATCCGAGTTATTTATTTGTATCTACTTCCCTGCAGCTTCTTGGCACACATCATTCTTTGCTCTGTGCTTGTCTCACCCCTTTCACCTTTCCTATCCTTTGTTCCTTGGGTTCAGGGAGCCATTGTGGTTTCATTTTGTGTGGGTTGTAGGAGAATGGTTGGAGATAAGGGTAGAAAGGTGGTTTGATGCCAGGGCCTAGAGGACCTGAGAAGTAGGGAGACGAGAAATAATTAAGTAGGGCATCATTATGCAGGTTTCTGTGTGATAATGAGGTCATTTGGACTCAGTGTACTAGTCTGATTGTGTTGTGTGGCCTGGGTTAAAATAGAGAGAGGAGGTGGCAGGGAGGCAGCATAGCAGAGGAAGACCTGACTTAGGGAAGTAAGGTCTTTTTGGTGTTTGGTTTCAGCGGTAAAAAAGGGCTTACTCAGGTATATTTTCCTTACCTTTCTCCATTCCCATAACTGTTTTCATGTAAAATGGCTGCTTTGCTTGAAGTGGGGTGCAGTACCTAGGGTTCTGCTCTCTGACATCTATAGTACTCAGGGGGCAGCCTCTTGGGAATCTGGGGGAATTGTAGGGTCCTTTGAAATACAGATTAAAATAACAGATTCATAGCAGCTTTCAAGAGTTTGTATTTCTCCTGCTTCTTGGTGTGCACCTGTCATTTGGCCTCTTCCCACTTGTTGTAACACTAAATAATACAGATAATACCTTGTCTACATTGGCTTGCTTTCAAAGACTCAGAACCTCAAACTCAGGTAAAAGGATTCCAGCCACACATCACATTTCCTCTTCTGCTCTGTGAGTCACTAGAGGAATTCCCCAGTAAGGCAGCATTCCTGAGTGCCAGGCTATGCCATGAGAACAGAGTGCTCCGAGGGGTGGAGTCTGAGCAAGCAAGGCCAAGGGCTCAGTTGTTGGGCTCACAAGTACCTTGACTATCGCCCACAGGTGATGGAGGACGAGGAGAAGGCAGTGGAGATCTTGATGGGCAACACGGAAGCTGCTCATCCTCCATCCCCCATCCGCTGCTGCTGGCTCCGCCTCCGCTACTTGGCAGCTACTAGCATTATCTGTGGCTGCTCTTGCCTGGGAGTCGTGGCTCTGGTGTTTGCCATCAAGGTGAGGAGTGACAGGGGGGTGGGTATAAGGCAATGGTTTCATGTATCTGACCTATCTGCATTGATTAGTCACTGAATACCTATCAGTGCTCTGGGCCTAGTGCCAGAAATAAGAGTAAGACAGGGTTCCTTGCCATCAGAGGACCCATAGTCTAATGAAAGAGATGACAGTGAAAAAGGATAATTAATAGAATGCAGTTCATCAGTACCATAATACAGGAAGCACAGGACAGTCTGGGAGCCAGGGAGGATCTATGTATATAATGATATATGTGTATGTGGTAGAGTAGGTAACTGGAAAGGCATCCTAGGAGAGGTGACGGGAATTAACCTTAAAGCGTGAGTGAGTAAGGGTGGAAGGGCATTCCAGATAAAGGAAGCAGTGTGTACAAAGGCCTGTGGGGCACGACTGGACCAGTGAGGAATAGTGAGAGATGAAGCTAGAGGACCCAGATTTCCAAGGGCCTCCAGTTCTGTGCTTAAGAGTTTTGACTTTATCTGGGAAGTACTGGGGGGGCATTGAGTGGTTCCTGCAGGGGAAAGTGACGTGGTTAGATTTGAGTTTTAGAAAGATCCACTCTCAAGGTCTACATCGAGGGTGACTTGGAGGGGGCAAGGCTAGAGGCTGCTGAACGGTGATAAGCACAATCTCTAGGAGTCTGAAAGACACTACTGGGTTTTTGAGAGGGCTTCACCATTTCAAAAAGCCTATTAGAAACAGCATATGTCCGCTGGGCGCGGTGACTTAGGCCTGTAATCCCAGCACTTTGGGAGGCCGAGGTGGGCACATCACGAGGTCAGGAGATTGAGACCATCCAGTCCA
Organism: Macaca thibetana thibetana; assembly: GCF_024542745.1. NCBI lineage: Eukaryota > Metazoa > Chordata > Mammalia > Primates > Cercopithecidae > Macaca > Macaca thibetana. The sequence continues at coordinate 47,539,645 of NC_065597.1, read as the reverse complement.
ACATGGTGAAACCCCGTCTCTACTAAAAATACAAAAATTAGCTGGGCGTGATGGTGCGTGCCTGTAATCCCAGCTACTCTGGAGGCTGAGGCAAGAGAATTGCTTGAACCAGGGAGTCGGAGGTTGCAGTGAGCCGAGGTCATGCCACTGCACTCCAGCCTGGTGACAGACTCCGTCTCAAAAAAAAAAAAAAGAAAAAGAAACAGCACATGTCCTTTAGGAAAGGCTACACAGGCTAAGTTAAACTTCATGCTGGAATTTTCTCAACCCTAGACATATTTTAACAGTCAGAAACTTACTGTAAGAACTCCTGGGTTCCATTAGGGCAAAATCCTAAAAAGGGCCCTTAATGATGACAAAGAGACTGGGCACGGTGGCTCACACCTGTAATCCCAGCACTTTGGGAGGCCGAGGTGGGCAGAACACTTGAGGTCATGAGTTCGAGACCAACCTGACCAACATGGTGAAACCCCATCTCTACTAAAAATACAAAATTAGCTGGGTGTGGTGGCACGCGCCTGTAATCCCAGCTACTCAGGAGGCTGAGACAGGAGAATTGCTTGAATCTGGGAGGCAGAGGTTGCAGTGAGATCACACTATTGCACTCCAGCCTGGGCGACAGGAGTGAAACTGTCTCAAGAAAAAAAAAAAAAAAGATGGAAAAGATACCCATCAGGCTATGAGAATGAGGTGGTGTTTGGGCATGAATGAAATACTCCAGGCTCACTATTTCTTGCCAATAGTTACAAATTCTGAATCAATCTTGGATGGTTGGAAAGAATGGGGAATAAAAGAATTGGAAAGTACTTTACCATATGTGATCTTGTGAGCTAACTGTGGCCACTCTGAGAAGTAGGCAGGGCGTAGAGATGGGTACTTTATTTTGCAGATGAGAGTTTAGAATCAGAAACTGGAAAGGAGGTAGAGGGTTTGGATGTGAGATTTTCATCTGTGACAGGGAAGGGGGAGTGAAGTGGGGAAATGGACACCTTGGGGCAGAAGTAGCGGGAGAACCTAACCAAGAACCTGCCCCCACAGGCAGAAGAGCGGCATAAAGCAGGCCGGTCCGAGGAGGCAGTGCGCTGGGGGGCCCGGGCCCGGAAATTCATCCTGGCCAGCTTTGCTGTCTGGCTTGCTCTCCTCACTCTGGGTCCCCTGCTGCTGTGGTTGCTCTCCTACGCCATCGCTCAGGCTGAGTGACCCTGGATGGCCTCTGCTGAGAGCCAGCTGAGACCTCCTGGATCCTGCAATGCGGCATTGCTAAGGTCCTGTGACAGCAGTGGTTGGAAGGATCCTGGTTGGAAGGATGGGGACTCTCAAGGGGCTTCGGAAGAGCTCTTCTAGCCCTTTATAAAAGGAGGGCAGCAGCTGAGACTGATGAGAGGAGGGCAGCCCGCTCTGTTCTTTCAGGGCCTCCCATCCCTATCTCCCCACCCAAGCCCACCCTAGGCCTCTACCCAGCGGGAGGGGTTGAAGACCAGGCCTGGTTTTATTAGAATTCATTTTGTAATAAAAGCCTTTTTTAGTGGTGAAATACTCCTGTCTAATTGTTCTCCCCCTGCTTTACTTTGGGCCCTTGGTGAGAGCCAGCCTGAACATCTGACTGATAGCAGAAGCCAGCATCCACCTCATCCAGGAGCTTCAAGAGTAGGAAACAATTTTTATTTTCTTCTTCTGGAAGTTTTCCTTCTTGGAAAGACCCCAGCTTCTCCCTTGTACGTCCACAGAGACTCTGAGGCCAAGAGTAGTAGCAGCTGCTACTATTTATGACTTACTATATTCTGGGCTGTGTTCTAAGCACTTTATATTTCTTTTTTTTTTTTTTGAGACGGAGTCTCGCTGTGTCACCCAGGCTGGAGTGCAGTGGCGCCATCTCGGCTCACTGCAAGCTCCGCCTCCCGGGTTTACGCCATTCTCCTGCCTCAGCCTCCGAGTAGCTGGGACTACAGGCGCCCGCCACCACGCCCGGCTAGTTTTTTTTTTTGTATTTTTAGTAGAGACGGGGTTTCACCATGTTAGCCAGGATGGTCTCGATCTCTTGACTTCGTGATCCACCCGCCTCGGCCTCCCAAAGTACTGGGATTACAGGCTTGAGCCACCGCGCCCGGCCAGCACTTTATATTTCTTAACTTCCTCCAGTTTTCAGTCACTCAGTAGGTATCTATACTATCATATCCATCATATGAATATGTCACATATGATAGGTACCAACTATCTGAGTGAAAACTGGAGGAAGTGTTCTAAAATGACAGTGTTCTCATTTTATACTTGAGGAAATAAGACAGATTTGCACAAGGTCCTCAGCTACTAAATGGTAGAGCTGAGACTGAACCCAAACAATTTTGATTCCAGAGCTGAGAGAGGAGTGAAAGAGTTGGGTAACAGCAACAACCATCCTGTACATGGAGATTTGAATGATTAAAATGGATTTTCATATCTTTTATCTTGGACCTCATATTTTAAATTTTTTTTTAAATTATGAAGTATATCATACATATAGGAAAATACCCCAAACAAGTATGTATACAGTTCATTAACACAAAGCAAACATGAATAACCACATTCAGTAAAGAAATTGGAACATTGTCAACACTTCAAAGCCTCCTTTATACTCCTCCCGATCACTGCTACTTCCTTTCTTCCCACAGGTAACCACCATTCTGACTTCTAGCAGTGTCGTTTAATTTTGTCTGCATTTGAACTTTATATAAATGGAATCATGTATTCTTTTCATATTTCACAATGTTATTGTGAAATTTGTCAATATTTGGCATAGGTGTAGTTTTCATTGCTGTGCAGTATTCAGTCATACAAATGTATCACAATTTGTCCATTTTCTGTTGGTGGACTTTGGGATATTTGCAGTTTGGGGTTATTATGAGTCATGCCTTTTGGAGTGCACGTGTCCTGGCAAGCACCTTACCATAATTCAGAGTCCAGAAGAGCGCCTAAAGGAATTGGAGATGTTGCACACTGAAGAGAGACTAGAGGGGAAAGAGATGCACATGATGGCTGTCCTCAGTGTTCCCAAGTGCTCCAGGAAGAAGGAAGAGAATTGATTGGTGGTCTCAGAAGTTAGAATTACAACAGTGGGTAGAAGCCATATACAGGGCAGTGTTCTCAACATAGCTTCACAATGGAACACCTGGGAGCCTTAAAAAGTAGTTAGGCCTGGGCTTTGCCCAGACTATATTCTGACTTAATTGGTGTGAGGTACAACTTGGGCATTAGGATTTCACAGTTTCCCAATTGATTCTAGTGCACATAGTTTGAGAACTACTGCTCTACAGATAAGATTTGATTGGGTTCACTCTGAAATTTCTAAATCAGGAAAAAAGGGTAACACATTTTAGAATGTTGTTTTGTTTTTTGTTCTTTTTTTTTTGGAGATGGAGTCTCGCTCTGTTGCCCAGGCTGAAGTGCAGTGGTGCGATCTCGGCTCACTGCAAGCTCTGCCTCCTGGGTTCATGCCATTCTCCTGCCTCAGCCTCCCGAGTAGCTGGGACTACAGGCACCCACCACCACGCCTGGCTAATTTTTTCTATTTTTAGTAAAGACTGGGTTTCACCATGTTAGCCAGGATGGTCTTGATCTCCTGACCTTGTGATCCACCCGCCTTGGCCTCCCAAAGTGCTGGGATTACAGGTGTGAGCCACCGCACCCGGCCTGTTCTTTTTTTTTTTTCTTTCTTTTAAGTTCTGGGATACAAGCAGAACGTGCAGGTTTGCTACATAAGTATATGTGTGCCATGCTGGTTTGCTTCACCCATCAATCTGTCATCCAGGTTTTAAGCCACCACGCCCTGCTAATTTTCATATTTTTAGTAGAGACGGGATTTCACCATGTTGGTCAGATCTCTTGACCTCGTGATCCACGCGCCTCGGCCTCCCAAAGTGCTGAGATTACAGGCGTGAGCCACTGTGCCTAGCCCAACACACAGATCTTAAGTGTTCAATTTGATTAATTTTTTTTTTTTTTTTTTTTTTTTTTTTTTTGAGATGGAGTCTCGCTCTGTCACCCAGGCTGGTGCGATCTCGGCTCACTGCAACCTCTGCCTCCCGGGTTCAAGTGATTCTCCTGCCTCAGCCTCCTGAGTAGCTAGGATTACAGGCACGTGCCATCACGCCTGGCTAATTTTTGTATTTTTAGTAGAAATGGGATTTCACCATGTTGGTCAGGCTGGTCTTGAACTCCTGACCTCGTGATCTGCCCACCTCGGCCTCCCAAAGTGCTGGGATTACAGGGGTGAGCTACCGTGCCCAGCCGATGAATGTTTTAACATAAATAAACCTGTGTAGTCACTCACCACCTATAGGAATATAACATTTGCAGCACATCAGCAAGCTCCCTCATACTCCTCATTATTTTTATCCCCGATACTGACTTAACGGAAACCTCTTCAATCTGGTTCCTGTGTCCTTGTGATAAGCCCCCCTCTTTAGTAATTTCTAGCACCAATCGCTCCAGACTCACCTTGTACTTTCCCTGCTGAAGCCTAGAAATTGGCCATTTCTCCTGAACAGCCTTGGTTCCTTTTATTGGGGACTGTTGTTGAGAAATCAGCATCTAGACACTAGACGTTCTACTGTGACGTTACTGCTTGGGGCATTCTGAAAGCAGAGTTAAGAGCCAGTAAATAATGTTATCTATTTTAAATATTTTTAAAATCGTTTAAAAAATTCTAGTCAATCATAGGGTTCTTTCTCCACTTTCCCCTTCCAGATTCCAGATTCCCACAGTAAGAACCTTGGCTTCCAGTCACGTCAATATGTTGATTACTCAGCTTCAGAATAATCATTCCATTATATTACCAAACAACAAATCTAAGTTCAAGATTTCTTTGCAATTTTGCCTTTAGATTGATGATATAGAGTCAAAGTACTCTATAAAAAGTTACCTGAATTCATTTTTCTTCCCTCATATAATTGTAATCCCAAAGTGTCATTTCTAAGATAGCTGTTGGAAGATAAGTTCATTCTTTTCCTCTTTGCTGGAACATAACCTCCACAAGGTAGGGGTGTGTGTGTGTTTCATTGTCTGAGTCTAGTCCCTAGGTCTCAGATGGTCATAAAAATTTGTTAGTGAATGCCAGGTCTGAGCTATGCACTGAGTCGCTCCTGGCAGAAGCGACTGATGGCAAAAGCTCCTGGCAGAAGAACCTTGTGGGTTTAGAACAGTGTGATACAAGGCTTTTGGGAGAGGGTGGAAGATGGAGAAAGTGTATAAACAATCCCAGATAGTAAACGCTAGGGCTTTGGATGTATTCAGGAGGGATTGAAGCGGCCATAGAAAGAGAAGGCTGCTTCTGGCCTTCTAAGTCCGAACTAAGAGGCCAAGCTGGGGGTCCAAGCTGCATGTGTCCAAATGTTTTAAGGGCTGGAGTGTACTCAAGACAGGCGCTTTGGGCAAGGCTGCTAATATTGAAAAGAGCTTGCTGGGCGTTGTGGCTCAAGCCTGTAATCCTAGCATTTTGGGAGGCCGAGGCGGGAGGATCGCTTGAGCCCCGAAGTTCAAGGTTGCAGTGAGCTATGATCGCGCCACTACAGTGCAGCCTCAGCGTGGGCTACAGAGCGAGACCCTGTCTAAAAAAAGAGAAAATGGTGAATGCAGTTAGGGGTGCTTGAAGAAGACCGAGGGAATTCCCCTGCTCAAGTCTGGGAACTAGAGGCGCGGGAAGGTCCTGCTTCCCCGCCACCCAACGATCACGTTTCCCAGTAAACTCAATTTCCGGGTCCCATTCCAGGCCTCCAAGCCCACTTGACAACAAGCTCCGCCCTCCGCTGGCCCGTAGATGCCACTCGGTGATTGGCCGTGTCTGAAGCCGCGCCCCGGCGTCGCGTCGCGTCCTTAGGTCACGCCGAGCTCCGACGCCCGCACCAGCCCCTATTGGGCGGCCGGTTTCCAATCGGAAGAGCTTCTGAGCCTCAGTCTTCGGGCGGCGCTGGCCATTGGCGGGCAGGATGGAGGCGGAGCCTTGGGTCGTCGCCTGCTGCCCGAGGTTAAGGTGAGTGACTGCAGGCGAACCCGGCGACAGCGCAGGTCGCGTCGACCCTGGTTCCTCTGCCTGCCCCAGCGGGTGAGCCTGCGCTAGACCCCCGTCCCCTTCCTGCGCCCGCCCGAATGCGCCTGCGCGGCAACAGCCGCCTGCCCTTGCGCCCCTTCCCCCAGCTTCCTGGGCACCTCTCCCCACTCCCTTTCCTGCCCTGCCATCCTCCCGCCCCCAGGCTCTTCTGCGGGGTCTCCCCAGTCCGGGTCCTTCCCCTACCCCCCTCCCCCACTCCCCAGGACCCTGGCGCCCCAGCCGCAAGGGCTGCGCCCCCGGGAGCCGCGATGCGGGTCGTCTCAGAGCCTGTGGGCTTCCCTGCCCTCACTGCCCTCCTCCTCCGCGCAGGCCCCCGCTCCCTTCAGGATGACGCTGGACGTGGGGCCGGAGGATGAGCTGCCCGACTGGGCCGCCGCCAAGGAGTTTTACCAGAAGTACGACCCTAAGGACGTCATCGGCAGGTGAGACCGCGGCCAGGGAAACGGAGGTCCAGAGAGGTCGGGCCCCAGCAGTCCCGCTTCCGTTTGAGGGCTGGAGAGGTAGGGGTGTGTGTGTGTGTGTGTGTTTGTGTCAAGGTTTTCAGGAGAGGACTGGATAGTTCTTTTTTCTTTTTTTTTTTGAAACGGAGTGTCGCTCCGTGGCCCAGGCCGGAGTGTAGTGGCGCGATCTCGGCTCACTGCAACCTCTGCCTCCCGGCTTCAAGTGATTCTCCTGCCTCAGCCTCCCTAGTAGCTGCTATTACAGGCGTGCGGCACCACACCGGCTAATTTGTATTTTTAGTAGAGGCGGAGGTTTCACCATATTGGCCAGGCTGGTCTTGAACTCCTGAACTCGTGATCTGCCAGCCTCAGCCTCCCAAAGTGCTAGGATTACAGGTGTGAGCCACCGCGCCTGGATGACTGAATAGTTCTAAACGGGAAGAATCAGTGGTAAGTGGAGAACACCTGGTGACTAGACTGTTAACCATGGGTCAACCCCATATGTTTCACGGATTCATTCATTTATGCCTTCAACACACACGGATGGTTGACGCACCTACTGTGCCAGACACAAAGTTCAACAGGGGGAGGGTAGAAAAGATACCTATGCCCTTGAGGTACTCCACCTGAAGTGACGTGAACGTTAAAAAGGCATCAGGCTAGATAGGTAGAGGTCTGTATCAAGTGTTATGGGATTCCAGAAAAACACAGTTTCCCAGGAGTCACCTTTGGGCTGGGTCTTGAGGTATGAGTAGGAGTTCAGGGGGGTCTTTAAAATCATAAAAATGTATGCGTGTGGTAGATGTCTACAACTTTCATCAGATTCTCAAAGAGGCTCGTTAAAGCTGGGTCATAATTAAAACATGGCCGCAAACTCAGATGCCCTTAGTGGTTGCGCGGGAAATTAAAACCATGACGTGGCCAAGAGTAACAGAGTAGGAAGTGTTGTGTAAGGTGGAGGATTCATGTCCCACCTATAATGTGTGAATTCAGATTTGTTAAAAAAAAAAAAAATTGCACTGGCCAAAACGTACCACATCGGAGGGCTGTGTTTGGCCTATGGATCAATAGTTTACATCCCTTGATTTAACTAGATGTGGGTGACCGAATTCCCAAGTGAGTTATGTGAGGCCAGGAGGCCCCACAGAGCATAGTAGTAAGGCTCTGTGAAGGGCAGCGAGGGAACCAGCATAAGAAATGGAATTTGAGGCCTGATCCTGGAGGGATTTGCTCCTTAGTCTGAGGAATGTGTAGGATCATATGGAGTTGGTGATAGCTTGAGCAAGGAAATCCTTATCTAGGACTTTGTGTGTGCCTCATGAATGCCCTTCAACATCCCTTCAGGATGCTGTTGGCTACATTTCACAGTTGCAGGAGCTGAAGCCCAAGGACCTTACGTCAGGGGACCACTTAGGTTAATTGGTAGCAAATCTGGGGTCTACTCTAAGGTCTGATTCTTAGCTTTGGTCTTCTAGTCAATGGCTTCATATTTATTTGGAGTTTCCTACACTTGAGGGAACTTTGGGATTTGGATGGGGTAATCAGGGAAGTACAAGTGGAATATGGAGGGAGACTTAAATCTTTCTTCCCCCTTCCTTCAAGGAGCAGGTGCTGAGGCTCAGTGTGGGAAGGACTTGCCTAGGCTTTCCCATGGAGGAAGTGGCAGAGCCTGGATTTGAACCCAGGCCCTACCTGCCTTCCCTGTGAGCTTTGTGTTGTGCCTTGCTGGGTACCCAGGTTCCTGAGGCTGCTGTGAAGCCAGGGTGAGCTCCTAAGCTTGTTGCCCTGTGATCCAGATGGGTCTTCAGGGTCTGGCACAGCGGGCATGAGGATGCTGAAGCCCCAGCCCGTGCAGAAATGTGAGCACAGATGCCCTGACTTGTGCTATTTTCTGGCTCTCGCAGAGGAGTGAGCTCTGTGGTCCGCCGTTGTGTTCATCGAGCTACTGGCCACGAGTTTGCCGTGAAGATTATGGAAGTGACAGCTGAGCGACTGAGTCCTGAGCAGCTGGAGGAGGTGCGGGAAGCCACACGGCGAGAAACACACATCCTTCGCCAGGTCGCCGGCCACCCCCACATCAGTGAGGCTGTCTTCCTTGCTCCTGTTAGCAGACGACCCCCCACCTCTTGCTGACCCTGCCCACAGCCCACTTCCCCCAACATTGCCTCCACGCCTCTCCTCCCTTCCTCCTGGCTTCATTCCACTAAAGAGTGGCCATCCATTGGGCCCCCACTGCCTCCTCTGGTTCTCCTTTCTTCCCAGTAACAGCCCGCTGCTGTCCCAGGGTGACCAAGCCCCATCAATGTGTATCCAACTCCTTTCCATCTCTGTCTCTCTGCCTCTCTTCCTCTCTCCCTAGTCACCCTCATCGATTCCTACGAGTCTTCTAGCTTCATGTTCCTGGTGTTTGACCTGTGAGTATCTCCCTGCCACCATCTGAGAAGCCACCTCCCCACCTCCATGTATGGCCCAGCATTTGCTGCTCAGTGGGCTGGACCCACCCTGCTCACACCTTCCTGCTCCAGCTGGGGCTGTCTATCACCTGGGCATGCCTCCTAGCCCATGGCTCTGGCCTTCTCCCTCGGTGCCATCATTAAGGCAAATTCTTTAAAAGTAATAGTGACCAGCCAGGCGTGGTGGCTTATTCCTGTAATCCTAGCATTTTGGGAGGCTGAGGCGGGTGGATCACCTGAGGTCAGGAGTTCAAGACCAGCCTGGCCAACATGGTGAAACCCCATCTCTACTAAAAATACAAAAATTAGCCAGGTGTGGTGGTGCATGCCTGTAAGCCCATCTACTCGGGAGGCTGAGGCAGGAGAATCGCTTGAACCCGAGAAGCAGAGGCTGCAGTGAGCCGAGATCATGCTATTGCGATTCTCCTGTGTCAGCCTCCCGAGTAACTGGGACTATAGGCGCCTGCCACCATGCCCGGCTCATTTTTGTATTTTTTTAGTAGAGACGGGGTTTCACCATGTTAGCCAGGATGGTCTCTATCTCCTGACCTCATGATCCGCCCACCTCGGCCTCCGAAAGTGCTGGGATTACAGGTGTGAGCCACCGCGCCCGGCCTGAACAGATTGTGGCCGGGTGCAGTGGCTCACGCCTGTAATCCCAGAACTTTGGGAGGCCGAGGTGGGCGGATCATGAGGTCAGGAGATCGAGACCATCCTGGCCAACATGATGAAACCCCGTCTCTACTAAAATACAAAAAATTAGCCAGGCATGGTGGTGGGTGCCTGTAATCCCAGCTAACTGGGAGGCTGAAGCAGGAGAATCACTTGAACCCGGGAGGTGGAGGTTGCAGTGAGCCGAGATCGTGCCATTGCACTCCAGCCTGGGTGACAGAGCGAGACTCTTATCTCCAAAAAAAAAAAAAAAGTGTTCAGCAGTGGACTGACCACTTAGAAAATAGATCCTTGCAGCTGGGCGCGGTGGCTCACACCTGTAATCCCAGCACTTTGGGAGGCCGAGGCGGGCGGATCACAAGGTCAGGAGATCGAGACCATCCTGGCTAACACAGTGAAACCCCATCTCTACTAAAAATACAAAAAAAACATTAGCTAGGAGTGGTAGCAGGCACCTGCAGTCCTAGCTACTCAGGAGGCTGAGGCAGGAGAATGGCGCGAACCTGGGATGCGGAGCTTGCAGTGAGCAGAGATCGCGCCACCGCACTCCAGCCTGGGCGACAGAGCGAGACTCCGTCTCAAAAAAAAGAAAAAGAAAAAGAAAATAGATCCTTGCTCATCAGCCTCTCGTGCTGCTTAACACACTAACTACTCTGGTGTCTGTCTCTGCCCATCTGTTCTTTTTCTGGTCAGAATCTGAATGTCAGATGTTACATGGTATAATGTAAACTAATTGCAAAGGTATTTCAAAAGAGAATGATTTGAATTCCAAAGATTTAAGAGAGGCCCTTGGAAAAAATTCATGAAGGCTTCCATATTTTTACAGAAATAGCCCTCTGCAAAAGTGAGAGGGGACATAAGGATGTCTATTATGCCATCCTCCAGCTGTGCAGAGTGACTACACTCCCCAAAACAGTACCTGATAAGTTACTTTGAGGACTGATGCAGAGTTGCAAGTATAACTCAATTTTGAAAATATTATTTTTAATTGACACATAATCATAACCTCAGCTTTTAAAGACAAAATTTCAAAATCAGGTCCTATTCAACCTTTGTGCCACAAAAAAACTGAAATTTTGGTCCATTTTCTTTATAGATTCACTTTGAGAGGCCTTTTTCAGGCATAGTTATTCTCAAACAACAAGAAACTCCTATAAATTATATTGCCACAAGAAGTCTCTTATTTTTGCTATAATTGCCATCATGGCATAATGCAGGTATTTCAGCTGCCAACACACCAGGCCAAACTGCCTTGTTGGAGTGCTGTGTCTCTAGACCCTTTGGTTTGTCCGCAGAGGAATCTATCTTTAGTGGCCTCTTCCATGATATTTTGTATGAGCACTGGTCTGTTTTCTCAACCCCCAATGTGGGGTGCAGCTGCCTCCTATGCCCCTCCTTCCCTTAGGATGCGGAAGGGAGAGCTGTTTGACTATCTCACAGAGAAGGTAGCCCTCTCAGAAAAGGAAACCAGGTAAGGGTTGAGCCTGCAGCCCCAGGGGTGAGCAGGGGGTGGGACAGGGCAGGGAGGAGCCAAGGAGGAGACTGCACCCGCCTTCCCTTCCCTCAGGTCCATCATGCGGTCTCTGCTGGAAGCAGTGAGCTTTCTCCATGCCAACAACATTGTGCATCGAGATCTGAAGCCCGAGAATATTCTCCTAGATGACAATATGCAGATCCGACTTTCAGATTTCGGGTTCTCCTGCCACTTGGAACCTGGCGAGAACCTTCGAGGTGAGGGGATCTAGTGTCCTTATAGGCTTGGGAGGGGAGACCCAGGCCTGATGAGATTGGTTGGCTGGGTCTGAGTACCAAGTCCCTGGTGCCAAGAAAAAGGGAGAAGTCATTGGGTACTTGCCAATTACCCTGTGGGCGCAAAACCTGTGTTTACCTCAGAGTGGGCATTCTGACCTGGGGAGAATGGAGACAGACAAGTGGGCTGACAGACAGTGGTGCACGGTGGGCAGAGGGCCATGCCAGAGGAGCCCAGAGGAAGGAACCCCAATTCAGCCTGAGTCCCACAGAAGAGGTAAAAAAGGGAGCAGGGCAGAGTCATGCTCAGCCACATGTTTGGGGTCTGGAGTGCAGGACCACGGGAGCCTGATGTGATGTGTCCAGACTGCACTTCCCACCTGGGTCCTAGGCCTCAGGTTCACCTGATGTGAATACATTTGTCGGGACAGTAATATTTCTACTGCAAATGGGAAACTTCAAATAAAATTCACCTGTGGGATTCTTCAGAGCCTTTAGTCTGCCACTGACTCTCTCCCTCAATGGCTTTGCACTAGACTTATGAAAAGCTACCGTTTACTGGGCATTCACCTATGAGGCAGGTATCAGTCTTTTTTTTTCTTTTTTGAGACAGAGTCTTGCTCTGTCACCCAGGCTGGGGTGCAGCGGCATGATCTTCGCTCACCGCAGTCTCCACCTCCTGGGTTCAAGCTATTCTGCCTCAGCCTCCCGAGTAGTTGGGATTACAGGTGCCCACCACCATGCCTGGCTCATTTTTGTATTTTTTTTTTTTTTGTATTTTTTAGTAGAGACGGGGTTTCACCCTGTTAGCCAGGATGGTCTCGATTTCCTGACCTAGTGATCCGCCCGTCTCGGCCTCCCAAAGTGCTGGGATTACAGGCTTGAGCCACCGCGCCCGGCCTCATTTTTGTATTTTTAGTAGAAATGGAGTTTCACAATGTTGGCCAGGCTGGTCTCGAACTCCTGACCTCAAGTGATCCTCCCGCCCCGGCCTCCCAAAGTGCTGGGATTACAGGCATGAGCACTGTGCCTGGCCGGCACCAATCTTTATATGGCTTATTCCCCTAAATCCTCTCCACAGCCCTGTGTGACAGATAGTATTTGTGTCTCTGTTTTTACAGAAGGGCTCAAAGAGGTGAGATGACTTCTCCAGGTTCCTAATGCCAGGACTGAACTTGGACAGTCTGACTTCAAATTTCATACTCTTAACCTGTGAGCTTACATGTCTGGTGGATGTTGTGCTTTAAAACTCTTTGGGCTTCCACATGTACTTTTCCCCTTTCTGGAATCATCTTTGCCTGTGCCCACTGCATCCTCTTCTTGGCTTGGGTAATTCAAGTTTCACTTTACACCTCCAGGGCAGCTTAGGTCCCTTTGCTTTTTGTTCTCCTATCTTCTTCATTTACAACACCTCTTACTCTATTGTTACTTCCCGCTTGCCTTCAGGTAGACAGTGAGCTCGCTAAGGACACATCTCATTTGCCACTTGGCAAATCAATGCCACTGGCATTCAATAAATACTTGATATAGGAATGAATTTCCCAAGAAAGTCAGTTTCAATTCGGGGCTGTTAAAATCTCCTGGAAGTGTGCCATGGAACATAGTTCAGAAATTACTGGAAGAATTGGTGCCCGAGTGGTGGAAAAAAACTAAAAATACAAACTTGAGCCAAGCATGGTGGCACGCATCTGTCACCTCAGCTACTTGGGAGACTGAAGGAGGAGGATCACTTGAGCCTAGGAGCCCAAGGCTGCAATGAGCTGTGATAGTGCCACCACACTCCAGCCTGTGTGACATAGTGACCCTGTCTCTAAAAATAAATAAATATAAAAATACAGACTTGCATAAAGTTTTGGAGGGCTCTGGGCTTTAGAACTGTAGATTTGATCATGTGTCATGATGTGGAATCAGGGAAGGGTTTTAAACAAGGGACTTACCCACTATGTGCTTTAAGAAATCCCATAGCTTACAGGGTGCAGTGGCTCACACCTGTAATCCCAACACTTTGAGAGCCCGAGGCGGGTGGATCACGAGGTCAGGAGTTCAAGACCAGTCTGGCCAACATGGTGAAACCCCGTCTCTACTAAAAAGACAAAAAATTAGCCAGGTGTGGTGGCACGCACCTGTAATCCCAGCTACTCAGGAGACTGAGACAGGAGAATCGCTTGAACTTGGGAGGCGGAGGTTGCATTGAGCTGAGATCATGCCATTGTACACCAGACTAGGCGACAGGGCAAGACTCCATCTCCCAAAAAAAAAAAAGAAAAAACAAAAGAAATTCCATATCTCCGCTTGTTCCCCTTGGGTTGAGTGATGGTTGGAGGTTATAGGAGGAGAAAGGTTTGGGCAGATAGGAATGCAGAAAATTTTTTTTACATATGTATTGTGATGTATGTAAAAATACATAATCTTTCCATATGCTTTATGATATATATAAAACTAAGGTAACAAGTTGTGAGGAGTAGATAGGTTGACTTGGATAGTGGGTAGGTAGGGTTGGAGGAGGCAAATGATATGGTGGAACAAGGACCTTGAAATCAATCCAAAACCCAGGTTTTCCTAGGAAGACCACCAGGAGCCATGATGGGTATCTGAACTGTTGAGCAGGGATAGTGCCTCAGCGGAGACTTGGCAGAAGGCAGGCAGGAGGAGGATGGGAACACTGGTAGTCCTGGTGGCGTTGAGGAGGCTTCAGCAGAGATCCAGTGCTAGGGGCCCTGGAGGGGCTGGTGGCATCCCCTCAATCTTGGTCCTCTCTCCCCAGAGTTGTGTGGGACCCCAGGGTATCTAGCGCCAGAGATCCTTAAATGCTCCATGGATGAAACCCACCCAGGCTACGGCAAGGAGGTCGACCTGTGAGTTCCTGGTCTCCCTCTCCCTCCTGTGCTTGCTGTCCTTTGCCGGGTCTGCCTGTCACCCAGTCCCGCCTGACTCCAGTCTCTTTCCCAGCTGGGCCTGTGGGGTGATCTTGTTCACACTCCTGGCTGGCTCGCCACCCTTCTGGCACCGGCGGCAGATCCTGATGTTACGCATGATCATGGAGGGCCAGTACCAGTTCAGTTCCCCTGAGTGGGACGACCGTTCCAGCACTGTCAAAGACTTGGTGAGCTGGGGCTGAGAGGACAGTAGGGGAGGCCCAAGAGCTGCCCCTCATGCTCTGGGTCTCTCCTAGATTTCCAGGCTGCTGCAGGTGGATCCTGAAGCACGCCTGACAGCTGAGCAGGCCCTACAGCACCCCTTCTTTGAGCGTTGTGAAGGCAGCCAATCCTGGAACCTCACCCCCCGCCAGCGGTTCCGGGTAAGCCTGAGAGTGTCAGGGTCTGGGCCCATTCCTCTGTCCCGTGATCTTTCCCCTGCACTAGAGCTCACCCTGCCCCCCTTCCTAGGTGGCAGTGTGGACAGTGCTGGCTGCTGGACGAGTGGCCCTAAGCACCCATCGTGTACGGCCACTGACTAAGAACGCACTGTTGAGGGACCCTTATGCGCTGCGGTCAGTACGGCGCCTCATCGACAACTGTGCCTTCCGGCTCTATGGACACTGGGTGAAGAAAGGGGAGCAGCAGAACCGGGCAGCTCTTTTTCAGCACCGGCCCCCTGGGCCTTTTCCCATCATGGGCCCTGAGGAGGAGGGAGACTCTGCTGCTATAACTGAGGATGAGGCCGTGCTGGTACTGGGCTAGGACCTCAACCCCAGGGATTCCCAGGAAGCAGAACTCTCCAGAAGAAGGGCTTTGATCATTCCAGCTCCTCTGGGCTCTAGCCTCAGGCCTACCACTGATCCTGCTACCCTCTTAAAGACCAGCCTGGTACCTGTCTTCCCACCAGCCAGGGCTCTGAGATCAGAGCTGGGGTGGAAGGGAGCCACTCTGAACGCCACGCCTGGCCCAGTCAGTGCTGCCTGCGCTGCATATGAAATAAAACCCACTACACACCAGGGAGAGCGGGTGTCCTGTGTCTGCTGTCTGGCTTGGGCAGGAAAGCCCAGAAGATACTCACCAGGGTGCAGGGATGGAGCCATTCTGGCCCAGACCTTTATTGGGGAAAATGCTGGGGGTCACTTGGTCTTGCTCTTGCCTTTACCCGGAGGTAGCTGGAAGGGCCGCTCTAGTGCAGTCAACTTGCTGCTGAGCCTTTCCTCGCTGGCCTTGAGCTGCTCTTCCACCAGCTGCTGGAGCTCCTCCAGCTCCTTGTTCATTTGGGTCTTGATGTAGGCTCGGAGGATGTGGACGTGGCCTGAAGGGGCAGGGTGAGGAGAGATGCTGTCTGGCAATGGGGATGGTCCCTAGCTGGGCAAACACAGCCCCCAAATTTCCCCTGGGGGATATACAGGTGGCAATGTTGTTTCCCTTTAGGAAATGTCAGCCAGCCCTTGTATGAAAGGTAGTTGGGTAGGGTGGCTATGCTGGACTTTGCAGATTCAAATTCTGATCCCTACTCAATAGCTGTGTGACCTTAGGCAGGTTATTTAACCTATCCGTGCCTCAGTTTCCTTGTGTGAAATGTGAATAGTGGTACCTAGCACATAGGATTGAGGGAGGATTAAATGAGTTAATTTATATAAAATGCTTAGAGCAGGGCATGCACTGCACACCTATTGCCAAGTATGTGCTGGCTGTTACTGTCATTGGCTTTCTAATGATCATTTCTCTGGAGCCACCTCAGCTGTGCATTTTTTTGTTTTGAGACAGTCTCGCTCTGTGGCCCAGGCTGGAATGCAGCGGTGAGATCTCGGCTCACTGCAATCTCCGCCTCCTAGGTTCATGCAATTCTCCTGCCTCAGCCTCCCAAGTAGCTGGGACTACAGGAGCGCACCACCATGCCTGACTATTTTTTGTATTTTAGTAGATACGGGGTTTCACAGTGTTGCCCAGGCTGGTCGCAAACTCCTGAGCTCAGGCAATCCACCCGCCTCAGATTGTGTTGGGATTACAGGCATAAGCTGCCGCACCGGGCCTACAGCTATGCTTTTATCTGTCATCTTGGACTTCTGCATAAGAGATCAGTTAGAGAAAGGACTCTATGACTAAAAACAAAAAGTCTGAAGTCCTGATGTGATCCAAACCCTTCATTCTACACCCGCTCAGAGGGACAGGGCAGCCTGCCCCCTCCAGATCCTCACTTGGCTCCGGCTCTGGCGGGGCTACTGTCTCTAGTTCCTCTTCCTGCGGCGTAACTGCCTGCTCCTCCACCTCCTTGCTTGCTTCTTTCTCTGCAAACCAGAAGCAGGAAGAGACTGTGGCCCCAGGCCTGGCCCAGCCCAGCCCTGCCCTGGCACTCTCCCTTACCCGTCTCACTCTCTGGCCACAGTTTGGGTGGCTGTAGCCCCATGTAAGTCAAAGACAGATCCAGCCGCACCTGAGAAGCAAAGAAGAGGGAGGCTGAAAAGAGGGCACCTGCGCTGAGGGGATGGGGAGTTGAGGATGGCTCCTCATGGTCCACCACCCCCTACCTGGGGTGTGAAGACGTATTTATAGAGTTTGAAGTGGCGGAAGTAAGTGTTGACCACGTAGTCTTCCAGGGCCAGCAGTTGTTCCTCTTTGAAGAGGTCGATGCTGAAAGGAGGCCGCTGTGGTGGTGACTGGGAATTAGAACCCTGACTACCTCCTGGAGCCCTGGCTTTGCCTCCAAAAGCCTAGCAATCTAGGAGCAAGGAGAGCCCACTGGGGTCTTCACAGGAATATAAGGGTGATGAATGTGAGAGAAACTGGGCTAGACCTTGTCTGGGGATGGGTAAAGGTTCCAGAATGTTCCAGGGGAACTGACCCTGACTCCATGGCAAAAAAGAACGCTGGTGAAGTAGTGGTAGCACTCCTCCACGTTGCCCAAGGGGGTTGCTGGTAGGGAAAGCAAGATGCGGCAGTGAGGCCCTCTCTGGTATCCATTCATTCACTTCACTCAATAGCTGTTTATGACCATGAGCTTCAGAGGCAGATCTGGGTTTCAGCCCTGGCTTGTTTCCTTGACTCATGTAACAAATATTGAATACCCACTATATGCCCACTGTTTTAGGCACTCAAGACAGACAAGGTCCTGTTCTTACGAAGCTTATATTCTAGGAGAAGTGACACAATAAACCAAGAAATAGCTCATTTCAGCTATTAAACATTCTGAAGCATAGGCTATTAAATATTCTAAAGCAGGTTTTATTGTGCACTATGCATATATTTGCATGTATTATTTCTCAGAACAGTCCTGTAAAATGTGCTGTACCACTAATTTCTCTCTCTCTTTTTTTTTTTTTTTTTTTTTTTTTGAGATAGAGTCACCTCTGTCGCCCAGGCTAGAGTGCAGTGGCGCGATCTCGGCTCACTGCAAGCTCCACCTCCCGGGTTCATGCCATTCTCCTGCCTCAGCCTCCTGAGTAGGTGGGACTACAGGTGCCCGCCTCCACGCCTGGCTAATTTTTTTTTTTTTTTTTTTTTTTTGTATTTTTAGTAGAGACAGGGTTTCACTGTATTAGGCAGGATGGTCTCGAACTCCTGACCTTGTGATCCGCCTGCCTCGGCCTCCCAAAGTGCTGGGATTACAGGCGTGAGCCACCATGCCTGGCCTCTATCCTTAATTTCTAGATAAGGAAGCAGTGGATTGGAAAGGTGATGGCTTATGTGTGATAATGCTGTTAATAATGACATATTCCAGGCAGAAATCCCCTGCTTCTGCTTCCCATGGTCACTTGTGCCAGCCCCAGTTCCTCTTCTCCCTGGGGCTCAAACCTGGTAGCTGCCCCCTCTCACCAATACAAGCCTTGTGAAGATCCTGGAGCAGGGCACAAGCTGCTGAAGTCTGCTCCAGTGAGAAGCCCTGCTGGCGGCAGAAGATGAGCGCATGGCAGAAGAGGTCCAGGGTGATGGCATCCCGCAGGCTCTGCTCAGGACACCCTAGCTCCAGCAGCTCAGCCAACACCCTTGGGAGGGAGAGAGTAGTGAGTGACAACTGGAGCCTCCTTTCATCACCCTAAACCCACCACATGCTTTGGAGTTAGCCATTCCTCATGTCTTCCCAACCTGACCCCTCGACCTTTGCCAAGAGCTCTTCCCGCGCCCCCACTCAGTCCCTACTGCCTCATCTCCTCAGCACTGGTAGTCTTCTCCAGCTGGTTCATGGAATGGATGTCCAGGTACTTCCTGTTATAGGAAAAGAAAAAGAGTATTGGTGGCCATTACCTATCATGACAGGGCTGTGACAGCTAGTGCGTGGGACTGGGAGTTGGGCCACTGGTGTGAAGCTGGGCTCGTTTGCCAACTTGCTGTTTAACTATGCAAATCGTTAGCTCTCTGGGCCTAAATGAACTCTTATGAGCCTCTCCATTTCTAAAGCCTAGGGTTAGGAAACTTGAATTCTTTTTTTCTGCTCTGCCACTACCTTGTATGACCTTGGTCAAATCCCCCCTGTGGCCCTCAGTGTCCCCCTCTGTACAATACTCCATAGCAGTCATGAGACTCCCTTTACATCCTGTCTTTGGCTCTTTTTTTCTCACACTGTCTCCTCTTTGGATTGGGGATGCTGGAAAGCTGGCTTCCAGTCACCTGGAGTAATTGCATCTCTGGGCCTCAGTCTCCTCATCTGTAAAAATGGGGATGCCCTGGCCACAGACAGGACTGTTGGGGAGGCAATAAAGGAAGAACGCAAATATTCAGTGTAACTCTTCCCCAAGTCTCTTCACACTCACCACATGCAGATCCGGGGTCGGGGCAGCGGCGGCTGCGGAAAGAAAGCGAATTGGGGAAGGCAGCTGTGGTGTCCTGGCCGTCGCGAATCTGCAGCGGGCCCCAGAACTCGCTGTAACTTGCCATCTCATCTCAACGACTAAGAAGGAGAGGCGCGGGCGAGGGCGGGCTTCAGGAGGCCCTAGGTGCTCTATGCGAGCACAATAACCACCAGGGTCACACACCCCTGCCTCTCCTCGCCCAGGCAGCGCGGGAGACGTCCCGAACGTTAGTAAGCATAATGACGATTGGTGCCTGCGGGGGAGCCCGTTTATAAATATTCACGAGCGGACCAGACTGTCCCGCCCTCACCGGGAACAAGTTGGCTCCGGGGTCTTCATCCGCTTTCGCCGCCGCCGCCGCCGCCGCCGTCGACTGGGTCCGCACACTCGCTCGCGTCCGCGCGGCCGACCCACGCACTGAGATGCGATCCTTCCCCGCTTCCCGCCGCAGCTCGGAGAGATGTTCAAGTTCCGACTGCACCCTCATTCCCAAAAAGTGGCTGGTCTTGCGGTTGAGCATCTCGCCGCTCTTCCGTGCCGCGGCGCGCCCCGGGCTCCCGCCGCCTCGGTTCCAGGACAGCCAGCGCTCGGTCTGCGGCTACCAAGGCCGGGCCCGCTAGCCTTGCTCCGGCCAATCTGCGCGCCGAGAGGCGCGGCGGAGCGAATCCGTGGGGGCGTCTCCCTCCGTCTCAACGGCGACGGTTGCCAAGGGGGCTTGTGAAGGAATGAAGGCGGGAAACGCAAGCTCACGCCAGTGGGTGCGAAGAGAACGCGCAGATACGTAAGAAGTTGCGAGTGCCCACCTGAGCACCCTCTCTTCCAAGTTGTTAATACGAGGGCCGGCGCTGTCCTCAAGGCCGGGAAGTGGGAGCTTGGTGTCAGTTACTATGGGAACTGCCTCTTGGCCAATCACCGAGAGAAAGAGAAGGTGTTTGGGAAGAAGGCAGAGGACCCGAGAGGCGGGACCAAGCGTAACCAATAGAAGCAGAAGATAATGAAGTTTCCTCACATCCGGGGCTGCCTCCGGCGCCTGCGCCCTGTGCACCGTTGGGGGGGCCAGTAACGTCCAGTGACGTCCGGTGAAATCCAAGATGGCGGCGCTAGGCTGACCCTGTTGCTGGTGAGGGCTCTGGCGCCGGCGGGGACGGGATCCAGCAGGTGTGTGCGGGGTGGAGGGTGTTTGGGGCTGTGGAACACCAGCCGTTCCCACATCTTTGCTCTCTGTCTTCTGCAGGTGACGGAAGTACCGCCTCCTCCCGTCTGACGCCCCTCAGGGGACCCTGCGCCGCTCCAGCCGCCGCGGCCATGTCTGGGCTAGGCAACAAACGCGCCGCCGGCGACGGGGGCTCAGGGCCCCCGGAGAAGAAGCTGAGTCGTGAGGAGAAGACCACCACCACTCTTATCGAGCCCATTCGTCTTGGAGGCATCTCTTCCACGGTTCTTGGGCTCTTGCCTTAACCCTCAGAATTTCCCAGAGCCCTCCCTCTGTTCCCTGGCCAAATTGTCCAGAATCTTACACCCACTTCCCCAAGTTTAGCAAGGTCCGCGTTACAGGATACTCTGTTGAAAGAAACCGAGAACACGACGCCTGTCTTCCCTTTACAGATAGGAAAACAGGTTCCCAGGGGGCGTGTGACTTGTCAAAGACTAAGGAGTTAGAAGGGGACAGGCAGAAACAACGTGAGCCTCCTCACAACCAAGACACTTTCGCTGTGGGTTGTGTGAGCTTCCTTAGATTCTGTTAGCGGTTAGTGTGGGAATACCCCCATCTCCCATGCATTCCAGATGCTCTGCTCCTCTCTTTCTGTGTGATTGGTTTCTGGGCTCTGCTTGATATTCTCGTCGGCCCCTTTGTTTCCTTTGGTAGGAGGAGATGGACCTGAAGGTACTACAGTTCAAGAACAAAAAACTGGCAGAGCGGCTGGAACAACGGCAGGCTTGTGAAGATGAACTCCGAGAACGAATTGAGAAGTTGGAGAAGCGGCAGGCCACAGATGATGCCACACTCCTCATCGTCAATCGCTACTGGGCCCAGGTGGATGCCTTCTGCTTTCCAAGACCAGGCCTTGATTCAGCTGCCAATCCCCAGATTCCCCTGCTGGAAAAGGGGTATAATGTTGGAAAGCATTAAGGGATTCATAACATTTTTGATGCTTTCTCCTTCCAGCTGGATGAAACTGTGGAAGCCCTTCTCCGATGCCATGAGGGCCAGGGGGAGCTGTCTTCAGCGCCTGAAGCACCTGGGACCCAGGAGGGGCCCACATGTGATGGGACTCCTCTCCCAGAGCCGGGGACATCAGAGCTGAGGGGTGAGACCAGAGTTCTGGGATCTAGGGAGCTTCAGTTCTGGGAAAAGTCCTGGGGAGGAGGGGACTTTGGCGTTGGGCCTCTGAATTGCCTGCCTTACTACTCCCCACGAAATGGATTTCATGTTTGGGTGGTAAAGTGCAGTGCACAAAAATACAGGCTTTGGACTCTGACTAACTTGGTTTATAGAGCAATTCATGTTTTGACACCCATTTGTTTGAAAACAGTATTACGGTTGAGTGTTAACTATGTATTTGACGCTTTCTAGAAATGGGTACTTGCTCATTGCATTTGCTATGAGGGAGGAAATTACAAACATAGCAGAAAGTACTGGGGCTCTTGAAAGGGAATAATTGTGTGTGCACACGTGTGTGTGTGTGTGAGATTCTAATTTTTACTGGGAAAGTACAGGAGGCATCCCTGAGGATGTGATACGCAACTCTGTAGCTTTGAGGAAATTACTTTACCTCCCTGAACCTCATTTGTCTCACTTTCAGGATGGAGATAATAGTGCACTATAGGTTGTGTTGATTAAGTGAGCCATGAATATTGAAGGGCTCAGTCTGGAACTTAGTACAGAGTGGTGGTAACTGCTGCTATTATCCTCATGAGGGTCTGTCCATTCCTTCCAGAGCCCTTGCCATTGCAGCTGCGGCCCCCTCTCAGTGAGCCGGCCTTGGCTTTTGTGGTGGCACTGGGTGCCAGCAGCAGTGAGGAGGTGGAGCTGGAGCTGCAAGGCCGAATGGAGTTCTCTAAGGCAGCTGTGTCTCATGTGGTAGAGGCCTCAGACCGCCTACAGCGCCGGGTGGAGGAACTCTGTCAGCGAGTGTATAGCCGAGGTGGGTTCTTTGTGCCCATACCCAAGAGGTGTCCATCCCTACCTGCATCTTGATGGCACCCCTTTCCAATTCCCCTAATGCCCAAGTCCAAGGGCGGCCAGAATTCCCCAAGGAATATATCAGCCACGTTCTTGGGAGGGGTAGGTTAGGCTGTAGATGGGGGTTCCAACTTTGATTCCTGGACTGAATGCTAGAGAGATGGGTTGGAGGAGCTGTTGATGCTAGTAGAGCCTCCTGTCCAGAGGCCCCTCTGGAGCACTTTGTGTGGGTTGCAGATCCACAAGGCATAGCTTCAAGGGCTCAGGCCTTGTAGGTTGACAGGCTTCTCCCACTTCAGTTCTGCCACCCTCACCTGGACGTGCTGGGAAAGTGGCTCCCCTCTCTGAGCTGGTTTCCTCCTCTGTGCAGTGGAGATAAAGACTCCTAGCTTTGTCATGAGAAATTGGCAAGACAGCTGGGGGATCACACTGGGCACATAGCAGACTCCAGAATGAGTTAGTTCTTTGCCCCATTGCCCTGAGCTGGACTCTTAACCTGGGCCCTGCTTTCCCAGGGGACAGTGAGCCCCTCAGTGAGGTGGCTCGGGCACGCACCCGAGAGCTGGGCCGTGAGAACCGGCGACTGCAGGACTTGGCCACCCAGCTGCAGGAGAAACACCACCGCATCTCATTGGAGGTGAGGAGCCAGGGGCTTTGGGAGTGGGATTAGAATCAGGCAGGATTTGGGTTAGATGGGCCCTCAGGGACCAAGTCCCCCATCCAAGCATCTGCTCCCTCATTGTTCCCAGTACTCCGAGCTCCAGGATAAAGTGACGTCGGCAGAGACCAAGGTGTTGGAGATGGAGACAACAGTGGAGGACTTGCAGTGGGACATTGAGAAGCTGCGGAAGCGAGAGCAAAAGCTCAATAAGCACCTGGCAGAGGCCTTAGAGCAGGTGGGGCAGGGGTACTGGGGCAGGTGAGGCAAGGCTGGGCCCTTGGGCCCTAGCTCCTCCCCTCCACTTCCATTGCCTGTCTGTTTTCTCTCCACAGCTGAACTCTGGCTACTATGTGTCTGGGAGCTCCTCAGGCTTCCAGGGGGGCCAGATCACACTCAGCATGCAGAAGGTGAGCGGCGTCTTCCTCCCACCCCTTCTCACGACCTCTTCTGTGTTGCACTCTTGAAATTCCCCTCGAGATGAAGGACAAACGTCCATCTCCAAGGCCCTTCTTGGTCACTCCTGCTGCTCTTTCTTTCATGCATTCATATACTTTTTGAGTAAATTTTTGAACACTTAGTGCTAGGCACTAGGCATATTGGGGAGAACAAAATACAGGTTAAAACTTTCATGGACCAGACAAGAAATAAATAAAAGAATATATCTTTAGGTTCTACTTGTTGTAACAAACAAGAAATTGGTAAAATAGCCTATCATTGTGTTATGAGTACCACAAAGATAAAGCACAGAAGAGAGAGAGAGGAGTGAGTTGGAGTCAGTTGGCATCTGGTGGTCACTGTGCCCTTTTTACCTTTACTGGCACTTTAGGCCTTCCTGGAATGCTTCCGTGATTCCCCATCAGTTAAGAGCCTTAGTTCTCAACACCAACCATGCAGTATTGAATTTTCTCCCATTTGTCTGGGAGCCCTTAGGAAAGTACTTGGTTTGGGGCATCAGAATCGGTCATTGCCCTGCACGGAGTGCTTGGGCTGGAGTGTTTGCTGGGGATGTAAGGGAAGCCTGCTGCCACACCTGGCCCTGCCTCCCATGGCCCCGCCTCCCACTCCTTAGTTTGAGATGCTGAATGCAGAGTTGGAGGAAAACCAGGAATTGGCCAACAGCCGCATGGCAGAGCTGGAGAAACTGCAGGCTGAACTTCAGGGGGCTGTGCGGACCAATGAGCGCCTCAAGGTGGGCTGCCGTAGGAGCTGAGAAGGCCTATGCCTGTAAGGGAGGGACTGAGCCCTGAATCCACTTGCTGATCCCATTTGGGCATCCCTGCCCCAGGTGGCCTTGCGGAGCCTTCCCGAGGAGGTAGTGCGGGAGACAGGGGAGTACCGCATGCTGCAGGCCCAGTTCTCACTGCTCTACAACGAGTCTCTGCAAGTGAAGACCCAGCTGGACGAGGCTCGGGGCTTGCTGCTGGCCACCAAAAACTCCCATCTGCGACATATAGAGCACATGGAGGTATGGCTCTGGAACAGGTGTGGGGACTGGGCTAAGGGCCAGACCCTTAGTGTTGAGGTGTTGGTGGCTTCAGAGGCCCTGTGTGCCAGCCAGGGGTCCCTGGGGAATAGATTTTTCCTAAGATACTGAATCCTGAGGTGGGACCGAGGGACTGTGTGGGTCCTTAACACGTCAATCCACAGAGCGACGAGCTGGGGCTGCAGAAGAAGCTGCGCACAGAGGTCATTCAGCTGGAGGACACGCTGGCCCAGGTACGCAAGGAGTACGAGATGCTGCGCATCGAGTTTGAGCAGAATCTGGCGGCCAACGAGCAGGCGGGTATGTGGTGAGGATAGGGCGGAGGTGGGGCCTTATCTGGGAGTGCTGGGCCCTGGTGTGGGGCCGCTGCTTATCCAGATGCAAGAGGCTAAGGCCTTTTTTTTTCACAGAGCCTGGGCTTCCTATGCAAAACAGGGCCTGCACTGCTTGGCTCCCAGGCACAGTGAGGGTCACGCCAGCTGGGATGGCTGATGGAGCAGGCACATGCAGAGTTTGAGCTGTCAGCCCTGTCCACAGTCTTCTGGTCTGATGATGTCTCTCTCTCTCAGATACCTGTGTTACAAAGATTTATCAGATGCCACCTATGAGCCAGGCTCTGTTCTAGGGTTTGGGGTTATGCCAGTGAACAAAACAGAATTCCTGCCATGTAGAGCAACATTCTAATAGAAGACAGACTAGAGAAAGATGAACTAGTAGAAGAAAAGTAGAAAATGTGTTAGTTCCTGACAAATACAGTAAGGAAAGTAAAGCAGAAAAGGATGATAGGAAGTATCAGGAGAAACGATGTTGCAATTTTGGATAGGTGGCTAGGGAAATGCAACTGGGAAGGTGATGTTTAAGAATCTAAAAAAAGTTGGCCGGGCGCAGTGGCTCAGAGCGCCTGTAATCCCAGCACTTTGGGAGGCTGAGGCGGGAGGATCACGAGGTCAGAAGATCGAGACCACCCTGGCTAACACAGTGAAACCCTGTCTCTACTAAAAATACAAAAAATTAGCGGGGTGTGCTGGCGGGCGCTAGTAGTCCCAGCTACTCGGGAGGCTGTGGCAGGAGAATGGCGTGAACCCAGAAGGCGGAGCTTGCAGTGAACGGAGATTGCGCCTCTGCACTCCAGTCTGGGTGACAGAGCGAGACTCCGTCCCCCCTCCCAAAAAAAACAAAAAACAAAAACAAAGAATCTAGAAAAAGTTGACTAACTTTTGTGAATGTTACAGTTACCTTCTCTATTAAAGGGAATTGGATGTATTAAAAAAAAAAAAGAAAAAAGAAAAAACATAGGCCAGGCATGGTGATTCATGTCTGTAATCCCAGCACTTTGGGAGGCCAAGGTGGGAGGATCACTTGAGGCCAGGAATTTGAGACCACCCTGGGCAACAAAGTGAGACACTGTTTCTATTTTAAAAAAACAAAAACATGTTCTACATTAGCAAAAGTCATATGAAGAGGCAGTGTCAAGTTACTTTTGGGTGAGTTTTCTTGAAGTCAGCATTATTTACTTTGGTGAGTTCATGCTCAGTTGAGGCCGCAGTGTTCCCCTCCTGCACAGTGGGAGTGATGGCATAGCCTCTTCCCACACTGAGGGGTTGGAGCCCTAACCCAGGAACTGGTTCTGACACCCTTAATTCCTGGTGCTTCTCCAGGGCCCATCAACCGTGAGATGCGCCACCTGATTAGTAGTCTTCAAAACCACAACCACCAGCTAAAAGGGGACGCCCAGCGATACAAGCGGAAGCTTCGAGAAGTACAAGCTGAGATTGGCAAGGTAAGAAGGGGCCTGCCTGGGAAAAGCTTTGGCTAGACTCCAATGAACAACATCTGACTTCATCCCTCTTCCTCTCTGCCTTTGCAGCTCCGGGCCCAGACCAGTGGCTCTACCCACTCCACCCCCAACCTGGGCCACCCAGAGGACTCTGGCCTCAGTGCCCCAGCCCCAGGGAAAGAGGAGGGTGGGCCAGGCCCTGTCAGTACCCCCGACAACAGAAAGGAAATGGCTCCAGTGCCTGGCACCACCACTACTACCACTTCAGTGAAGAAGGAGGAGCTGGTCCCCTCTGAAGAGGATGTCCAGGGCTTAACCCTTGGGGCCCAGGGCCCTTCCTCCCGGGGCCGAGAACCTGAGGCCAGGCCCAAGCGGGAGCTTCGGGAACGAGAAGGTCCTGGCTTGGGTCCTCCACCTGTAGCCTCCGCTCTCTCGAGGGCCGATCGGGAGAAGGCCAAGGTGGAAGAAGCCAAGAGGAAGGAATCAGAACTCCTCAAGGGTCTCCGAGCAGAGCTCAAGTGAGGCTGTATTCCTGTCTCCTTCCTGACCCTGCCAGGTGGCCTCCAGTCCCACTCACCAAGACTTCCTCCTGTACCTCCTTGCCAGGAAGGCCCAGGAGAGCCAGAAGGAGATGAAACTGCTGCTGGATATGTACAAGTCAGCACCCAAGGAACAGCGGGATAAGGTGCAGCTCATGGCAGCAGAACGCAAGGCCAAGGCCGAGGTGAGGGCAGCTGGGGCTTGTGGGACATGCAGAAAGGCAGAACAGAGTCCTAGGTCAGCAGGAAGCAGTGTCAAGAGAGTTCCTTTTTCCCTGTGCTGTAGGTTGATGAGCTGCGGAGCCGCATCCGGGAATTGGAGGAGAGGGATCGAAGGGAGAGCAAGAAGATCGCGGATGAGGATGCCCTGCGGCGCATTCGGCAGGCAGAGGAGCAGATAGAACACCTGCAGCGCAAGCTGGGTGCCACCAAGCAGGTGCGGCCCCTGTGTTGCCCTTGCCTCCGAATGCAGAGAGATCCCTTCAAACCCTGTTGGGTGCCTGTAGTGCCTTCAGCACCTTGATGATCTGGGTCCCCTCTGTGGTTCTTTGCTTTGCTGCGTTTTCCCATGGTTCCCCCATAGCCATCCTGTCCACTTCCCATGTTCCATCTTGTCTCCTCCCACTTGCTGCAGGAGGAGGAGGCTCTGCTCTCAGAGATGGATGTGACAGGTCAGGCTTTTGAGGACATGCAGGAACAGAATGGGCGGCTGCTACAGCAGTTGCGGGAAAAGGACGATGCCAACTTTAAGCTGATGTCAGAGCGGATCAAGGCCAATCAGATTCACAAGCTGCTGCGGGAGGAGAAGGATGAGTTGGGCGAGCAGGTCCTTGGCCTCAAGTCCCAGGTATGGCCGCCCCCAGCTTATAGGGTGGAGCTGGAGAGGCGGGGGTCATGCCCCTGAGTCCTCCTCTGGTCCTTAGGTGGATGCCCAGCTGCTGACTGTGCAGAAGCTGGAGGAGAAGGAGCGGGCCTTGCAGGGCAGCCTTGGGGGTGTGGAGAAGGAGCTGACGCTGCGCAGCCAAGCCCTGGAGCTCAACAAGCGGAAGGTGAGGCTGGGCCAGGGGGACACACAACTTGGGCTGCTGGCTCACCTCCTCACCTTCCGGTTCTGCTCAGAGCACCCAACGCGATAGCCTAAGATGAAGCCAGGCCGTCACAGAACAGCTCACACATCCTGAACATTTACATGCGCCAGGCCACATGCTGAGTGCTTGACATGCTTGGTCACATTTCAGTCTCATTAATCCTGTCAAGATGGTGTTTACGGGTTTGGGGGCTCACGCCTGTAATCCCAACACTTTGGGAAACAGAGGCGGGAGGTTTGCTTGAGGCCAGGAGTTGGAGACCAGCCTGGGCAACATAGTGAGACTCCCATCTCTACAAAAAAATTTTAAAATTAGCTGATTGTGGTGGTATGTGCCTGTAGTCCCAGCTTCTCAAGTGACAGGCTGACAGGTGAGAGGATCACTTGGAGGTTGAGGCTGCAGTGAGCTATGATCACACCACTGCACTGCAGTCTGGGTGACAAGGATGAGACTCTGTCCCTAGGAAAAAAATAAAAGGTGGAATTTTTTTTTTTTTTTTTTTTTTTTTTTTTGAGATGGAGTCTTGTTCTGTCGCCCAGGCTGGAGTGCAGTGTTGCGATCTTGGCTCTGCAACCTCCACCTCCCAGGTTCAAGCAATTCTCCCACCTCAGCCTTCCAAGTAGCTGGGATTACAGGTGCGCACCACCATGCCCGGCTAATTTTTGTATTTTTTTTAGTAGAGACGGGGTTTCACCATGTTGGCCAGGCTGGTCTCAAACTCCTGACCTTGTGATCCGCCCACCTTGGCCTCCCAAAGTGCTGGGGTTACAGCGTGAGCCCCCACGCCTGGCCGAATTTTGTTTTTAACCTCATTTTATAAATAAGGAAACTGAGGCTCAGGGAGGTGGACTGATATGCTCAAGAGGGAGTGGCCCTGGTATGTGGGTCCAAGCCTCCTTGACTCCAGGCTCTACCTTCTAACCACTCACTGGTGAACTGTAAACTGGGGATGATGTGCCCTCTCACATAGTTGTGTTAAATACAAGAAATGTCTAGCTTTGGCTAAAAGCTTAACGTTAACATTGATTTCCATTTCCTCTGAAGCTGTTTTCTTCTCCAGTTAGTTCGTTCATTTAAGCAGTGTGTTTGTGGGTTTTTTTTTTTTTTGGTTTATTTTTTTAGACGGAGTCTAGCTCTATTGCCCAGGCTGGAGTACAGTGGCTTGGTCTCAGCTCACTGCAGCCTCTGCCTCCTAGGTTCAAGCAATTCTTCTGCCTTAGTGTCCCAAGTAGCTGGGACTACAGGCACCTACTACCACACCCAGCTAATGTTTGTATTTTTAGTAGAGACAGGGTTTCACTGTGTTGGCCAGGCTGGTCTCAAACTCCTGACCCCATGATTTGCCCGCCTCGGCCTCCCAAAGTGTTGGGATTACAAGCGTGAGCCTCTGCGCCCAGCCCATTTAAGCAGTATATTTTACACCCCTGCTATGTACTAGGCCTTGTGCTGATTGCTGTGGAGACGGTGGGAACTAGAAGGTCCCTGCCTTCCAGTCAAAGCTGTAACTTCAGGTCTTGGCAGGCAGAGCAGGCCAGTAATCCCCCAAATAAAATAGTGCAGGTCACAGTATGCCTTATGCAGGAATCTGAGGTGCTGTCAAAGAAAAAAGGGGAGCCTCTCAGGAGGTGACTCTTGAGCTGAGGCCCGGGGAGCTGTGCGTGTGTTGGGGAAGTTGGGAGCAAAGAGGAGAGCCTTGTGAAGCCTCAAAAACCAGACAGCATCACACAGGGGAGGAACTTGAGAGGGAGAACAGGAGAGAAGGGCTCAGAGATCAGGAGGCAGGAGTAGCTCCAGGGCAGGTGTCACTGGGGCACTGGACACAAGCATCGGTGGACCATGGCTCCACATGCCTGAGTCACCAGGCTCATACCAGTGCCTCCTTCCTGTTCCACTCCACTCAGGCTGTAGAAGCCGCCCAGCTGGCCGAGGACCTGAAGGTGCAGCTGGAGCACGTGCAGACTCGGCTGCGGGAGATCCAGCCCTGCCTGGCAGAGAGCCGGGCTGCTCGTGAGAAAGAGAGTTTCAACCTCAAGAGGGCTCAGGTGCGTGCAGGGTGAGGGGCCGGGCTAGGGTGGTCCACGGTCACGGACCTATCATGGGGGCAGATGGCTCAAGGGTGAGGACCCTTGCCCTTAGCCAGGCCTCTCCTACCCCAGGAGGACATCTCACGGCTGCGGCGCAAGCTGGAAAAGCAGAGGAAGGTGGAGGTCTATGCGGATGCTGACGAAATCCTCCAGGAGGAGATCAAGGAGTATAAGGTGGGGCTGTGAGCCAAGTTGTGCCCTGTCCACCTGGGAATTGTAGATACAGGATTGCTGAGACTGTAGTAGAGAGTCTGGGGACCCTGGAAGTAATGTAGGGCAGCACAAAGGGGGCAGCACAGTGGTTGCAGAGTCAAATGCTGACCGAGTGTTTGCTGTACATGCACCGTGAGCCAGGCACAGTGCTTGGCTGGGTATGGGTTGGGAAACTAGGAACTGACCCTGGTCTCTGACCTCTTGAAACTGACAGGGGAGGAGGCAGCCAAGTAATTCTCTTATCCCAGATGTGTAATGTGATGGCAGAGGCCAGAGGGGCTGAGGGGACTCAGGGGAGGCCCTTCCCCTGGCCCTGGGGTCAGCAGGCTTTCTGGAGTGAGTGTCACCACAGCAGACCTGAAGAATAGGCCAGAAGTGGCTGTGAGGAATGAGGGTGAGGGGCTGTAGGCAAAGGGAACAGCAGATGTGGAGGCCTGAGCAGAGGGGTTGCTGGGGGCGTGGCACCGGAGGTTGTAATCGAAGGAGCCAATGTGGAGAGGTTGGGTGGTGTTACCTCCTGAAGGGTGTGGTATGCCAGGTTGAGACCTCAAAGGGTTTTAAACAGGAGAGTGATGTAGTTGGATTCGTTGTTGGATTTGAGCTGGAAGAGGTAGACTGGAGGCAGGGAAATTGTTAATGGTGTTGCAGTCACTGAGGCAGAAACCACAGTAGATAGGTTCAGGAGACATTTTGGAGGCAGAATTGCTTGGACTCGGGGATGGATTGAATGCATGGAGTGAGGGGAAGGGAACACTTGGAGGACTCCTGGGTTCCTGGTTTGAGAAACTAGGTGGATGGCCAGTACCATTTAGGGGGTTAGGAGACCTGCAGGGGAGCAGGGTCTATGGGATGCTATCAAAGGATGCTGAGAAGGAGCCTGTGGGACCCCTTGGGAGGCTGGGAAGGTACTCAAGGCAGAAGGGCTGGGCTGGAGAATGGGCTTGGGGAATGTCAGTAGAGGCAGAGGTGGAAGCCACATATGACTTGGTCACCCCTTAGAAGCAGTTGAACCTTGAAGGGCAGAGGCAGCTGGAGGCAGCCACGGGGTAAAGGCAGGCTTGGGAGCCTGTTCAGTGCTGGAGCGTAGGGTCCTGGGAGACAGGAGTGATGGCTGGGAGGCTGCTGAGGCAGCAGGCTGGGCTGGGATTTTAACAGGCTGGAGGAGGACTCTTGGGATATGCTGAGTTGAGTCAATCCATGTCTGGAGTTGGAGGTGAGACCCTCCTGGTAGCAGAAGAGAGGTCTCAGGCTAAGAAGGGACTCACAGCAGGGTCTCTGGCCAGTGCCGAGGCTGGGCCAAGTTGAGGGTAGAGAGAACAGATTTCTAGTTGCATTGCCATTCCAGCTGTGACTTTGTAAGTGCAGGTGAAGAGGTAGACAAGATTGGGATTTTACCAGAGAAGGCCAGTGGGGCAGGAGATGAAGCCCCAAGGCAGAGTCCAGGCTGGGCTTGTGGGTCTTTGTCCTTTTGAGGGGACACATGATGGGCATCACTGCCCAGTGATTAATCCGGACTCTGCTGATTCCTAGTGTTGAGACCTTGGCCTCTGCGCCTCAGTTTGCTCATTCATAGAGTGCTTGTCCCTACCTCCAGGGTTATGGGAGGATGAGGTGCAGTCTCCTGTGTGGTGGGCTTGGCTTGGACTCCTGCTGTCAGCTTGGGGTTTGGGCACTGTCAGAGTTGTTCCCAAGCTGATGCCTTTGCCTGGCCCAGGCGCGGTTGACCTGCCCCTGCTGTAATACCCGCAAGAAGGATGCAGTCCTTACCAAGTGCTTCCACGTTTTCTGCTTCGAGTGCGTGCGGGGCCGCTATGAGGCCCGCCAGAGGAAGTGCCCCAAGTGCAACGCGGCCTTTGGTGCCCACGACTTCCATCGTATCTACATCAGCTGAACCTGAAACTCGGGACTCTGGAACACCATGGACCCTGGGGGCTGTGCCCCCAGCCCCTCCCTACCCCAGGTCTAGTGGCCCCACCCTCCATTCCGGACCCTATGGGCCCAGCCCCTGCCCACCTAGTTGGTTTGGGGACCCTGGTGCGTGCTAGTGGGCATGGGATCAGCCAAGCTTCGTTCCATCTTTCCTAAAGGTCAGAGCTGCAGCCTAGGGGGCACTGCCCTACAGAAAAGGTCTGCCTGAGAGGCCTGAGGATCCCAGAGCACTCCACTGAGCTTCCTGGAAACTGGCCCTAACCTGTCTGTCTCCATGGATGCATCCTAGCCCTAAGGAAAATTCCCCAGGCTGTGATCTGCTACCCTAGAGAAGGCTCACTCCCTGCCTACTGGCTCACAAATGAGGACCTGTGGGCCATGTCCTTATTCCTTGTTTGAGACGGGCTACAAGCCCCAAGAAGAATTTCCTGGCCGGGCGTGGTGGCTCAAGCCTGTAATCCCAGCACTTTGGGAGGCCGAGACGGGCGGATCACGAGGTCAGGAGATCGAGACCATCCTGGCTAACACAGTGAAACCCCGTCTCTACTAAAAATACAAAAAAAAACTAGCCGGGCGAGGTGGCAGGCGCCTGTAGTCCCAGCTACTCGGGAGGCTGAAGCAGGAGAATGGCGTAAACCCGGGAGGCGGAGCTTGCAGCGAGCTGAGATCCGGCCACTGCACTCCAGCCTGGGCGACAGAGCGAGACTCTGTCTCAAAAAAAAAAACAAAAAAAACCCGAATTTCCTTCACCCACCATCCCCCTCACCTCAGCAGGGCTTCTGTCCTGTGGAGTTCCCTGGACACCTTGGTCTGGCTCTTGTGCCAAGGGCTGAAGGAGGTACCCTCCTGGCAGACAGGGACATCACTTGCTTCCTTTGGGAAGCTCTAAGGTTGCTGCAGTCACCTTCCTCATCTTGCAGGTGCTGAACCAACATCATCAGTTTCTATTCTAATCGGGGCCCCTTCCCAATCTCCACTTCTCTCCCAAGTCCATTTACTCCCACCTCTTGCATCCCAAGGCTCTACTGGGTCCCTGGACCTAACCCTGCTTTCATCCTGGTGGCCTTAACTACAGTGGAGGTGGAACTTCCCAGGAGGGGAAGGGACAGACCAGCCCCAGCTGCTGGGCCAACTTCCAATCATTCCAGCTAGAAGAGCTTCCCCTGACACCCTGTGACTGAGCCTGTGTCTTGTCTGCCTGCCCAGGCATGCTCCATGGGCTGTGAGGGCAGCGCCTGGAGAAGCCAGAGGGTTGGAGCTGCAGGGGTCCGTTTGGACCCACAGCCTCTACTCTAGAGATGCTTGTATAGGCTGTTAATTGTGATGAATAAACGTTCAACCCTCGGCCTGCAGCCAGAGTAGCCAGGCCTTGCACCCCAAATGTAGTCCCCCGATTTTAGCTGCAACAGCTGAGCAGCACTTTGCTGGTTTGGTGTGAGCCTGGGAGGGGGCCTGTGCCAATATGAGACCCCGCTTCTGCCCATCTCAACAGCGAGGCTGTGCTCAGACTTAAGGGCCAGCAGGGGTCCCCGACTGGGCCCGAAGGGGAGAGCGTGGTGGTGGCCGCGGAGCCGCCTGTCTTGCTCCCACGGACCCCGGGCTGACCACGCCCCCGGCTGTCATCGGCCTGGGGATGCCGGGACGCCTCGGGCTGCATCCTGGGAAGTGTAGTTCCTGGTTCGCACGTGAGGAGGAGGTTCTTGGAGGGAGAGCTGGTTTCCCGGTTGTGCTGGCCAAAGGCCGGTCTGAACTGGATCCTGCGGGCCACTTCTCAGCGGCTTCACCCCGACACCACTCGCACAGATCGGGACACCTCAGCGGGGTGACTTCCTTCTTTGTAATTGGATTTGGGAGTGGTGCGCCGCGTACAGAGCGGCGCCCCTGGGCTCAGCGCGTTGCGGGCCCACCGGACAGATCCTTCACCGAGGCGGGACTGGGGCTGGGCGCCAGAGCTCGTGCGAAGCGGTGTTGGTTCCGGCGCTGGCGACAGGGCCATGGCCACGGCAGGGGCTGCGTGTCTCAGCAGTGGCGCCTTCGCGAGGACTAGCGGTTCTGTCCGCCTTCGGGCTCCACTGGCGCCCGGGGCTTGGGCGGGGCCGCCGCTGCTGGACCAGGACGGACTGGAGACGGAGACGCGGGCCACGGTGACCTCGGGGCAGGGCCGCCGGCGGCGGCGGGCACGCTGGTGGAAGCGCGGCCCGCGGCGGGGAAGGACATCGGGCCGCCGAGGAAGTGTGGATGGCCTGGGGCAGCGGTGCGAGGGTGGGAAAAACGCAGGATGTTGCATCATAGAGACGCGACCACCTGCTCCCCTGTACAGCGCCAGTCTCAGGAGTGCCGCACGGGTCACGGGTGGAGGTCAGCCAGGCCTCCTTAAGCGCAGTTCCCTTCCAGGAGTCGCCTTCGCCTGGGCTCTTTATAAATGCCAAATAACTCCGCATCGTCTCCCTAGATATATGCTCTAAGGGCCATTCGGTTTCCCTGTCAGAGGGGCAAAACTCTCCTCATGGGTCTTCATACCTAATAAAAGTCGGCATCAAACCACTTTCTCAAGGTCAAGTCTGAGGGAATGGGGTGAAGATCCCAGAATGTCAGTGGGGCAGCAACCACTGATGTGGCAGGAACCAAACCTTTTTTTTCTTTTTGAGATGGAGTCTGTCTCCCAGACTGGAGTGCAGTGGCACGATCTCGGCTCACTGCAACCTCCGCTTCCCGGTTTCAAGCGATTCTCCTGCCTCAGCCTCCCGAGTAGCTGGGACTACAGGCGTGCACCACTGCGCCCAGCTAATTTTTGTATTTTTAGAGACGGGTTTCACCATGTTGGCCAGGCTGGTCTTGAACTCCTGACATTGTAATCCGCCTGCCTCGGCCTCCCAAAGTCCTGGGATTACAGGCGTGAGCCACTGCGCCTGGCCAGGAACCAAACTTTTTTTTTTTTTTTTTTTTTTTTTTTTTTTTTGAGACGGAGTCTCACTCTGTCGCCCAGGCTGGAGTACAGTGGTGCGATCTCGACTCACTGCAAACTCCTCCTCCTGGTCCCACGCCATTCTCCTGCCTCAGCCTCCCGAGTAGCTGGGACTACAGGCGCCCGCCACCGTGCCCAGCTAATTTTTTGTATTTTTAGTAGAGGCGGGGTTTCACCGTGTTAGCCAGGATGGTCTCGATCTCCTGACCTTGTGATCCGCCCGCCTTGGCCTCCCAAAGTGCTGGGATTACAGGCATGAGCCACCGCGTCTGGCCAGGAACCAAACTCTTAATAAACATTTCCTATGAGGCTCTGGTGCCCGGAGGATTTGCCTTAATTTTTTGACTGCTTACCACCCCTAGTGGTCCCAGTGGCAGCGGTACCCTGGGCCACTGCCCAGGGACTGGCAGACCAAAAGTCCTCCTGGGCCCACCCTGACCTTGGCTGTCTTCTTGGGAGTGAACAGATGTTGGCATTAGTGGTGGACATGCCCATTTCAGCCAGACCTTGGGCACTGCCTGTGATTGGCCAGTGAGTTGCCTGACGTTGACCGCTCTTCTCAAAACTTGCCTTGCATCCAGCGGTGCTACGCTGTCCTGTCCTGGTTTTTCTTATACCATCTTCTGCTGGTTCTCTTACTCCACCCCTAAGCTAGACCTTCTACTTTGCCACTCTGGGTGTGCTTATTCATGGTTATGGCTATAGCTAAGCTGATAAGACCTAACTGCTCCAGCCACTTCTCTTTCCTGAGTTCCAGACCTGGAGAATCACCTATTCTTGTGGCAAGAGGAGAGATCATGTCACTCTCAAATATCCCCAAGTGGTACCTTCCCCGAGCTCCTCCAGGGGCTCCACACTGTGGGCTCTGCTCTCTGCCTCTGTCTTCCCATAGTCCCCTCTCTGCTCTAAGCCCATACCCAGCTGTTATGCACCCCTGTCCCCCGTCCCACCCCCAACCCATATACCTACTCTAGGGTCTTCTTGCAACCCTTATCCTTCAGGTCACTTTCCCCGGAAAGCTTCCTGGCCCTCCGCTGTGGCAGGCACCATCTCTGGGTCCACAGACCTGTGAAATGTCTGAAGCAGTCACTGCCTGTGCCTGCTCTTCCGCTGTAGTCACTTTTCTGCAGATTTCTCCAGCACTGGGACTCCTGATGGACCTCAGTGTCCCCAGGGCTTGGCACACAGAGAACGTGGAGTAGCCTTCATTACTTGCTTCTCCTCTCCTCCCAACCCCCTTTCCAGGTGGGGAAGGGAAGGAGACACTAAACCTGCCCTGGGGTGTGGTCAGAGGGGTACAGGAAAGGTGGGGAGACACTTCCTGGCTGGGGCAGGACCCTCCCCCCAACCCCCTATGGCCAGGCCCAGAACCCAAGAGACTGAGCACTGAGGCAGGCCTGACATTGGGATGGAGTGGGTGCAAAACATGCTTGAGTTCCTGGCCATTCTGGTTTCCTTCATGGACTTACTGTGGATCTTGGGCAAGTGGCTGCCCTTCTCTGAGCCTCAGCCTCTCCACACAGTGAGGGCACAAAGGCTGACATCCTGGGAGTGAGATGACAAGCCAGGTCTCCACCCACCTCTCCCAGGGTCCCCAAGTGAACCAGGAGTGGTGGATGCCAGCTTCTGAAACTAGATCCTCAGAACTTCCCCGTGGCAGGGTGCGGGTATGGTGGCCAGAGAGGCCTCCCTGGGGCTGCACGGCTGGGCCTGAGCTGGCCAGCGCCAGAGCCACCAGGTGGCCACTCTACAGTCTTGCTGGTGGGGAGGCCAGGCACTGATGAGGACAGCTTGGCCCTGCTGCCATCTCATCAGATTCATCCCTCTCCATACCAAGGGTGTGCAGCTTAAAACTTCATCAACTCCTCAGCTTCCCACAAGCCAGTACTGGATGGGGATTTTAGGGCCCCTGGGTGAAGTGTGGGCCTGGGGCTGGCCTGAGCTTTTGCAGTCACTCCTGGGCTCCGGCTTAAGGTGAGGCCATGCTCTTTCAGCTCACTCTAGGCTGAAATAAAAAAACAAGAAACACCCAGGACATCTTATTCCCTTTATTCTCTTCAACTAAGCAACATGACCACCGGTGACACAACACTGTTTTGGACACACAGCACTCAAACGTGGGGCCTCTCTTCACTCCAAGGGGACAAGTCAGGTGACTGGGGCTTCCCTAGTGGGGGCAAAGGAGTCTGGGAGCTGCTGACCTCAGGGCGGGTCACGGAACCCCACCTCTTGGCTGTGATGGCTTCAAGTTTTCCCACCATTCAGGATTCATGCCCAGTTCCAAGTTCCCATCTGACCTCCATGTCCACAGCAGTTTCGAGTTTCACTCTAAGCTCTCCCCTCTGCTTTCCTCACTGACTCCCTGACCCTATCTGTTGGGCTCCTCCCTCCACCAGGGTGTTTCTGAGAGGCCTGGGGTCTGCATGTGATTGGACAAGAGGGTTTGGTTGCACAGTGCCTTCCAGACTCAGTTCTTTTTTTTTTTTTTTTTTTGAGACAGAGTCTCGCTCTGTCGCCCAGGCTGGAGTGCAGTGGCGCGATCTCGGCTCACTGCAAGCTCCGCCTCCCGGGTTCACGCCATTCTCCTGCCTCAGCCTCCCGAGTAGCTGGGACTACAGGCGCCCACAACTGCGCCCGGCTAATTTTTTGTATTTTTAGTAGAGACGGGGTTTCACCGTGGTCTCGATCTCCTGACCTTGTGATCCGCCCGCCTCGGCCTCCCAAAGTGCTGGGATTACAGGCGTGAGCCACAGCGCCCGGCCTCCAGACTCAGTTCTGGTGGGCAAATGCTTTGACCTCTGGGCCTTCATCTGAGCCAATCTGAGCAACTCTAGCCACTGCCACCTCCCTGCTTCGATCCTCCGGAGACGTAGCTCACTCTGGGAGGGAAGCCCCTGGTTAAAGGAGCTTGGGGAGTTAGGCAAGAAAGAACAGGCCACACCCCAGAGGTCTCCGACCCTGCCCCTTTCCTACTGCAAAATGCCTGACCCCACAAACTGTGCTCACATCATCCATCTCGTACCAGAGCCAAGCCCCTTAGCCCTCACCCATCCCTACAACATGCGAGCATCCTACTACATATGCTACACCCTAGTCCGAAACAGGCCTGCGCCGGCCTTCGGCCACACCGCCTGCCTCCCCTCGGACTGGCCTCTGAGCCCCAAAAGCTGCTCCTCAGTTCTCTTCTGGGGAGATTCCTTAGGCCCATTTCTGAGGGCATCTGCTTCTGGCTTTGCGAGGGGTTTGTCTCTACAACTTCAGTTTCTGCTACCATCTTGGGGGGCAGGGAAATCTGCTTAGACTTGGCGGACTTCTCAGTCTTACAGGGACACCCCTTCATCGGCATTCTGTTAGGGAGACCCACAGGCAGCCCCTCCCTCAGTAGTGCTTCCCTTCCTGGCACTTGGGTAGGCTGGGGCATTACGCAGATGGCAACAAGGTTCTCTGCACAATCCTGAGGCCTGCCTTCTCCCTCTCCCCAGCAGGCCTGGCGTTTTCCTCCCGCAATGTTTGAGATTTCGATCCTTTTAAATGTTAGGGTCATTCCACTGGGGCCAGGATAGATGAAGGAGGAAGGATTTGCATAAAGGTTGTGTGAACCTTTAGGTCATGGAATTAGAGGTCTCTTCCACAGCTTTGCAAAAATCCCGGTCACCCCTGTCTGAGACACGACTCCTGACAGGCCCCGCAGCTGGCATCTGAGTCCTCTTACTCCAGGACAGCGCACTACTGGGGTTGGCTTGCACTTCCTTTCCGACCCAGCGCTGAGCAGAGTTCTCTCCTTTTGAAGGGGTCTCCAGGATTAGGGAATGGGATTCTTGTTACAGATGTTTCATTCAAGAATTTTCTCTCTTCCACCATCTCACAGGGCAGCAGTCTCTCCCCAGCCACATACGCCCAGGCCTGTGAGCAGGCTTGGCTGAGTTTATGAACATGTAACTGTGTGGTGTGGGAGGTGAGATGGGCCTGGCAAGGGAGCCTTTCTCATCCTTTTTTCCCTCTGAAGGTTTCTGGCTAAGGAGAGAAGCCAAATGGGTGGAATCCCTCCCATCCATCCCAAGGCTGAGATTGGGCTGGATCGTCACAACCCTGGAGGGCTCCAGGTACCAGGGTGAGGAGGGTAGTACGGCCTCTGCGGACTCTTCAGGGACCTGTGGCTCAGTCCGTGGGATGCCTGGATCCCCACCAGGGCGGCTGCCTTATCCTGTGAGGCAGCCTTGCTACCAACAAAGATGAATGGCTGAAGTTTAAAATCAAGTTGCTGGCTAATCAAAGCTTTCTAAGAAATTCTGTGGCCCTGCTGACTTGGAGAAGGCTAGGGAGGCCCACATGCAGGCCCTAAGTCTCTGAAGGGCTTTATTCTTTGGAGGTCTGACTAGCAGCGGTTCTCCCTCTTCACTGAGGACAGAATTCGAGGAAATGAGCTGCCACTGGCGGCAGTTAGGTTTCAGGAAAAACCTCCTGACGGTGAGACCTGAGAATGTGGTGGGAGGCAACCGCCGTCCCTGGAGGCCTTGCAGAGTAGAAGTCCCTGGCTGGGCAGGTAGAAAGGATGGTCCTGCCTGGTGTGGGGAGAACCCTTGCAGCCTGAGAGCTGGGACCTGCCTGCAAATTGCAGTTTCACAAGCTCCCGGAAGCAAGAAGGGGCCTGGAGTTAGCTGAGTTCCATGTGAGCAGTTTCCCCACCTTGGTTTGCTCCCCTCAAAGTAATCTAACAGGAACTGACCCCTGCTTCCCCCTAATTTTTGTGGTGGTTTCTCAGTATTCTTATACTGACCATGTTTCTGCACCCCAAACTTCAGCCTTTAAAAAGGCTTGCCAATTTGTTTTTTCTTCCCCATTTTGGGGTTCTTTTTGATAAGGGATTCCACAGGCCTCTTTCCCTAACACACACAATTCATCTAACATTGGCCTCAAACCCCAAGGAACCCCAGTGCAGTGAACGGGACCTTCTCTTCCTAGTCTCTGTCTTATCTCCTCTGGGGGCCCCAGAGCTCCTGGTCACTTATTTTTCTCCTGTTTTCTTCCTTTGCAGTTCCACACAGTTCCCACACCACTCCCCCAGCTGAACATCTTCATCTCTGGAACTGTCCAGGGCCGCTGGGAGAGAACCCTGTGGAACAGCGAGGGGCAGGTGTTTACTGCACCTTCGGAGGGTCGCTCCTCCCGGGTCAGTGCCATCGCAGCACTTCCCCGACCCTACAGGATTTTCCTAAGGATTTTGATACAGTTTTATAGGGTTGTTCAGAGACACATTGGGACCTCTTCCTACAATTAATAGGGCTCTTATCCACTATGGTTTATAGGGTTTTTCTGCTACAGACTTAAAGGGCTTTTTTTTTTTCCTACATATTTATAGGGCTTCTAACCCAACAGTTTTTCTCTACTGCCTTATAAGTGCTTCCCACCAACAATTTTATAGGGTTTCTCATCACTGATGTAAAAGCACTATTTTTTCCCCAGGGTTCTTTCTCCTCCACTCCACTACCATCTGATAGGGTTATCCTCCCTTCCCCATGTAATTATTTTGGGGGAAAAAAAAATCCAGTGTTCCTCTCTGGAGAGAGCGAGGCCCCTGGTCTCCAGACCCATTTCACAGGGAGACACCTGGGTGGCAGCTCCTATGGAGCAGGAGGGCCGCGACTTCTGTGAAGCCGTCTCCACACTCGGGGCACAGATAGGGCTTTTCTTCCACTCGGGTTTTGGGGCTTTCCCCTTCTTCCCCTTCCCCATGGCTGCTGCTCCCTGTGGGGGTAGGGGCTTCCCCCTCACCTTCCTGGCCTGTGGACAGGGTGGCTGCCTCTGGAGGGGGGTCCTCGGGACTGGGGGACTTTTCCTGGGTGTGGGTTTCTTGGTGCCGGGTGAGGGCCACGCGGTCGAGGAAAGAGGCCCCGCAATCTGAGCAGCTGTAGGGTCTGGCCCCCAGGGGGCTCCTGAGATGCTCCAGGAGGACGGAAGAGCTCTTCCCCAGCTCTGTACTCTTCTGGGAGCTCTTCCCGCCTGCATGGACTTTCTGGTGCAGCAGCAGCTCAGAGCTGAGGCCAAAGCTTTGTTTGCATTCAGGGCATTTAAAGGGCTTCCCACTTAGGAAGGGGCTGGGCCCTGCGCCTTCCCCTAGGCCAATCCTATAATCAGGAAAGAGAAAGGGCTTTTCGTTGCCGTGGGTGAGCTGATGCTGGAGGAGCACAGAGCGATCCAGGAAGCTCTCTCCGCAGTGGGAGCAGATGTAGGTCTTGGAGGACAGCAGTCCCCGCCTCTGGCCGAAGCCCTCCTGACCCTCTGGCGGCTTAAGGGGCTGTCCCGGGGCGTCGGCTCTGCCCTCCGCAGCCCCGGGGTAGGAATTCCCTCGGAAAGGGAGCCTCGGGGATCGTAACTGAGGAGGTTTGGGGGCTGGGTGTGCGATGAGGCCGTCCGCATTTTTGTAGGGGTTTTCTCCGATATGGATCCTTTGATGTTGCATGAAGATGCCCTCGTCGTTGAAGCCCTTTCCGCACACGAGACACTTGTGCGGCTTGGCTCCCGGCGGCGGGGTCAGCAGGGAGGGGTCCCCGAGCCCCAGCAGGGCGTCGCCCTGGGCCCTCCGCGCTGGGGTCTTCCCCCTCTCATGGATCACCCGGTGCTGCTCCAGCTCGTGGGCTTCCAGGAAGGCCTTCCCGCAGTCGGAGCACACGAACAGGTTCTCGTCCATGTGCGTGCGGACGTGGGTGATGAGGTTGGAGCTCTGGCTGAAGCTCTTGCCACACTCGGGGCACTTGTAGGGCTTCTCGCCGGTGTGCGTGCGGCGATGCTGGATAAGGTGGGAGCTGCGGATGAAGCTCTTGCCGCAGTCGGAGCACTTGTAGGGCTTCTCGCCGGTGTGGATGCGCTGGTGGCGGATGAGGGTGGAGCTCATGATGAAGCTCTTGCCGCAGTCGGCGCAGATGTAGGGCCGTTCGCCGCGGTGGATGCGCTGGTGGTTGATGAGGTTAGAGCTGACGCTGAAGCTCTTGCCGCACTCGGGGCACTTGTAGGGCCGCTCGCCCGTGTGAGTGCGCTGGTGCCGCAGCAGGGTGGCGCTCAGGGTGAAAGTCTTGCCGCACACCGGGCACTTGAAAGGGTCCTCGCGCAGGTGAGTCCGCTGGTGCTTGATGAGGGTGGAGCTGTGGCCGAAGCTCTTGCCGCACTCCAGGCACTCGTAGGGCTTCTCGCCTGTGTGCGTGCGCTGGTGCTGCGTCAGCTCCGAGCTCTGGATGAAGCTCTTCCCGCACTCGGTGCAGCGGTATGGCTTCTCGCCCGCGTGGATCTTCTGGTGCTTGAGGAGGTTGTGGTTCTGACCGAAGCGCTTCCCGCACTCGGGGCACTTGTAGGGTTTCTCGCCCGTGTGCGTGGCCTGGTGCTGGATGAGGTCGGAGCTGCGGTAGAAAGCCCGGCGGCACTCGCCGCATTTGTAGGGCTTCTCGCCGGTGTGGGATCGCTGGTGCTTGATGAGGTTGGTGCTCTGGGTGAAGGCCTTCTCGCACTCCGTGCACTTGTAGGGCTTCTCTCCCGTGTGCGTGCGCTGGTGCTGCACCAGGTTGGAGCTCCAGCTGAAGCACTTGCCGCAGTCGGGGCACTTGTAGGGCTTCTCGCCAGTGTGCGTGCGCTGGTGCTGCACCAGGTGCGAGCTCTGCGTGAAGCTCTTGCCGCACTCCGAGCAGGTGTTGGGCCGCTCTCCCGTGTGGATGCGCTGGTGCCGCAGCAGCTTGGACCACTGGCTGAAGCTCTTGCCGCACTCGTTGCAGATGTAGGGCTTTTCCGCCCCCGCCGGGCGGCCCTGCACCAGCTCCCGCAGGCTAGGCTCGTTGGCGGGGACGACCGGGGGGCTGTTCCATGTGGTGAGAGCGCCCCACTGCCAGCTGGCCTCGCAGGCCTTGGTCCAGTCAGATGGGGTAGGGACAACCTCCGGGGCTGGGGGGTCCAGGGGGGTCTGGTGGTCCAAGGGGTTGGAGTGAGCCAGTGGGGTTGGGGGGTTCTGGGTGACAGAGGGGTCCTGGGAGGGTCTCTCCAGGGACATCTCTATGGAGTCCTTGGATTCTGGACTCTGAGCCGGGTCTCCCATGATGATCTCCTCCCCAGAACTTTCCTGCCGAGGGCTCTCCTCTTCGTTTTCACTCTCGGCACCTACAGAGAGAAAGGGAGTCTCCAGCCCCCAGCCCCTTTCAGAACA
Organism: Macaca thibetana thibetana; assembly: GCF_024542745.1. Taxonomy (NCBI): domain Eukaryota; kingdom Metazoa; phylum Chordata; class Mammalia; order Primates; family Cercopithecidae; genus Macaca; species Macaca thibetana. The sequence goes on along the minus strand of NC_065597.1, from coordinate 47,496,433 downwards.
CGGGGTCTGGTCTCTCTTCCCTCCCCTGGGTGTCCCCCAGAGTCCAGGCCCCTCCCTGAGCTGGGGCCACCGTCTTGCCGGGACCGCAGCCCCTTCTTGTGCCCCTCACCTCTGTGAGCATCGTTGGGGCTCTGTTCCGGACCCTGCAGATCCGGGCCCCACAGCGCAGTCTCGGGCTCCATCCCAGAGCTCAGGACTGCAGCGTTCCAGGGACCCTGCGGGGGAAGAGAGCGATGAGCGCACACTGGGAGCTGATTTCGCACTTTGCTTTATTCTCCCTGAACCTCACTCCCGCCCTGCCCCACCCCAGTCCTCCTTGTGTGAGCTTCAGTGTCCTCCAACCCCATTTTTCTGGGCACGGGTTCTTGCTGTGGCCCCTTTCCCCTGCAGGCCTGATTCTCGCTCCAGATCTTAAGAGCACAACTAAGCAAGCAGGTGAATTTAAGAGCGTAATTAAAAACTCATCACTCATAAGCCTTTGAACCCAGACTGGGGGCTGGAACGGTCTCTGACATCCACAGGGGAAGGAGGTTTTCACCCCACACCTATGATGCCCAGAGGCTGGGAAACCTGTTATTTGCTAATCAGAGGAAGCTCATTAAGACTCTAATTTTCCTTCTAATGGGGTTGCTAATTGAGACCAATAAACTTTTCTGTGCCCCAGAGTGAACGCAGGCTGCCGGAGACACTTAAAGGGTTAAGAAAAAATACCCCAGTTTCCCAGAGGAGACAGGGGCCCTCTAAAAGGATGGGGGCACTTTCCCGTTATCCAAGCACAGAAAGAAGGTCAGGCTGGAGGTGGGGGGAGGGGCAGTTTAAAGCGGCCAGGAGCATCTGCAGGAACCGCCCAGAGGAAGAGAAAAAGTAAGGAGAAGGGGAGAATGGATGCTTGTGTGAACACCTGCAACGGACCCAGCACCTGCCATGGTGTCATTTCTCTCACCCAGTCCTCCCACAGCATGGTGAGGAGACCCAGAAATCTGGCTGTCCATTTTACAGATTAGTACATCGACGCCTGGGGAGACCTCTCCAAGGTCAAGGCTGGGAAGTGGCAGAGCTAAGATGACAAAAGCAGGGCTCTGTGTCTGGCTCACCCCTGTCTCTTAGAGCACGAGGTGACCTTGGGAGTCATGTGAGACTCATGCTCGTGGGAGGCTGGCAGGAAACAGGTGATGAGGACAGCTCATGGGGAGCCTGCTGGCAGTGAGAATAGGCTGGAGAAATTCCTGGGACCCAGAGGGTTCCCAGGCTAGAAAAGGAGGAGTTGCACCCAGGGACTAGGCCTGCTGGTCTGCACCAATGAGCTGGAACTATACTCCCCACCAAAGCCCTCCTATTCCCACCCCCGCCTGGACCCTCCTTCTACTCCTGTTCTGCTTTGTTGAGGCTGTTTCCCAAGCCTAGGACTGCGCCTGGCACCGAACAGGTGCTCCAGGAACTTTGTTGAATGAATGAATGAATCAATGAATGAATCAATGAATGAATGAATGAGATGTCCCTGGCCCCTGGAACACCTGTTTGGTCTAATGCCTTTAAAGATCAGTTTGCAAGGGGATGGCAGCAAAAGAGCAGGAGTTCCAAGTGGCCCCCTGGTAAAAACAAACAAACAAAAAAACAGCCAGCTGTCACTCCAAAAATGGTGAGATGAGTCCAGGATGAGGGAATGGGGCCACATGAACAAAGCACTAGAAGGAGGTCCCACACCATTTACACCCTGCAGAGAATCCCTGGGTGTGGCCTGGAAACTTTGGATGGCTGTGTGAGGTGGGTGCTGTGTGCACAGGGGCAGTGGGGCAAGAGAGACATGGCAAGAGGCAGCCGAGAGGTGACCAAGGTGAAGCAAGACTGGCTGCACCCTGCCAAAGAGCGGTAGGAGAGACAGAAGTTAGCGTTTAGGAAGTAAATTAATTTCTTCATCTCTGCAGCTACGTAAGCTCCGAGAATCCCCCCTCCCCGCCTGTAAGTGTCTTTGGGGTGGTGGAAGCGGAGACCTCTGCCACACTGGGGGCTGCCTGATGTCCGGTCCGGGAAGGATGCCCTGCTGTGTTTGCTGGGGACAGGTAAGAGCTTGTGGACCTCGAAGGTCTCCAAAAAATTCTCCCCCAGTGGTGCAGAGTAGGAGAGAAAGGGTTAATGACAGGGCCGACACAGAGCATGGACGTGGGAAGACCGAGGGAGGCCGAGTCGCTGGGAGCCCAGGCGCCAGGCACGCCAGCCTGAGACCTCGCGATGGCCCTGCTGCAGAGGGAGGGAAGGAGGAGCCGCCTCCCGAGAGATGTGGGGAACGGCCCAGGGTGACCCTGACATGGAGGCGGCGGGAATGCGGCCGGCCGGCCCGGCCCCCCCACCGCCTGCACCGTCGGCCCCGGGCTTCTGCTCCCCCGGAGCCGCGACCCCCGTCCCGCTGCTGATCCAGAGCGTGGGCATCCGCCCCCGCCCTGGCCCCCGGGGTCCCGGCTCCTTCAAGCACTGCCAGGTTCCTCCAGGGCTGCGCTGGCAGCGCCGGCCCCCGGCCCCGGGCGATCCCTCTTCCCAGAATCCCTAGGCTCCCCTCCCCCGCCGCCGACCCCCGCGCTTCCCAGAATCCTCGGCCCTCCGCGCCCCCCACCCGCCCCCACCCCGGCCACAGCCTCGGGCGCGGGTGGGGGGCTCAGGCCCGGGCTCCCGGCACCCCCCTCCCGGGCCCCATTGTTCCCCGGCGGCCGTCCCGGGCCCTCCAGGCCACCCCCTGGGAACCCAGGCGTCCCCAACTCACGGCTCTGGGGTCTGGGAAAAGCCGGAAGGCGGAATCCAGCCCCAGGGGACTTAACCCCTTCAGTGCCCTGCCTTGGGGGACGGACTAGGCGCCGAGAACTCTAGGGTCCTTCTCAAGGGGTGATTCCAGGCTGAGGACCCGGGGACCAGTTCAGGGTGACTGGGACGGAGCAGGAAGTGACCCCAGCTTCCCGGGCCCCTCTAGCCTGGAGTCAGAGCATCAGCTCTATGGGATTTAACCCTTTGCCTCCCGCAGCCTGGGGAAAAAAGGGGACAGCAGTGGGAGCAGGAAGGAGGCTGGGATGACGCCCCTGTCCCCGTCTCCAGTGGGAGCAGGCAGCGTGGGCATCTGGGAGCCCCGATGCCCGCGAGGGTCCCTGGGCTTCTGGCCGCTCTTCATCTCGCAGGGGTTCCACCGGCAGGGCCAGGAAAGCCCTATCTAAGATTTGGCGGCTGCTGATCCCCTGAGGCCAGCCTTTGTTTGGACTCACCCTGGGATGGGGCTAGGGTGGGAGCAGGGGCTGGCAGGGCAGACCTGAGGGGGAATACCCTACGCACTAAACATGGCCTTAATGCTTGGTGGAAGTCATGGCTACAGGAGTTGGGGCTGCAGGGACAAACACAGCCGGGAAGGATTTGCAATAGCCTGTGTCCCAGCCCCTTTTCCCCAGACACCTCCCCTCAGAGGAGGAAACTGAGGCTCACGGTGGCAGGAAAGAAATCTGTGGGGGTTCCCTTGCCAAGGAGGGAGAACCTCTTTCCTCATAGCTCAGAAGGCATCCAGCTCACAGCAGAAGAAACCTTTAAAAACCCAGGAACACTGGTGGCCTCTCAAGGTCCAAGTTATCTATGCTCGCAATTTTTACAGCCTTTCTTTCTCGTCTTCCTTATCACAGTCCCATGGGATAAGGTTGCCTATCATCCCTTTTTCACAGGTGAGGAAACCAAGGTGTGAGAAGTGAGTGGTGTACTTAAGGCCACCTAATTCTTTCAGTTCGACACATTGCATTATTATTCCTGGACACTGTGGTTAACACCGAGGTGGGCGTACTTCAGAGATGCATGGAAATTGGGCTTTCTACCCTTGGGAAGTTTGGTATTGTGTATGTGTTACAGACACAGAGGAATCCTGGGAGTGTGCGGAGGGCTCTGTCCAGAGACTGAGGGGCCTGGGGGAAGAGTAAACCAAAGGTCAGAAATTACTACAGGCAGCTGGGCGCGGTGGCTCACGCCCATCATCCCAACCATTTGGGAGGCCAGGGCAGGTGGATCACTTGAGGTCAGGGGTTCGAGACCAGCCTGGACAACATGGTGAAACCATATCTTTACTAAAAATACAAAAATTAGCTGGGTGCAGTGGCTCACGCCTGTAATCCCAGCACTTTGTGAGACCAAGGCAGGCAGATCATTTGAGCCCGGAAGGCAGAGGTTGCATTGAGCCGAGAGCAAGACCCTGTCTCAAAAAAAAAAAAAAAAAAAAAAAGAGGGAGGGAGGGAGGGAGAGGAAGGAAGGAAGGAAGGAAGGAAGGAGAGAAGGAAGGAAGGAAGGAGAGAAGGAGAGAAGGAGAAAAGAAAAAAGAAATTGCTAAAGGCCAGGCTTATTGGCTCATGCCTGTAATCCCAGCACTTTGGGAAGCTGAGGCAGAATGGTAACTTGAGCCCAGGAGTTTGAAGGTTGGTCAACATAGTGAAACCCCGCCTCTATGAAAAACTTAAAAACAATTAGCCAGGCAGGGCACGGTGGCTCATGCCTGTAATCCCAGCATTTTGGGAGGCCAAGGTGGGTGGATCACCTGAGGTCGGGAGTTCCAAACCAGCCTGACCAACATGGAGAAGCCCCATCTCTACTAAAATACAAAAATTAGCCCAGCGTGGTGGTGCATACCTGTAATGCCAGCTACTTGGGATGCTGAGGCAGGAGAATCGCTTGAACCTGGGAGGCTGAGATTGTGGTGAGCTGAGATCGCGCCTTTGCACTCCAGCCTGGGCAACAAGAGCAAAACTCAGTCTCAAAAAAGAAAAGAAAAGAAAAGAAAAACAACAACAACAACAAAAAACAAACAATTATCCTCGTGTGGTGGTACATGGATGTGGTCACAGCTGCTTGGGCTGAGGCAGGAGAATCACTTAATTTTGGGAGGTGGAGGCTGTAGTGAGCCATGATTGCACCACTGCACTCCAGCCTGGGTGACAGAGTGAGACCCTGTCTCAAAAAAAAAAAAAAAAAAAAATCCAGGCGCAGTGGCTTATGCCTGTAATCCCAGCACTTTGGGAGGCCAAGGCAGGCGGATCATGAGGTCAGGAGATCAAGACCATCCTGGCTAACACGGTGAAACCCCATCTCTACGAAAAATACAAAAAATTAGCCAGGGGTGGTGGCACATACCTGTAGTCCCAGCCACTTGGGAGGCTAAGGCAGGTGAATCTCTTGAATCTGGGAGGTGGAGGCTGCAGTGAGCCAAGATCATGCCACTGCACTCCAGCCTGGGTGACAGAGGAAGACTCTCGTCTCAAAAAAAAAAAAAAAAAAAAAAAAAAATGGCTGGGCGAGGTGGCTTATGCCTGTAATCCCAGCACTTTGGGAGGCTGAGTGGGCAGATCACTTGAGGGCAGGAGTTCGAGACCAGCCTGGCCAACATGGTGAAACTCTGTCTCTACTAAAAATACAAAAAATTAGCCAGGCATGGTGACGTGCACCTGCAATCCTAGTTACTCAGGAGGCTGAGGCAGGAGAATCGCTTAAAATCCAGGAGGCAGAGTTTGCAGTGAGTCGAGATCGCACCACTACAGTCCAGCCTGGGCAACAGAGTGAGGCTCCATCTCAAAAAATAATAATAATGATAACTGGCCAGGCGTGGTGGCTCATGCCTGTAATCCCATCACTTTGGGAGGCCGATGCAGGTGGATCATGAGGTCAGGAAATCGAGACCATCCTGGCTAACATGGTGAAACCCTGTCTCCACTTAAAATACAAAAACAAAATTAGCTGCGCGTGGTGGTGGGTGCCTGTACTCCCAGCTACTCGGGAGGCTGAGGCAGGAGAATGGCGTGAAGCTAGGAGGCGGAACTTGCTGTGAGCCGAGATTGTGCCACTGCACTTCAGCCTGGGCAACAGAGCAAAACACTGACTCAAAAAAAAAGAAAATTAATAGTAATAATAATTAAACAAAAAACATTAGGCCAGGCGTGGTGACTCACGCCTGTAATCCCAGCACTTTGGGAGGCCGAGGCAGGTGGATCACGAGGTCAAGAGATCGAGACCATCCTGGCTAACACGGTGAAATTCCGTCTCTACTAAAAATACAAAAAATTAGCCAGGCTTGGTGGCGGGCGCCTGTAGTCCCAGTCCCAGCTACTCAGGAGACTGAGGCAGGAGAATGGCGTGAACCTGGGAGGCGGAGCTTGCAGTGAGCCAACATCTCGACACTGCACTCCAACCTGGGCAACAGAGTGAGACTCCGTCTCGAAAAAAAAAAAAAAAATTAAAAATTGCCAGGCGTGGTGGCTTATGCCTGTAATCCCAGCACTTAGGTGGGCGGATCACGAGGTCAGGAGTTCAAGACCAGTCTGACCAGCATGGTGAAACCCCGTCTCTACTAAAAATACAAAAATTAGTTGGGTGCAGTGGTGCACACCTGTAATCCCAGCTACTCAGGAGGCTGAGGCAGGAGAATTGCTTGAACCCGGGAGGCAGAGGTTGCAGTGAACTGCACTCCAGCCTGGATGACAGAGTGAGACTCTGTCTCAAAAAAAAAAAAAAAAAAAAAAAAGCTGGGCGTAGTAGCATGCACTTGTAGTCTCAGCTGCTCAAGAGGCTGAGGCACGAGAATTGCTTGAACCCAGGTGGCGGAGGTTGCAATCAGCTGAGATCACGCCACTGCACTCCACCCTGGGTGACATAGTAAGACTCTATCTCAAAAAGAAAACAAAAAACCTAAAAATTGAATTTCTTGCTTATTTATTATTTATGTATTTTTTGAGACAGAGTCTCCCACTGTCGCCCAGGCTGGAGGGCAGTGGTGCGATCTCGGCTCACTGCAAGCTCCGCCTCCCGGGTTCACACCATTCTCCTGCCTCAGTCTCCTGAGTACCTTGGACTATAGGTGCCTGTCACCACACCTGGCTAATTTTTTTGTATTTTTAGTAGAGAGAGGGTTTCACCGTATTAGCCAGGATGGTCTTGATCTCCTGACCTGGTAATCCGTTCACCTCAGCCTCCCAAAGTGCTGGGATTACAGGCCTGAGCCACCGCGCCCAGCCTGAATTTCCTGCTTCTTTGGAAAATCCAAAGATGTGGCAACATGATCCACATTTTCACATGTCAGTAACTGGCTGTTGCTGGGCAGCTTGTGTCTTTACAGGGCACTGACCTGCCAGCCGGTCACCATCCCTGTCACTCCTCTGTGTCCCCAACCCTGAGGCCAAGGTGGCTTCATGATATGAATGGTCCTTCACTGCTGATGTTCCAACCCCTGTTTAACTGTAGGTATAGATTCTGGACCCCTTAGTCTGTGTCTCCAAATAAAAGTAATCTTTTATTTTTAGAGACAATGTCTTGCTGTCACCAAGCCGGGAGTGCAGTGGCACGATCATAGCTCACTGCAGCCTTGAATTTCTAGGCTCAAGCAATCCTCCCACCTTAGCCTCTGAAGTAGCTGAAGCTACAGTTGCATGCCACCATGCCTGGCTAACTTAATTTAAAAATATTTTGTTCCTAATTCTTCCTGAATGATTTTTTATTTTGTAGAAATAGGATCTCACTATATTGCCCAGCCTGGTCTCAAACTCCTGGATTCAAGCAGTCCTCCCGCCTTTGCCCCACAAAGTGCTGAGATTGTGGGCATGAGCCACCACGCCCAGCTCCAGAGTAACACATGAGGGTGGTGCCTGCTGACATAGTTACATTTATTGAGCACTTATGCACTAGGCACTGTTGCAAGTGTTTGCATGTAACAACCCCTTAAACTTCCACAACTCATGGCACCAACATTATTATCATCCCTGGACAGAAAGAATAAGTCACTTGCACACAGGTCATCAGTGGCAGGAGTGGATTAAAACCACCCATGGTGACTTCAGAGCCACCGTGGATCCTAAACACACCTCTCCTGCTCAGATGGGCCCAAGCGTGTCTGGGACCCAAGGATGAGCCTCTCAGTCCCTCTGTCCTCTCCCTCAGAGTTGGAGAGAGGAGCTGGGAAGGGCAGGGCACCCCCATTGGGCCAATACATCCTCCAGGAAGAGTCTGGGTATCCTGCTCCTAGGGACATAAAGGCTGCCATGTCCTCTTGCCCTCAGTCAGCTGGCATCGCAGCCATGGCGTCAACTTGCTCTTGCAGGGATGTAGAGGATCCCACCCCACACCTGTCAGGAACAACTCACCCAATGGTCTTCTCTTTGTGTGTTTGTTTGAGAAGAGTCTTGCTCTGTCACCCAGGCTGGAGTGCAGTGGCGCAGTCTCGGTTCACTGCAACCTCCGCCTCCTGAGTTCAAGGGATTCTTCTGCCTCAGCCTCCCGACTAGCTGGGACTTCAAACACACACCACCACGCCCAGCTAATTTTTGTATTTTTAATAGAGACGGGGTTTCACCATATTGGCCAGACTGGTCTCAAACTCCTGACCTCATGATCTGCCTGCCTCGGCCTCCCAAAGTGCTGGGATTACAGGCGCGAGCCACCACACCCGGCCCAATGTTCTTCTTAGTTATGGGCCTTGTGCCCCGAGGGGCTGCAGTAACAGTTAGTTCCTGGCCAGGTTTGGTGGCTCACACCTGTAACCCCAGCACTTTGGGAGGCCAAGGCAGGCAGATCAGTTGAGGTCAGGAGTTTGAGACCAGCCTGGCCAACATGGTGAAACCCCGTCTCTATAAAAATTCAAAAATTAGCTGGGCATGATGGCGGGTGCCTGTATTCCCAGCTACTTGGGAGGCTGAGGCAGGAGAATCACTTGAACCCGGGAGGCAGATGTTGCAGTGAGCCAAGATCGCACCACTGCATTCCAGCCTGAGCAACAGAGCAAAACTGCATCTCAAAACAAAAAACAAAAAAGTGAGGTCCTAGAGGTAGACCCGGGTCCAAACCTGCAGCAGCACTCCTCTCGAGGGGGCACTGGCTGTGGGCAGTCTGTCCTAACCTGGCAATGGATGAATAAAGTATAATGGCACACAGATACTCTGCTCTGCCAGTCCAGCTGAGGGTCCAAGCTGCTTACAGGCTGCCTGCTGAGTCCTATAAACAGTTGCACAGTTGCGACTGCGGCCCTGATCAGCTAGTCAAACTCACATTTATTCAGTAAGATTAATTAACAAAAGCTTGAGTCAACATCATTAGAAGGTAATTGACATTGTGGACTTCCCGAGTAAAAAGCACTTAAGCACCTGGTACATCATAGGTTAGTTTTAAGATAGTATGAGTAAACAAGCTAGCTAGGTAAACTACTCTGCCTTCCTTTATTACTACTTTAATTTGTTTAAAGGTAAAGATCAGCTTGCCTTCAACCATATCTATTACTGAAGCTAATGCAAACTTATTGGCCTTCCAAGATTTGTGTCTATCTCTCTTTAATATTTTTCCCACCAGCCTGATTGAATCCCAACACAAACCCTGCACCATCCTCACTGGCTGGTGTGGTGTTGGGCAACTCTTGGAGATTCAGCTTCCTCTTTCTTGGGAAGAAGATGAGCCTTGGTACCCAAGGGGCAGAGGGGTAAATGAGATAATGTGTGTCTGAGCACTTGGGAAGAATGTGTTCCCTCTCCCAAAGGAGGTGACCAGCGGAGCCGGGTTGGCCTCACACTTCCTTGTCTGAGCTCACAACACTTGGCCGGGTAGGTAGGAGATGGAGGATTCTCAAAGCCACGTCCTGAGATGACACAGGGAGTGTTTAACCTGTGAGGACTCACCATCATAAGCTCCAAGCTCTGCTGTCTGGCCAGGGATACTCGAGGGCAGGATGGTGATGCTGGAGGGACCCATGCTGTTCCACACCTGAGGCACCCCCTCACCTGGAGAAGGTCTCACCGCAGGCAGGGGAGGCTACGAAGGCCGCTGTCAGGCCAGGGTGGGCCTCCTTCCTGGAGTCGTGTGAGCCACAGGTGTGCTGGTGGCTGCTTTTCAGGACTGCAGTCCTTAAATATGGAGCAAGAGCTGAGGCTGAGGAGCTAGCAGGCCCCTCCCACCTCGGGATTTCATGATCAGTCACTCACTGCCCAAAAACCTACCATGTCTCCCTAATGCTTCACACATCAGACTTCCTGTCCTCCTGGTGCTTGCTAACAGCTGCATTTCCCAAGGCTCAGACCTGAGCCCTTCCCTTATGTTCTCTTCCTGAAAAATCTCAGTGTGGCCAATTCCAAAATCCCTAGATGTCCACCGCCCAGCCCCTGGCCCTCTCCTCACCGCCATCCCCGTGTTTTTTGTAGTTGTTTGTTTTTTGAGACAGAGTCTCGCTCTGTCGCCAGGCTGGAGTGCAGTGGCGCAATCTAGGCTTACTGCAACCTCCACCTCCCAGGTTGAAGTGATTCTCCTGCCTCAGCCTCCTGAGTAGCTGGGACTACAGGCGCGCAACACCACGCCCAGCTAATTTTTGTATTTTTAGTAGAGATGGGATTTCACCATGTTCGCCAGGATGGTCTCGATCTCTTGACCTCGTGATCGCCCGCCTTAGTCTCCCAAACTGCTGAGATTACACGCGTGAGCCACTGTGCCCGGCCTCACCCCCCTGTTTTTAAGACACAGGTTCTGACTCTGTCACCCAGGCTGGAGTGCAGTGGCGTGATCGCAATTCACTTCAGCCTTGACCTCTTGGGCTCAAACAGCCCTCCTGTCTCAGTCTCCTGACTAGCTGGGACTACAGGCATGGGCTACCACACCCCCTTACTTTTTTTATTTTTTGTAGAGACAGGGTCTTGCTCTGTTGCACAGGCTAATCTCAAACACCTAGTCTTGAACTCTTGGTCTATAACTGCTGACCTCAAGTGATCCTCCCACCTCAGCCTCCCAAAGTGCTAGGATTAGAGGCATGAGTCACCGCCTCCTCACTTTGTTCTTTCTCTCCATTTGCCTATCAGATCTTTCCACTAGGCCATCACTGCAGATTCACCAGCTCCATTGCCCTATACCACACCTGATCATTCTGCTCCCCAAGGCCTAAGGGATCCAACCCCTTAATCAGTAGATCCTGATCCCTGTGGTGCTCCTGCTGCCCTCACCCCCACCCCAGGCCACTGGAGCCCTCAGGTCCTCATTCCTGAATCACTGCAGTGACTTTCAAATGGGTTTTCCCCACTCCAGCCTTCTTCACTTCTCCCTGCCCATCTGGTGTCCCATGGATCTCCCTAAAAGTACCAGTATGTTCCCCCTTCAGGACCCTCCATGGTCCTTGTTATCTTTTTTTCTTTCTTTTTTTATTTTGAGACGAGTCTTACTCTGTCACCCAGGCTGGAGTGCAGTGGTGCGATCTTGGCTCACTGAAACTTCCACCTCCCAGGTTCCAGCAATTCTCCTGCCTCAGCCAAGCCCAGTTAATTTTTGCATTTTTTAGTAGAGACGGGGTTTCACCATATTGGCCAAGCTGGTCTCAAACTCCTGACCTCGTGATACACCTGCCTTGACCTCCCAAAGTGCTGGGATTACAGGTGTGAGCCACCACGCCCAGCCAGGTCCTTACTATCAGTGGAGGGCTTAAAAACAGTTTTTTAAGCTATAGAAAACCATATATAAATGGGTAAACAAAATAAATGTATAGGCCAGGCACAGTGGCTTATACCTATAATCCCAGCAGTTTGGGAGGCCAAGGCAGGCAGATCACTGGAGGTCAGGAGGTCGAGACCAGCCTGGCCAGCATGGTGAAACCCGGTCTCTACTAAAATTCAAACATTAGCCAGGTGTGGTGGCTCAGGCCTGTAATCCCAGCTACTCAGGAGGCTGAGGCTGGAGAATCTCTTGAACCTGGGAGACACAGGTTGCAGTATTTTGGTGTTGTTAGTAGAGACAAGGTTTCACCATGTTGGCCAGGCTGGTCTCAAACTCCCAACCTCAGGTGATCCTCCCTCCCGACCTCAGCCTCCCAGACGGATGGGATTACAGGGATGAGCCACTGCACCTGTCCGGGGGTTGAGTTTTGTAAAGGTATTCTCACTAGACTAATGGCTTCTGACTGCAAAGAGTTTGTTTGTTTGTTTTCTTTGTAGGTTTATTTCTTTTTTTCTTTTTTTTCTTCTTTTGACACTGTGTTTCGCTCTTGTCCCCCAGGCTGGAGTGCAACGGCATGATTTGGCTCACTGCAACCTCCGCCTCCTGGGTTCAACTGATTCTCCTGCCTCAGCCTCCTGAGTAGCTGGGATTACAGGTGTGCGCCACCATGCCTGGCTAATTTTTGTATTTTTAGTAGGGACAGGATTTCACCATGTTGGCCAGGCTGGTCTTGAACGCTTGACCTCAAGTGATTCCCCTGCCTTGGCCTCCCAAAGTGCCAGGATTACAGGCGTGAGCCACCATGCCCAGCTGGCTTATTTTCAAACACATATTTATAAGGTGACCTATGAAGTTGAAGTTGTGCAGCCTTTCTCTAGTTATATAAGGCTTCAGATATTTAAAGAACATCTTGAAGTGGGTCCTATAAAGGAGCGGAGGGAATTTTACAGTTGTGTTTGTTTGTTTCTTTGTTTATACCTTGCTTGGTTTCAAAAAGGCTATGAAGCATTTAGAGAGCCACATATTACACAACAGGTGCCTGGCATCTGATCCTTACTGACTCACAGTCCCTAAATCTTGGCCATTGTTACTGACAGTAGCAATAGTAATGGAGTAAGTAGTATCATTAACAAGACAAAAAACTGAAATACAAAGGGAAATTAAAGGGGGAATTATAACAGGAAGCTAGTGTTGGTACACAAAACATATGGTATAAAGTTCCATACAATAGCTAAAAGTGGCTCGCAGATTGGCTGATCTTTCTAGAGACCTGTGCAAATAAATACTGGGTCCAGGCCGGGCATGGTGGCTCAAGCCTGTAATCCCAACACTTTGGGAGGCCAAGGTGGGTGGATCACGAGGTCAGGAGTTCAAGGCCAGCCTGGCCAATATGGTGAAACCCCGTCTCTACTAAAAATACAAAAACATGTAGCTGGGTGTGGTGGCGCGTGCCTGTAGTCCCAGCTACTCAGGAGGCTGAGGCAGGAGAATTGTTTGAACCTGGGAGGTGGAGGTTGCAGTGAGCCAAGATCGTGCCACTGACTCCAGCCTGGGTGACAGAGTGAGACTCTGTCTCAAAAAATAATAATAATAAATAAAATACTGGGTCCACACTTCATGTGGCACATCCAGGAAAGTTCTCCTGTGGGTCTTCAGCAAACCGATATTTTGAGATGCACAGGGCTGCGTCTTCAACCCCATCCCTTTGTTCTGGACCCAGTCTAACACCGACATGGATGGACAAACAAAGCCCTAATGATGTATGATAATAAGTATGGCTGCCGTGATTTGACAGTTGCGCTTTTAAAGCCGCCATTACTGGCCAGGCGAGGTGGCTCACACTTGTAACGCCAGCACTTTGTGGGGGCCAAGGCAAGAGGAACTTGAGGCCAGGAGTTCAAGACCAGCCTGGGCAACATAACGAGAACCTAAACTTCTGAGAAAAAAAGGAGAGGGCCTGACAGATGACCTGAAGCTAGACCAGCTTAACACCAGTGTAGCTTGACTGCCCCTATAGGCAGGCTTGCTCCAGACCTAGTGGATAGCACTAAGAGTACAAAAGCAGGCTGGGTGCAGTGGCTCATGCCTACAATCTCAGCACCTGGGGAGGCTGAGGTGGGAGGATCGAGCCCAGGAATTGGAGGCTGCAGTGAGCTATGACTGTGCCACTGCACTCTAGCCTGGGTGACACAGTGAGACCCTATCTCTACAAAAGAGAAAAGAAGTAAAACAGCAAACAAACAACAAAACCTCCAAATACTACTCTCTTAAGAGTATGAAACAGAAACCATCTTCTTACTGGTTGGATGTTTCTAGGGCCACTGTGTTTCATTCTCTCTGAATGGCCCCTGGAGCTGAGCAGGGAGGAGATACTGTGTATCTATGGAGTAACCCCATAGGGTCAAAAGTCACATGTTGTCCTGGTTTTTCTTAGACTTCACCAGTGCTTTTTTTTAATTTTTTTATGTGTGTGTGTGTGTGTATGTGTAAGTGTGTGTGTGAGAGTCTCGCTGTGTTGCCCAGGCTGGTGTGCAGTGGCATGATCTCTCGGCTCGCTGCAACCTCTGCCTCCCGGGTTCAAGTGATTCTCCTGCCTCAGCCTCCCAAGTAGCTGGGAATACAGGTGCGTGCCACCATGCCCAGTTAATTTTTGCATTTTTAGTAGAGACAGGGTTTCACCATGTTAGCCAGGCTGGTCTCGAACCTGACCTCGTGATCCGCCCACCTCAGCCTCTCAAAGTGCTGGAATTATAGGCATGAGCAACCGTGTCTGGCCTAATTTTTGTATTTTTAGTAGAGACAGGGTTTCACCACGTTGGCCAGGCTGGTCTTGAACTTCTCGACCTCTGGTGATCCACCTGCCTCGGTCTCCCAAAGTGCTGGGATTATAGGCATGAGTCACCGCACCTGGCCTAACCAGTGCTTAAAATTTGACATTCTCTAGATCCTCTACTAGGATTGTTTAAGGCTGGGAAATATGATTTGTAATAGTGGCTTTATTTATTTATTCATTTTTTGAGACAGGTCTTCACTCTGTTGCCCAGGATGGAGTGCAGTGGTGCAATCCTAGCTCACTGCAGCCTGGACCTCCCAAGGGTCAAGCAGTCCTCCCACCTCATCCTCCCGAGTAGCTGGGACTACAGGCGCACACCACCACAACCGGCTAATTTTTGCACTCACAGACTCACCACTCACTTTTTTTTTTTTTTTTTTGAGACAGAGTCTTGCTCTGTTGCCCAGGTTGGAATGTAGTGGCGGGATCTCGGCTCTGTGCAACCTCCGCCTTCTGGGCTCAAGGGATCTTTCTGCCTCAGCCTCCTGAGTAGCTGGGACTACAGGCACATGCACCCGGCTAATTTTTGTATTCTTAGTAGAGACAGGGTTTCACCATGTTAACCAGGCTGGTCTCGAACTCCTGACCTCTGGCGATCCACCCGCCTTGGCCTTCCAAAGTGCTGGGATTACAGGTGTGAGCCACCGCGCCCAGCCTGAAGTACTATTTTTAACCTAAGAAGTTATCAAATACAAATAGTTTATCTACTATGTGGAGAAAGAGGCACTCTCAAACATTAGTAAGAGTATACATGTGCACTTCTTCTTTGAAGAAAGATTTGGCTACACCGATCAAAATTCAAAATTCAAAAACCATACCCTTTGATGCAGCAATTCCACTTCTAGATCCCACAGGCATGGTCACACATGCACATGGAGATGTATTTACATACTGCAATTTCCACTGAAATGTTTTTATAGCAAAAGATTGAAAATAACCTATGTCCACCATAGGAGAGTTGGTTAAATAAATCATAGCATATCCATATAATGGAACACTTGGCTTTGAAAATAAAAGCAGCTATGTAGAAACTGACATGAAACATTTTCCAAAATAGGTGCTGATATGAAAAATGCAAGGGGAAAAGCAAGTATTACCGTGTGCCATCCATTTTCTGCTTTCTAAAAGGAGATCCTTGCATATGCCTGGACTAGCTCAGAAAGACACGACAAATTGGTAACGGCTCAATTCAGGAGAGGGAAAGGGAAGGGGCTGGGCAGAAGCAGGAGGGAATCTTGCTTTTTTTATACATCTACCTTTTTATACAGTTTGAATTTCTTTTAACCATGTGAATTCTTTTTCTTTCTCTCTCTCTCTTTTTCTTTTTTCTGACGGAGTCTCACTCTACTGCCCAGGCTGGAGTGCAGTGGGGCGATCTCCACTGCACTTCGTCACCAGCCTGGTCACGAACTCCTGACCTCAGATAATCCTGCAGAGGATTACTTTGGGCCCAGGAGTTCACGACCAGCCTGGGCAAGATAGTGAGACCCTGTCTCTACTAAAAAATACAAAACTTAGCCAGACATGGTGGCAGGTACCTGTGGTCCCAGTTACTTGGGAGGCTGAGGTTGGAGGATTGCTTCAACCTGGAAAGTCAAGACTGCAGGGAGCCATGATCGCACCACTGCACTCCAGCCTGGGGGACAGAGTGAGACCCTGTCTTTTTCTAAAAAAAGAAAAAAAGTGTGCATGGTCTTTGAATCCAGGGACATGTCGTACTCCTCTTGGTACCCTCGTGTACCTTCTGTGAGACATTCGCTGCCCTGGCCGATGTACACCAGAGAGAATTTTTTTTTTTTGAGACGGAGTTTCACTCTTTTTGCCCAGGCTGGAGTATCTGGGATTACAGGTGCCTGCTACCATGCTCTGCTAATTTTGTATTTTTAGTAGAGATGGGGTTTCACCATGTTGGCCAGGCTGGTCATGAACTCCTGACCTCAGATAATCTGCCCACCTCAGCCGCCCAAAGTGCTGGGATTACAGGCGTGAGTCACCACACCCAGTCACCAGAGAGAATCTGATGCAACGTGAAGCCCTCAGCCAGCAGGTAAGAAATCTGGGTTCCAGTCCTGACTAAACCACAACCTGTAGAGTCCTCCTGAAAAAGCCCCACACTGTTCTCAGGGTTAGGATGAGGAGGTGACGAGATGGACAGTGCCCTGCCCCTCAAAGCTTACACCAGGCAGAGCCAGAAGCATGGCCAAGGGCATGGCTATGAGAAAGTTCTCACTCCAGGGTACCCCCTACTCTCTGGCCTTCCCTCCTCCATGACTGTCGAGTTGCTAAGTCTCTAGGGTTCAGGCTCCACAGGGAATGAAAAGAAGACAAGACAAGCCATTTCCTCCAGGCCTCCACAAACTCTGTGAGCCTTTAGTACTAAACGCTGGAGCTCTAGTACTAAATGCTGGAGACTTTAGTACTAAACGCTTTAGTTCTAAACACTGGAGTGGAATCTGCCCAGAGAGCCCTTGAGCAGTGGAAGCAGGAAGAAAGGCCGCGCTGGAAGATCTGCTCTTCCAAGTCTCCACAGGCTGTATGAAAGGGGAGGCCGAATGGTAACTGTTCTTGCAGGTAAGAGCATGGTTTTATTTTATCCTCAAAACACACTCAGTGCCTTTCTGCTTTCTGTTTTTGTCTAAAAACTTGCTTCATTTCAAGGTCACAAGATCCTCTTCTTCGGCCGGGCGCGGTGGCTCACGCCTGTAATCCCAGCACTTTGGGAGGCCGAGGCGGGCGGATCACAAGGTCAGGAGATCGAGACCACAGTGAAACCCCGTCTCTACTAAAAATACAAAAAATTAGCCGGGCGCGGTGGCGGGCGCCTGTAGTCCCAGCTACTCAGGAGGCTGAGGCAGGAGAATGGCGGGAACCCGGGAGGCGGAGCTTGCAGTGAGCCGAGATCGCGCCACTGCACTCCAGCCTGGGCAACAGCGTGAGACTCCGTCTCAAAAAAAAAAAAAAAAAAAAAAAAAAAAAAAGATCCTCTTCTTCTTCTTCTTCTTTTTTTTTTTAAGACAGGGTTTCACTCTGTCACCAAGGGTGGAGTGTGGTGGCATGACTATATCTCACTGCAGCCTCGACCTCCTGGGCTCAGGTGATCCTCCCACTCAGCTTCCTGAGTAGTTGGGACCACAGGTGCAGGCCATGACAGCTAGCTTTTTTTCCTTTGTAGTGACTGGGTCTCCTTACATTGCCTAGGCTGGTCTGGAACTCCTGGGCCAAAGCAATCCCACCTCCTTGGCCTCCCAAAGTGCTGGGATTACAGGTGTGAGCTCTTCTTTAAATGAAGTTGGTGTCTATTCTGGGGCAGCACCATTCATGATTAATTTTCATCCTGTTGTAGGAATTAGGTGATTTAGCACAGCTTTGAACTAACTAAACGTTCAAGTTTGATGTTTTAGTTCGGAATTCCCAGAAAAAGTTTCCCAAATGGAGATTCAGTGCAGAGGAGAGGGAAAATTGTGGACTCTGGAATCAGGTGGTTTTGAGTTCAAATCAGACTCTGACATATACTCAGTTATTAACCTGTTATTTATTTCTCTTTTATTTTTTATTTTTTTTGAGATGGAGTCTCACTCTTTCACCCAGGCTGGAGTGCAGTGGCGTGATAGGCTCACTGCAGCCTCTGCCCACTGGGTTCAAGCAATTCTCCTGCCTCATCCTCCTGAGCAGCTGGGATTGCAGGCGCCTGCCACCACGCCTGGCTAATTTTTCTATTTTTTTTTTAGTAAAGATGAGGTTTCACCATCTCGGCCAGGCTGGTCTTGAACTTGTGACCTCGTGATCCACCCGCCTTGGCCTCCCAAAGTGCTGGAATTACAGGTGTGAGCCACTGCACCCAACCTTTTTTTTTTTCTTTTTCTTTTTTTGAGACAGTTTCGCTCTTGTCACCCAGGCTGGAGTGCAGTGGTGCAATGTCGGCTCACTGAAACCTCGCCTTTTTGTTTCAAGTGATTCTCGTGCCTCAGCCTGCCGACTAGCTGGGATTACAGGCGCCCACCATCACGCCTGGTTAATTTGCTATTTTTTTTTTTTTATTTTTAGTAGAGACAGGGTTTCACTGTGTTGACCAGGCTGGTCTTGAATTCCTGAACTCAAGTGATCCGCCTCCATCGGCCTCCCATAGTGCTGGGATTATAGGCATGAGCCATTGTGCCTGGCTTTATTTATTTATTTATTTTTTGATACAGAGTCTTGCTCTGTTGCCCAGGCTGGAGTGCAGTGGCAAGATCTCATCTCACCATAACCTTGCCTTCCGGGTTCAAGTGATTCTCCTGCCTCAGCTTCTCGAGTAGCTGGGACTACAGATGTGTGCCACCATGCCTGGCTAATTTTTGTAGTTTTAGTAGAGATGGGGTTTTACTATGTTGGCCAGGCTGGTCTCGAACTCCTGACCAAGTGATCCGCCCGCCTCGGCTTCCCAAAGTGCTGGGATTATAGGCATGAGCCACCGCGCCTGGCCATTAACCTGTGTGTTTTTTTTTTTTTTTTTTTTGAGACGGAGTCTCACTCTGTCGCCCAGGCTGGAGTGGAGTGGTGCGATCTCCGCGCACTGCAACCTCTACCCCCCGGGTTCAAGTGATTCTCCTGCCTCAGCCTCCTGAGTAGCTGGGATTACAGGCGCCCACCACTGCACATGGCTAATTTTTATACTTTTAGTAGAGACGGGGTTTCACCATCTTGGCCAGGCTGGTCTTGAACTCCTGACCTCGTGATCCACCCGCCTCGGCCTCACAAAGTGCTGGGATTACAGGCGTGAGCCTCCACGCCCGGCCTAATCCGTTTCTTAATCCATAAAATGGGAATAATATTAACATTCCCTTCACAGAATTGCTCTGAGGTTATAGAGATAAGGTGTATAAGGAACCTAGCACACAGAAGGCTCTCAGTAAATAGCAGTTATTAGTATGATTTTTATCATGTTTCTTATTCTCATGTCTCAAACGTGACCCTCCACCAAAAGTTCTTTTGTAGCAGAGTATAAACAATGAAAAAATGATATCTAGCTTTTTATTTATTTATTTTTTCCCTCCAGACAGTGTGTCACTGTCACCCAGGCTGCAATGCAGTGGTGGGATCATAACTCACTGCAGCCTCAAGCCCCTGGGCTCACGCTATCCTCCCGCCTTGGCCTCCCAGCGCTGCACAGGCGCGCGCCACCACGCCGGGTCCAGCCTCTCTTCTGAGTGCTGCACATGCATTAATTCATGGAATCCTTACAGCAACCCCTTGCGAGGAAGAAAGCTGTGATTCAGAGAGGTTGAATAACTTGTCCGAGGAGCTCAGCCATGAGGCAGATCAGGGATGGAAACCCAGGCCTTGGGCCCTGCGCTGTTACAGGCACTCAATCCTCCAAATGTCTCCAGAGGGACTAGCGGCTATCATTCGGCCCTTCTCAGAAAGAAAGCGAGTGAACACCTCACGCGGCGACGGCCTCCCGGAGCTGAAGGGGTTATTCCCACTGAGATGCGGGCACCTCCACTCCTAGAGAGGCCCGCGGAGGGCGCCGCACTTCCGGCCTGGGTCCAGCTGCGGCTCCGGCTACCGCTCCTGACCTGCGGATTCCCGGGCTGGCGGCTGGACCCAGGCGGCCCGGGCTTCTGTGCTCAGAGGCCGTGCCGAGAACCGAAGGAGGGGAAGGGATTCCCCAAAGGCATCCCTGACTCCCGAATTCCCGCAAGGGAGGACAAGGCGCTGAGGAAGCAAAGAGAGGGCCGCGGCTGTCCCCGGGGGCCATGGGGCGCGAGTCTTCCAGGACCTCGGCTGCTCGTCCCAGTGGAGCCCAGGCGGCCGGAGGCTGGCCGAGGGAGCGGCCGTCTCCTGCCTCTTCTGGAAGGGCCACCTCCCAGCCCCGCTGTAGACCCCGAGCTGCCGGGGGTGAGGGGAGGGGGAAGGATCCGCTCCTTCCATCCTCCACCCTCCCTAGCGCCAGCCTGGGAAGGAGGGGATCCCAGTTTCTCCTTAGAGGCGACTCCTTTATCAAGGCTGATTTAGACACGGGCTCGTCCAAGGTCGCCCAGCAGCGAGTAGCGGAGCTGGGGCTGCACCGAGGAGCTCAGGCCCCTCTCCGTGTTGCGATCAAGACCAGATTTTTGGGCCAGCTTCTCAAATTCAGCACTACCAGCATCAGACTGCCTGACCCCTCCTTCTCCCGAGAGAGGGTTCATTCTCAAATTGGAACCTCAGTTTTTCTCTCCTGCTTTCCAGCTGCTTCCCTCGTCCTCTCCTGACCATACTTTTATGCTTCATCTTTTTCATCCAACCTGTCTTTCTAGTCCTCTCTTGGCCGTACTGCCGCAAACGTGTGTCGCAAACCTGTGTCGTTGCAACAACCTGCAACCCTGCCTGCCTCTCCCTTTATTTCACATGAAACTCTACTACAAGGAGTCCCCAAATCTTTGCCTCAGGCCACCCCTCATTCCAAAAACACCTTTTAGTGATTTGCTCACTGCCTGTGAGTTCAAGTCAAAACTCCTTAGCTTGGCATTCAAGGCGATTTGAAACCTGGCTCAAGCCCACCTCTCTAACCGTATCTCTCTTGGTTTCCTAAGAAGAGGTCACAGACTGACAGATGCAACCGGGAAATGTGTTTCAACTGGCAGAGTGTTTCTTCTTCTTCTTTTTTTTTTTTTTAATTGGAGCCAATGGCCAGGCGCAGTGACTAACGCCTGTTATCCCAGCACTTTGGGAGGCTGAGGCGGGCAGATCACTTGCGGTCAGGAGCTTGAGACCAGCCTGGCCAACGTGACAAAATCTCATCTCTACTAAAAATACAAAAATTAGCCGTACATGGTGGTGCACGTCTGTAATTCCAGCTACTTGGGAGGCTTAGGCGGATTGCTTGAACCCGGGAGGCAGAGGTTGCAGTGAGCCAAGATCATGCCACTGCACTTCAGCCTGGGTGACAGAGTAAGACTCCGTCTAAAATACAAAACAAAAGAAAGCCGAGGTCCATGCCTGAGTAATGTGCCAAAGGCCACAGAGTAACAGGCAGACCCAGGATTTCAAGCCGACAGGGGCTGATTCCAGGGTCCCTGTGCTTGGCACTGTGCTTTTTGAAACATCTGGGGCTGAAGAAGTGCATGGTCGGGACCCAGAGCCTCCGCTGGCAACTCCTTCAGGTTCTGGGTTCTCTACCCAAGAGTAAACCTAAAGCAGCGCCTGCCCCCAACTCCTTCTCACCAGTTTTCTCTAACATCCTCCTTTATCTCTTTGCTTAAGGGATTAAAATACATATCAGAACAAATGAAACCTTAAGTTCAAAGAGAAACTCCCCCCCCTCTTTTTTTTTCTTTCGAGGCGACTCTCTGTCGCACAGGTGAGAGTGCAGTGGCGCGATCTTGGCTCACGGCAACCTCCGCCTCCCAGGTTCAAGTGATTCTCCTGCCTCAGCCTCCCCAGTAGCTAGGACTACAGGCGTGTGCCACCACAGCCGGCTAATTTTTTATTTTTAGTAGAGACAGAGTTTCACCATGTTGGCCAGGTTGTTCTTGAACTCAAGACCTCAGATGACCCGTCCGCCTTGGCCTCCCAATATGCTGGGATTACAAGCGTGAGCCACCGTGCCCAGCTTAAACTGTCCCCCGCCTTTTTTTTTTTTTTTTTTTTTGAGATGATGTCTTGCTCTTGTCACCCAGGCTGGGGTGCAATGGCACGATCTCCGCTCACTACAACCTCTGCCTCCTGGGTTCAAGCGATTCTCCTGCCTCAGCCTCCTGAGTAGCTGGGATTACAGGCACCTGCCACCACACCCGGCTAATTTTTGTATTTTTAGTAGAGACGGGGTTTCACCATGTTGGCCAGGCTGGTCTTGAACTTCTGACCTCAGGCGATCAGCCTGCCTCAGCTTCCCAAAGTGCTGGGATTACAAGCGTGAGCCACCACACACAGCCACAACTTCCCATTTTTTAAAAGATGAAACCAACAGACAATATAACTTCAAACTTGAGTAACAAGAGCCTCTTACAAGAGGGAGAAGTAGCTTCCCAAGGAAAGGACAGAGAGGGAAATTGAAATTGATAAGCATCAAACACCTAGTGTGTGCCAGGGAACGACAGATGCTTTCACATTTTTTTCTTTTTCTTTTTTTTTTTTGAGATAGGACCTCATTCTTTCCCCCACGCTGGAATGCAGTGGTGTGATCATAACTCACTGTAGCCTCAAACTCCTGGGCTCAAGCAATCTTCTGCCTCAGCCTCCCAAGTAGCTAGGACCGTGGACACATGCCACCACATCTGGGTTTGTTTTTTTTCTCTTTTTTTTTTTTTTTTTTGTTGTTGAGACGGAGTCTCGCTCTGTCACCCAGGCTGGAGTGCAGTGGCGTAGTCTCCACTCACTACACACTCTGCCTCCCAGGTTCACGCCATTCTCCTGCCTCAGCCTCCCGAGTAGCTGGGACTACAGGTGCCTGCCACCACGCCCAGCTAATTTTTTTGTATTTTTTTTTAAGTAGAGACAGTTTCACCATGTTAGCCAGGATGGTCTCAATCTCCTGACTTCATGATCCGCCCACCTCAGCCTCCCAAAGTGCTGGGATTACAGGTGTGAACCACCACACCCGACCTGTTTTTTTTGTTTTTTTTTTTTGATTATTATTAAGTTTTTGGCTGGGCTCGGTTGCTCACTCCTGTAATCCCAGCACTTTGAGAGGGTGAGGCGGATGGATCACTTGAGGTTAGGAGTTTGATCTAACCTCGCCTGGCCAACATGGCGAAACCCCATCTCTACTAAAAATACAAAAAAATTAGCCGGGTGTGGTGGCACATGCCTGTAGTCCCAGCTATTCAGGAGGCTAAGGCAGGAGAACCATTTGAATCCAGGAGGCAGAGGTTGCAGTGAGCTAAGATCGCACCACTGCACTCCAGCCTGGACTAGAGAGTGAGACTCCGTCTCAAAAAAAAAAATAATAATTTTTTGTAGAGACAGGGTCTTGCTATTACCCAGGCTGGTCTCAAACTCCTGGCCTCAAGTGATCTTTCCACCTCAGCATCCCAAAGTGCTGGGATTACAGGCGTGAGCTGTGGTTCCCAGCCACTTTCACATTTTATCTCACTGAATCCTTACACATAAGAAGGTGGTGTCATCGTATTTTACAGAAGAGGGAAGTGAAGCTTAAAATGCTATGTAATTTTGCACTTTTTTTTTTTTTGAGATGCAGTTTCTCTTGTCGCCCAGGCTGGAGTACAGTGGTGAGATCTCAGCTCAATGCAACCTCTGCCTCCCAGGTTCAAGCAATTCTCCTGCCTCAGTCGCCTGAGTAGCTGGGATTACAGGTACCCGCCACCTCACCCAGCTAATTTTTTGTATTTTTAGTAGAGGCAGGGTTTCACCATGTTGGGCAGGCTGGTCTCGAACTCCTGACCTCAGGTGATCTACCCACCTCGGCCTCCCAAAGTGCTGGGATTACAGGTGTGAGACACCGTGCCCGGCCAATTTTGCAAAGTTTAAACTGACACTGAGCTTGGATCAGAAGGCAGTCCTGGTAGTCAGAGAGTTGTCTCGCATTCACCCTGTCTTCTGTGTCTCCATATGAAATAAGCCAGTCAAAGAAACTGTTAATGTATGAGTTGTGGGCCCATGGCCCTAGTCTCTTGCTGTCCAAGCGTCATTCTAGATGTTCTCTCCTTGTACCCCAGAGTTATTTTAGATATGTCCACATGAGGGGAAAATTGGCCTCATTATCTCCCCTGCCTCCCAGCTGGAAATCTGTCAGGTTTACAAAATTATTTTAAGACTTTCCAGGCTGGGCCGTGGTGGCTCACGCCTGTAATCCCAACACTTTGGGAGGCCAAGGCAGGCGGATCGCTTGAGCCCAGGAGTTCAAACCAGCCTGGGCAACATAGTGAGACTCTCTCTCTACCAAAAAAAAAAAAAAAAAAAAAATTAGCTGGGCATGGTGACACATGCCTGTAGTCCCAGCTACTCTGGAAGCTGAGGTGGGAGGATCACTTGAGCCCAAGAGTTCAAGGCTGCAGTGAGCTGTGATTGTGCCACTGTACTCAAGCCTGAGCGACAGAGCAAGATCCTGTTTAAACAAAACAAGACTTTCCTTCTTTATCATAAAAGTGCCCAGTATACACAGTAGGTTCATTCATTCATTCATTCATGCATTCATTCATTCAATAAGTAAATACTTATGGAGCATTTACTCTGGGCTCTTGTAACCAATGTAGTTGTGAACAAAACAGATAAAAATTAAAAAACAAAAATTCCTGCCCTTCCTAGAGATTAAATTCTGGTTAAGGAAGACAGATAACAAAGAAAATAATGAGAAAAATAAAGTAGGATCAGGGAAGATGTTGAAATTTTGGATAGGTTGGCCAGCAGAGACTTCTCTGAGAAAGTGGCCTTTTTTTTTTTTTTTTTTTTTTTTTGAGATGGAGTCTCACTCTGTCGCCCAGGCTGGAGTGCAGTGGCTGGTGCAGTGGCCGGATCTCAGCTCACTGCAAGCCCCGCCTTTCGGGTTCACGCCATTCTCCTGCCTCAGCCTCCCGAGTAGCTGGGACTATAGGCGCCCGCCACCACGCCTGGCTAGTTTTTTGTATTTTTTTAGTAGAGACGGGGTTTCACCAGATTAGCCAGGATGGTCTCGATCTCCCGACCTTGTGATCCGCCCGTCTCGGCCTCCCAAAGAGAAAGTGGACTTTTTAATATTTTATTTTATTTTATTTTTTGAGATGGAGTCTCGTTCTGTCACTCAGGCTGGAGTGTAGTGGCATGATCTCGGCTCACTGCAACCTCTGCCTCCCGGGTTCAAACGATCCTCCTGCCTCTCAGCATCCTGAGTAGCTGGGATTGAAGGCATGCACCACCATGCCCGGCTAATTTTTGTATTTTTAGTAGAGATGGGGTTTCACAATGTTGACCAGGCTGGCCTTGCACTCCTGACCTCAGGTGATCCACCTACCTTGGCTTCCTAAAGTTCAGGGATTAGAAGGGCCAGGTGCAGTGGCTCACGCCTGTAATCCCATCACTTTGGGAGGCCGAGGAGGGTGGATCACAAGGTCAGGAGTTCGAGACCAGCCTAGCTGACATGGTCTCTACTAAAAATAGAAAAATTAGCTGGGTATAGAGGCATATATCTGTAATCCCAGCTACTCAGGAGGCTGAGGCAGGAGAATAGCTTGAACCCGGGAGGTGGAGGTTGCAGTGAGCTGAGATCATCGCGCCATTGCATGCTCCAGCCTGGGTGACAGGGCAAGACTCTGTCTCAAAAAAAAAAAAAAAAAAAGTTCTGGGATTATAGATGTAAGCCACCAAGCCCAGCCTTATTTTATTTTTTTAAGACAGTCTCACTCTGTTGCCCAGGCTGGGATGCAGTGGCATGATCTCAGCTCACTACAACCTCTGTGTCCCGGGTTCAAGTGATTCTGCCTCAGCCTTCCAAGTAGCTGGGATTGCAGTCATGTGCTACCACACATGTATTTTTTTTTTTTTTTTTTTTTTTGATTTTTAGTAGAGATGGGGTTTCAACATGTTGGTCAGGCCAGTTTCGAACTTCTGACCTCAGGTGATCCACCTGCCTCGGCCTCCCAAAGTGCTGGGATTACAGGTGTGAGCCACTGAGCCTGGTTGAAGGTGGACTTTTAATAAAGTCATAAAGAAAGTAGATGTTTAGGCCAGGCATGGTGGCTCATGCCTGTAATCCCAGGACTTTGGGAGGCCAAGGCAGGTGGATTGCTCGAGCTCAGGAGTTTGAGATCAGCCTGGGCAACATAGTGAGACCCCTGCCTCTACTAAAAATACAAAAAAATAGCCAGGCATGGGGGTGTGCTCTTGTGGTCCCAGCTACTTGGGAGGCTAAGGTGTGAGGATTGCTTAACCCCAGGAGGCAGAGGTTGCAGTGAGCTGAGATTGTGCCATGGCACTCCAACCTGGGTGACACAGTGAGACCCTGTCTCAAAAACAAAGCAAGAAAAAGGAAGTAGATGTTTAATTCACAGCTTTGTGAATAAACTATTAAAATGATGCTCCTGGCCGGGTGCAGTGGCTTACACCTGTAATCCCAGCCCTTTGGGAGGCCAAAGCAGGCAGATCATGAGTTCAGGAGATGGAGACCATCCTGGCTAAGAGGGTGAAACGCTTTCTCTACTAAAAATACAAAAAATTAGCCAGGTGTGGTGGCACTCACCTGTAGTCCCAGCTACTTGGGAGGCCAAGGCAGGAGAATAGCTTGAACCCGGGAGGCAGAGGTTGCAGTGAGCCGAGATGGTGCCACTGCACTCCAGCCTGAGCAACAGAGTGAGACTCCGTCTCAAATAAATAAATAAATAAATAAATAAATAAATAAATAAATAAAATTATGCTCCCTCCAAAATCACTTCCAGAAGGAAGACAGCCATGAATAAAGCTACTCAAACACTTGAAGTCCAGAAGGGAAAAATATCACAAAATATTAAGGAACCTTTTCCTTTTCTTTTTTTTTTTTTTTTTTTTTTTGAGATGGAGTCTCACTCTGTCGCCCAGGCTGGAGTGCAGTGGGGCGCGATCTCAGCTCACTGCAAGCTCCGCCTCCCGGGTTCACGCCATTCTCCTGACTCAGCCTCCCGAGTAGCTGGGACTACAGGCGCCCACCACCCAGCCCGGCTAATCTTTTTTTTTTTTTTTTTTTTCCTTTTCCTTTTCAAAGTTGTCTTTTGTTCTTTCCTAGTTTGCTCCAGGAAGTTTCTCTCTTTTCCAGTCTCCAGCAAGATTCGCCTGTCTTCTGCCTTTTCTGTTCTCCCCTTCTCTATCCCAACTCCATCCTGGGTAGCCAAGAAATGAGGTGGCAGCCGAGGCAGGCGTGCAGGACATCAGGGGAGCTGGCATGCTTCCTTCTGCCAAGTGGAGCTGGGTAGAGTGTAAAGTGGTGACTGAGTGGGAGATGGAGACGCTGGGGGGGACACACTTGGAGATTTGGGAGACATCTGCAGGAGCAGATGGCTGAGAACAGCACCCCAGATCTCGCTGGAGTGAGAGGATGTAGCCACACAGAACCTAGGGAAGAAACACAGGCACATGTTGGTTGGTTTTGTTTTGCTTTTTGGTGTGCCTCTTTTGATGTAACAGCTTTATTGAGATGAATTCACATGCCATACATTTCATCTAGTTTTTTTTTTTTTTTTTTTTTTTTTTTTTTTTTTTTTTTTTTTTTGAGACAGAGGCTCGCTCTGTCGCCTGGGCTTGAGTGCAATGGTGCAATCTCGGCTCACTGCAAACTCCGCCTACCAGATTCAAGCGATTCTCCTGCCTCAGCCTCACAAGTAGCTGGGATTACAGGTGCATGCCACCACACCTAGCTAATTTTTTTTTTTTTTGAGACACAGTCTTAGTCTGTTGCCCAGGCTGGAGTGTAGTGGTGCAATCTCGGCTCACTGAAACTTCCGCCTCCTGGGTTCAAGCAATTCTTCTGCCTCAGTCTCCCTAGTAGCTGGGATTACAGGTACCTGCCACCACACTCAGCTAATTTTTGTATTTTAGTACAAAACTCCCGATCTCAGGTGATCTGCCCACCTCAGCCTCCCCAAAATGCTGGGATTATAGGAGTGAGCCACTGCGCCTGACAGCTTTTTTGTATTTTTAGTAAAAATGGGGTTTCACCATGTTGGCCAGGCTGGTCTCCAACTCCTGGCCTCAAGTGATCCACCCGCCTTGGCCTTCCAAAGTGCTGGATGGAGTTTTGCTGTGTTGCCCAAGCTGGTCTCAAACTCCTGGGCTCAAGCAATTTCCCCGACCCCCTCAGCATCCTGAGTAGCTGGGACTGTCTCAAACAAAAACAAAAACAAAAACATCACAAAGATCGCAAAGGTTGATTTGGAACATTAGGGTAGGGGTTAGAAGCTGTTCTGGAGGGGACAATGGCACAATGGTGATAGGTGGAAAAGCAGAACAGAGAGAGAACTCACTTCTGTTTTATTTTTTTTTATTTTTTATTTTTTTATTTTTTTGAGACGAAGTCTCGCTCTGTCGCCCGGGCTGGAGTGCAGTGGCTGGATCTCAGCTCACTGCAAGCTCCGCCTCCTGGGTTTACGCCATTCTCCTGCCTCAGCCTCTCAAGTAGCTGGGACTACAGGCGCCCGCCACCTCGCCTGGCTAGTTTTTTGTATTTTTTAGTAGAGACGGGGTTTCACCGTGTTAGCCAGGATGGTCTCGATCTCCTGACCTCGTGATCCGCCCGTCTCGGCCTCCCAAAGTGCTGGGATTACAGGCTTGAGCCACCGCGCCCGGCCTTCTGTTTTATTTTTTATGGCTCTATTTTTGCTTTGCAAGTCACCACGAATGTAGGTAGGATAGAAATCCTAAGTACACCAAAGTGGGAAGTGCTACAAATTAAATTGTTTGCTTTTATTCCTGTGGATAATTTTCTTTCCCTGTTTTAACATATTTATGCCTTCTATTTCCTAACACTGGGTAAAGGAACTGATTACGAAATCAGAAAACCTGGGTTCTTCCTCCTAATGTGACTTAGCTGCTGTCAAAGTTTCCTCATCTGCAAAATGAGGGGGTTAGAGTCCAGTGGACACTCCATTATCCTCTCCAGCATCATCCCCTGAGTGCAGGCGGGCACTCTTTCAGGGATCTGTTGACAGTCCCTACTTTATTTTTAGGTACCAACCCAGCCTTTCCCTTCCTTTTCTAGAACTTTTGTGTACAGAAAGTGAAGGTGGGGCTGGGCACCATAGTAAGATCCCATCTCTCCAAAAAAAAAAAAAGAAATGCCAGACATTGTGATGTGTGCCTGTGGTTCCAGCTACTTGGGAGGCTGAGGGGGGAGGATTGCTTGAGCCCAGGAGTTGGAGGCTGCAGCAAGCTAGGATTGTGCCACTGCACTCCAGCCTGGGTGACAGAGTGAGACCCTGTATTTAAAAAAAAAAAAAAAAAAAAAAAAAAGAGGGCCAGGCACAGTGGCTCATGCCTGTAATCTCAGCACTTTGGTAGGCCAAGGTAGGTGGATACCTGAAGTCAGGAGTTCAAGACCAGCCTGGCCAATGCGGTGAAACCCCGTCTCTACTAAAAATACAAAAATTAGCTAGGTGTGATTGTGCATGCCTGTAATTTCAGCTACTTAGGAGGCTGAGACCAGAGAACTGCTTGAACCCAGGAGGTGGAGGTTGCAGTGAGCTGACATCGCACCACTGCATTCCACCCTGGGCCACAGAGCAAGACTCAGTCTCAAAAAAAAAAAAAAAAGAAAAAAAAAAAAAAAAAAAAAAGAAAAGACAAAGGTGGCTGAATAGCAACAACATGGCAGAGATTTACAAAGAACCTTTCCACACATTATCAAGTCTGTTTCATGGCTAAGAAGAACTGGAAGGGACCTTTGAGGACATCTAATCCTCATAGGACTTAACACCAGGATGAGGAAACAAGCCCAGAAATAGGCTATAACTTGCCCAAGGCCACTCAGAGACGGAATGCCAGAGCCAGGGCCAGCTCTCGGCTTCAGGCCAGAGAAGCCCAGGGTCTTCCACGAGAAATAGGGCCTGTCAGACTGGACAGGCTCCTTGGAGGTAGTCCAGTGGGTCCAATCCCTTTTTTGGCCGCGGCTTAGACGAGGGACCGCTGAGGATTCTCAGAATTCGCTGGATCTGGATCCAGACCTCCCGGTCTTCAGTGCAGCCTGAATGATCAACAGGGGAACGTGCATTCGCCAGGGTCCCCGGGGGCAGAGGCACCTCTCCCTGCGTGGGGCCGGAGAGATTACTCGAGACGGGTTTTAGGTGTCTGGGCCGCTGGGGTCGCCTCCACAGGCGGGAACCACGGCCAGGACGTGCAGGCCGCCCCCTGCTGGTCCATCTCGGAACCGGGCGGGTGGCGGCGGCGCTGCCAGGGTTGGGGGCATGGCCTTACAACGGCGAGCCAATCCCAGGCCGCACCGTGGATGGGGGCAGGCGTTCACTTCCCTTCCCCGTCCCTTGGTTCTCTCCGCGACCTAGCAACAGTCCTTGCCCACCCTCCCGCCGGTGACTTGGCTGCGACCCGCCCTTCTTGCCACAGCCCTTTGGAAAGCGAAGGTTCCTTCAGGGCCAAAAGGACAGGGAGGTTTTTTTTTTTTTTCCTTTCTTTTCTTTCCTTCCTTTCTTTTCTCTTTCTTTCCCTCCCTTCCTCCCTTCCATCCTTCTTCCCTTCTTCCCTTTCTCTCTTTCTTTTCTTTCTTTCTTTTGACACAGAGTCTGACTCAATCGCCCACGCTGGAGTGTGGCTCACTGAAGCCTCTGCCTCCCGGGTTCAAGCGATTCTTCCAACTCAGCGTCCCAAGTAGGTGAGATTACAGGTGTGCACAGCCACACCCAGCTAAATGTTCCATTTTTAGTAGATACGGGGTTTCATCATGTTGGCCAGGATGGTCTAAAGTGATCCGTCCGCCTCGGCCTCCCAAAGTGCTGGGATTACCGGCGGGAGCCACCGTGCCCTGCCAGGAAAGGGATTTTGGTTGATTGGTTGGATGGAGCCTTACAGTTTGGATGTGGTGAGCATGAAACACCCACGTTCAAGAAGCTGAGCTGACAAAGGGCTTAGGTGGACCGAAAATTCGGAGTTTCCAGTTCAAAACATCTGCTCTCTGAGGTGTGGGTGAAGGTATGAGGGTCCAAAACCGTCCGGGTCCCAGCACCTGATGTTGTTAGTTACACTTCTTTTTTTGTTTTAAGATGGAGTTTTGCTCTTGTTGCCCAGGCTGGAGTGCAATGGCGCGATCTCGACTCACCACAACCTCCGCCTCCCGGGTTCAAGCGATTCTTCTGCCTCAGCCTCCCGAGTCGCTGGGATTACAGGCATGTGCCACCATGACCGGCTACTTTTTGTATTTTTAGTAGAGAAGGGGTTTCTCTTTTTTTTTTTTTTTTTTTGAGACAGAGTCTCGCTCTGTCACCCAGGCTGGAGTGCTGTGGCCGGATCTCAGCTCACTGCAAGCTCCGCCTCCCGGGTTCACGCCATTCTCCTGCCTCAGCCTCCCGAGTAGCTGGGACTACAGGCGCCCGCCACCTCACCCGGCTAGTTTTTTTGTATTTTTTAGTAGAGACAGGGTTTCACCGTGTTAGCCAGGATGGTCTCGATCTCCTGACCTCGTGATCCGCCCGTCTCGGCCTCCCAAAGTGCTGGGATTACAGGCTTGAGCCACCACGCCCGGCCGAGAAGGGGTTTCTCTATGTTGGTCAGGCTGGTCTCGAACTCTCAACCTCAGGTGATCTGGCCGCCTTAGCCTCTCAAAGTGCTGGGATTACAGGCATGAGTCACTGTGCCCCGCCGTTGTTTTTTGTTTGTTTTGTTTTTGAGACGGAGTCTCGATCCCTTGCCCAGACTGGAGTGCAGTGCACCATCTCAGCTCACTGCAACCTCCGCCTCCCAGGTTCAAGCGATTCTCCCCCCTTAGCCTCCAAAGTTGCTGGGATTATGGGCATGTGCCACCACGCCAGCTAATTTTTGTATTTTTAGTAGAGATGGGGTTTCGCCATGTTGGCCAGGCTGGTCTTGAACTCCTGACCTCAGATGATCTGCCCACTTTGGACTCCCAAAGTGTTGGGATTACAGGCGTGAGCCACTGCGCCAAGCCTTAGTTTCACTTCATTTTTTTTTTTTTTTTGAGTCTTGCTCTGTGGCCCGGGCTGGAGCTCTGCCTCCCGGGTTAACTGGGTTCACGCCATTCTCCTGCCTCAGCCTCCCAAGTAGCTAGGACTACAGGCACCCGCCACCATGTTTGGCTAATTTTTTTGTATTTTTATTAGAGACGGGGTTTCACTGTGTTAGCCAGGGTGGTCTCGATCTCCTGACCTCGTGATCTGCCCGCCTTGGCGTCCAAAAGTGCTGGGATTACAGGCGTGATAGTTACACTTCTTTTGGAAAATTTTCTACATTGACAAACTCTTGAACAACAAAGAAAGAATATATAACAGCAGAATCTATGATTTAATTAGTTATACTTCTGTGAAAGTAAAACAAAATCTTGGGTCTCCAATTCACTATTCCAAAAGGAAAACAATTAAACCAAGGAGTTATGCAAGAAACTGCCTTTCAGCAGGGCACAGTGGCTCACACCTATAATCCCAGAACTTTGGGAAGTCAAGGCCAAAGGATTGCTTCAGTTCAGGAGTTTGAGACCAGCCTGGGCAATATAGTGAGTCCACATCTCTACAAAAAAAAAAAAAGAAAAGAAAAATTAGCCAGGCATGGTGGCGTGTGCCTGTGGTCCAAACTACTCAGAGCTGAGGTGAGAAGATCCTTTGAGCCTGGGAGGCTGAGGCTGCAATGAGCCAAGATCACACCACTGCACTCTAGTCTGCGCAACAGAGTGAGACCCTGGCTCAAAAAAATAAAAAAGCAGCTACCTTTCCTTTTGTTCCCAAGCAGATGGTTACAGATAAAAGGGTAAATATCGCCTGGGCATGGTGGCTCATGCCTGTAATCCCAACTCTTTGGGAGGCTGAGGTGGGTGGATCATGAGGTCAGGAGATCGAGATCAGCCTGGCCAACATGGTGAAACCCCATCTCTACTAAAATACAAAAAATTAGCCGGGCGTGGTGGCAGGTGCCTGAAGTCCCAGCTACTCAGGAGGCTGAGGCAGGGGAATCGCTTGAACCCAGGAGGCGGAGGTTGCTGTGAGTCGAGATCACGCCTCTGCACTCCAGCCTGACAACAGAGCAAGACTCCATCTCAAAAAATAAAAATAAAAAAAATGTTAAATATCTCCACAGATAGCTACTCTATGTTCAGCATATCTGATTTACTGAGCGTGAGATGAATACATAAATTATTCCTCTAGCTGCTGCTTTTCTCTTGAAGCCTGTGGATCCAGTGTGTGATGGTGACAGTCTCCTCCCTCTTTCACTTCCAGTCTGCTTTTCCTCTTTAATTACTGAAGCCCTCAAAATTATCTTTGGAGAAAATAACAAACTACACTCCTTCTGTGATTCTGTATTGCCTTCTTCTGGTCATAGTCCTTAACCTTGGCAAAATCAACTTCTAGATTGATTGAGATCTGTCTCTGACACTTTTTGGTTTATGCTTCTTCGTAGTAGTATTGCGAGGAACACAGGTGCTTAACATCCATTGAGTGCTGGCCATGAACAAAACAAAGATTCCTGCCTTCTTGGACCTTTGGGCCTTCTTTTCTTTTTTCTTTTCTTTTCTTTTTGGTGGAATCTTGCTCTGTTGCCCAGGCTAGAGTGCAGTGGCACATTCTTGGCTCACTGCAACCTCCATCTCCCGGGTTCAAGCAATCCTCCTGCCTCAGCTACCAAGTAGCTGGAATTACAGGCACCAGCCACTAGGCTCGGCTAATTTTTGTATTGTTAGTAGAGACAGAGTTTCTCCATGTTGGTCAGGCTGGTTTCGAACTCCTGACCTCAAGTGATTCCCCTACCTCAGCCTCCCAAAGTGCTGGGATTACAGGCGTGAGCCACCGTGCCTGGCCTTTTTTTTTTTTTTTTTTTTTTTTTTTTTTTTTTTTTTTTTTGAGACGGAGTTTCGCTGGAATGCAATGGCGCGATCTCAGCTCACCACAACCTCTACCTCCCGATTCAAGCGATTCTCCTGCCTCAGCCTCCTGAGTAGCTGAGATTACAGGTGCTTGCCATCACACCCGGCTGATGTTTTGTACTTTTGGTAGAAACGGTTTCACCATGTTCGCTGGATTGGTCTCGATCTCCTGACCTCAGGTCATCTGCCCGCCTTGGCCTCCCAAAGTGCTGGGATTACAGGCATAAGTGCAGTGGCGTCAATATGGCTCACTGCAGCCTTGACCTTCTGGTCTCAAGGGATCCTTCCACCTCAGCTTCCCACCTCATAGAGCTTATATTCTAATAAGGGCAGACACTACATTATGCCATGTATTAGAAGACTGCTACAAGGCTCTGGGGAAAAAGTAGAGTGGATTATATCATTAAATGGGTGGTCAGGTTAGACACCAGTGAGAAAGAGAGATCTAAACAGATAATTTTTTTTTTTTTTTGAGAAAAGAGTCTCAAAAAAAGAGATGGAGTCTCACTCTGTCACCCAGGCTGGAGTTCAGTGGTGAAATCTTGCCTCACTGGACAAGATTTCATCTCCACGTTCAAGCTATTCTCCTGCCTCAAACTTCCGAGTAGCTGAAACTACAGATGTGTGCCACCACGCCTGGCTAATTTTTATATTTTTAGTAGACAGGGTTTTGCCATGTTTGCCAGGCTGGTCTTGAATCCCTGACCTCAGGTGATCCATCTACCTTGGCCTCCCAAAGTGCTGGGTTTATAGTGTAATATCTTTTATAATAAATTTGTAAGCGTAAGCGTCTCCCTGAGTTCTATCAGCCACTCTAGCAAATTAAATCCAAGGAGCAGGGAATGGGAACCCTGATTTATAGCCAGTCACTCAGAAGCACAGGTAAAACAACCTGAGGCCTACAGTTGGCATCAGAAGTCAGGGGCAGTCTTGTGGGACTGAGCCCTCAACCTGGGGATCTGACACTGTCTCCAGGTAGATGGTATTAGAATAGAACTGGAAGACACTCAGCTGGTGTTCTCTGCAGAACTGATTGCTTTCTTGGTGTGTAGGGAGAAAGTCCCATACACTGATGTGCAAATAGAGGAAAACCAGTTTGCTTTTTCTACACAATGCTATAACATGGGTGAACCTTGAAAATATGATGCTAAATGAAATAAGTCGGAGAAAGCTATCTGTATGTTTCCACTTATATGAGGTACCTAGAATAAGTAAATTCATAGAGACAGAGAGTTGATTAGAGGTATCAGTGGGTAACTTATTCCTAGGGAGAGGGGAAAATGGGAGTTTTTACTTAATGGTTACAAATTGTCTTTGTGCTACTATAACAGAATACGTGAGACTGGGTAATTTATAAAGAACACAGAGGCCGGGCGCGGTGGCTCAAGCCTGTAATCCCAGCACTTTGGGAGGCCGAGACGGGCGGATCACGAGGTCAGGAGATCGAGACCATCCTGGCTAACACAGTGAAACCCCATCTCTACTAAAAAAATACAAAAAAATAGCCGGGCGAGGTGGCGGGCGCCTGTAGTCCCAGCTACTCGGGAGGCTGAGGCAGGAGAATGGCGCAAACCTGGGAGGCGGAGCTTGCAGTGAGCTGAGATCCGGCTACTGCACTCCAGCGTGGGCGACAGCGCGAGACTCCGTCTCAAAAAAAAAAAAAAAAAAAAGAACACGGATTTATTTCTCTAACGGTTCTGGAGCCTGGGAAGTCCAAGATTCAGGCACTAGCATGTGCTGAGGGTTGCTTTCTACTTCCACGCTGGAGCCTCGGATGCATCCTCCAGAGGGGAGGAACACTTTGTGCTCAGGAGGCAGAGGAAGGAAGGACAAAAGGGAGAAACACCTTTCATCAAGTCCTTTTTTTTTTTTTTTTTTTTTTTTTTTGAGATGGAGTCTGCTCTGTCACCCAGGCTGGAGTGCAGTGGCGTGATCATGGCTCATTGTAGCCTCAACCTCTGGGGCTCAAATGATTCTCCCAACTCAGCCTACTGAGTAGCCTACCTACCACCCCACCTGGCTAATTTTTTTTTTTTTTTTTTGAGACCGAGTTTCTCTCTTGTTGCCTTGGCCGGACTGCAATGGTGCGATCTCGGCTCACTGCAACCTCTGCCTCTGGGATCAAGCAATTCTCCTGCCTCAGCCTCCCGAGAAAACTGGGATTACAGGCACCTGTCACCATGCCCAGCTAATTTTTTTTTTTTTTTTTTGAGATGGAGTTTCACTCTTGTTGTCCAGGTTGGAGTGCAATGGTGCCATCTCGGCTCACCACAACCGCCACCTACCAGGTTCAAGCGATTCTCCTGCCTCAGCCTCCCAAATAGTTGGGATTATAGGCATGCACCACCACACCCAGCTATTTTTGTATTTGTAGTAGAGACGGGGTTTCTGCATGTTGGTTAGACTGGTCTTGAACTCCCGACCTCAGGCGATCCGCCCACCTCGGCCTCCCAAAGTGCTGGAATTATAGGCGTGAGCCACCACACCGGCCCACACCCAGCTAATTTTTGTATTTATTTATTTATTTATTTATTTATGAGATAGAGTCTTGCTCTGTTACCCTGGCTGGAGTGCAGTCTCTTGATCTTGGCTCACTGCAACCTCCGCTCTGGGGTTCAAGTGATTGTCCTGCCTCAGCCTCCTGAGTAGGAGGGATTACAGGAGGGCGCCACCACACCTGACAGATTTTTGTATTTTTAGTAGAGACAGGGTTTCGCCATGTTGGCCAGGCAGCTCTGGAACCCCGGACCTCAGGTGTTCCGCCCGTCTTGGCCTCCCAAAGTGCTGGGATTACAAGGGTGAGCCACCATGCCTGGCCTAATTTTTGTGTTTTTAATAGAGATGGGGTTTTGCCATGTTGGCCAGGCTGGTCTCAACTCCTCACCTCACGTGATCCGCCCACCTCGGCCTCTCAGAGTGCTGGGATTACAGGCATGAGCCACCGCGCCTGGCCCACACCTGGCTAATTTTTGTTTGTTTGCTTGTTTTTTAGAGATGGGGTTTTGCCACATTGCCCAGGCTGGTCTCAAACTCCTGAGCTCAAGCAATCTGCCTGCCTCAGCCTCCCAAAGTGCTGGGATTACAGGCATGAGACACCATGCTTGGCTGGTTTTATCACAGTTTTAAAAAATTAATAATATAGTAGGCCGAGTAAACAAAAAAACATAGAATTGTACACTTTAGATGGGTGAATTGTATGGTATGTGAATTATATCTCAATAAAGCTGTTTCAGAAAGTTGTGGGTTTTTTTTTTTTATTTTGAGACAGGGTCTCACTGTGTTGCCCAGACTAGAGTGCAGTGGAGTGACCTCAGCTCACTGCAACCTCCGCCTCCCAGGCTCAAGCGATTCTGGTGCCTCAGCCTATGTTTCAGAAAGTTTTTAATTTGGATTAAGTTCAATGTGTCACTTTTTCCTTTTATGAATTATGCTTTAGGTATAAAGAACTCTTTGTATAACATTAGATCCTTAAGATATCCTTCTGTTTTTTCCCGAAAGTTTTATAGTTTTTACATTTTACATTTAAGTTTGTAACTCATTTGGAGTTAATTTTTGTATACGGGTTTTTGGGGTTTTGTGTTTTTGTCTATGGATGTCTAATTACTCTAACACCACCTGTTGAAAAGCACCACTGAATTGCCTTTGGTTTTTTTGTTTTGTTTTGTTTGTTTGTTTTTGAGTATAGTGACACCTTGCTGAACCTTCCAGGAGTTTTTTGGAAAAATCAATTACATTTCAATACACTAACAATGGACAGGTGAACACTGAAATGAAAAATATAATATGTGTCAGGCATGGTGTTGCACACCTGTAATCCTAGCACTTTGGGAGGCCGAGGCGGGCAGATCGCTTGAGATCAGGAGTTTGAGACCAGCCTGACCAACATGGTGCTGGGATTATAGGCGTAAGCCATTGTACCTGGCCTAGTTTTTTTAAAAATACTTTCCATCAGATAAAGAAGTTCTATTCTATTGTTTTTAATTTCAGTTAATATATTTTAAATTTCTTTTTATTTTATTTTTTATTTTTGTAGATAGAGATGGGGTCTCACTCTGCTGACCAGGTTGGTCTCGAAC
The DNA here is from genome assembly GCF_024542745.1 of Macaca thibetana thibetana. Classification (NCBI taxonomy): domain Eukaryota; kingdom Metazoa; phylum Chordata; class Mammalia; order Primates; family Cercopithecidae; genus Macaca; species Macaca thibetana. Next base: position 47,458,622 of record NC_065597.1, on the reverse strand, counting down.
TCCTTCCCCATCTCTACTAAAAATACAAAAATTGGCCGGGCGTGGTGGCTCACTCCTGTAATCCCAACATTTTGGGAGGCCAAGGTGGGCGGATCACGTGAGGTCAGGAGTTCAAGACTAGCCTGGCCAACAGGCAAAACTCCATCTCTACTGAAAATGCAAAAATTAGCCAGGCGTGGCGGCACATGCCTGTAGTCTCAGCTACTTGGGAAGCACAAGAATTGCGAGAACCCAGGAGATGGAGGTTGCAGTGAGTTGAGATCACCCCAGTGCCCTGTAGCCTGGCTAAACTGTCTCAAAAAAAGAAAGAAAGAAAGAAAGAAAAATATGATTTACAATCTCTCAAAATAAGAAAAAGGAAATATGTAAGTGTAAATCTAATAAAATATGTATAGGACTTCTATGCTGAAAACTACACAACGCTAATGAAAGAAATCAAAGACCTGTATAAATGGAGAGACATACTACGTTCATGGATCAGAAGACTCACTATAGTTAAGATACTAATTCTCCCCCAAATTGTTATAGAAGTTTAATTAAATGTCTATTAAAATCCCAGCAAGTTTTTTTGTTTGTTTTGTTTTTATTTTTTAAATTTATTTATTTATATATTTATTTATTTATTTATTTATTTATTTTTAGATGGAGTTTCCCTCTGTCACCCAGACTAGAGTACAGTGGCATGATCTCAGCTCACTACAACCTCCACCTCTTGGGTTCAGGCAGTTCTCCTGCCTCAGCCTCCTGAGTAGCTAGGATTACAGGCAAATGCCACCACACCCAGCTAATTTTTGTATTTTTAGTAGAGACAGGGTTTCACCATGTTGGCCAGGCTGATCTTGAACTCCTGACCTTGTGATCTGCCCACCTCAGCCTCCCAAAGTGCTGGGATTACAGGTGTGAGCCATTGCGCCCAGCCTTGTTTTTGTTTTTTAGACAGAGTATTGCTCTGTTGCCCAGGCTGGAGTGCAGTGGTGTGATGTTGGCTAACTGCAACTTCCGCCTCCCGGGTTTAAGCAATTCTCCTGCCTCAGCCTTCCAAGTAACTGGGATTACAAGCGTACACCACCACGCCTGGCTAATTTTTGTATTTTTAGTAGAGACAGGGTTTTGCCATGTTCCAGTGGATACGAAATTATATATATATATGGACATGGTGACTCATGCTTGTAATTCCAGCACTTTGGAAGGCCAAGACAGGAAGATCACTTGAGACCAGGAGTCACCATGCCCATATATATATATAATTTCGTATCCACTGGACTTTTTTTTCTTTAGGGTTCTATCCCAATCAGTCACTTAAAAACCAAGTAACACAGACCTGAGGGGTGGGAGGTGGGGACTCATTGTGCACAGCAGTGGAGAAGAGGGAGGGGCAGGAGAGGTGGGTGATGCCAGGCAGCAGCAGCAGTGATGGGGCCACGACGTCACAGAGCAAGCTTCGTCTTCTCCCAGACCCTGGCTGGAGCCTCTGTGGCTTGGGGTGGGCAGTGGGGAGAACCCACCCCATGCCCTCCCCATCCCTTCCCCAGACAGTCTCCTTGTGGGCTCAACCCATGTCTTCTGACAGGAGCCTGAGGCACACGGAGAGGAGGAAGTGGAAGAGGACACGGGAGAGGCAGGGTGGTGGCAGGAATGAAGGCAGAGGTGGGGGGCTGACCAGGGCCACTCCACCCCATGCCCACCCCAGAGAGGGGCGAGGAAGCCACCATCACGCAGCGTGTCCCGGGGACCAGGCGGGGTTTAAGGCTGGGGCTGGGGTGGGCAGAGGCCTCAGTCAAAGCCGTTCCAGTGGCTGTGCTGCAAGTCTTATTCCAGTGTTGCGCGCGAGCCCTTGACACCATCCCGCAGGTGGGCACGCAGTGGTGTCCACCTCTGGCGCCTGCCTGCACCACCATGCGCACAGAGGCGCCGGCGCCACCTTCGCGGGCTGGCAGCATCTCTGCTTTGAGGATGCCCTCTCTGTGCGCCAAGTATTCACACTTGACACTGTAACCTTCAGGGACAGGTACGACGCTGAGGAGCTTGACATGCAGAGGTTGGGGACAGGTGCCTCGCGGATGTCCTTGCTCAGCCTGCGCACTGGGCGGGGGCAGAGCGAAGGTAATCTCATATCTGGGCAGGATCTTCAGGAGGCCAACCTTGACCAGAAAGCTGCTGTCGCTGTCCTGGGTGACCATGATCATGAAGCTTCTCATCAA